>NW_024540282.1:0-346483 GCF_016647625.1 Suillus subalutaceus | reverse complement strand
TTTGGTCGCGCAAACCAGAAACAATATATCTGTTGTCTGCACTGAGGCTGATGGATGAAGACATTGGAGGTGTGGCCAACAAATGTGCAAGTGGTCTGGCCAGTATTCAGGTCCCAGAGACACAGGGTGTGGTCCCAAGAGGAAGAAAGGGCGAATTGTCCATTGGAAGAGATGTCAATGTCAAAGATGAAGCGGACTCAGATGATAGGCGTTAAACGACCCTTGGAAATATGTAGATGATTAGCGTGCTGCCTAAATGTGAAAAGAAGTCACAAACCGGACACTGAGTGCTGTATAGCCATCTCCCTTAACTGAGGCTTCAAGTTGGTCCGTGAGGAAGACTAAGTACAAATCGTTTAAAGTTGTTCCAAAGTGACTGTGCCATTCCGGAAAATGCCAGACACATAGTATCTTTCCAAATTGGGATGTTTGCGTTAGGCGCGGTAACTCAACTCAATGATGAAGACAGGGATTTATTCACTCTCCATTCAATCACCTCACATCTACCATTCTAGTTACCATGAACAATTGCACTGATGCTAACGGAGGAGTCAGAAACTGAAATGGAGATGGACACCAAGATCACCAGGTACGTTGAGGATTTTTAACATTGGCTACTCACGAATCACCAATATGAATCTATAGGTCCCTCAACAATTTCTCCAACATGCGCCAAGACCTAGGAATGTCATGTTCACAATGACGGGAGGGCAACTGGTGAGTCAAACTTATTCAAAAGCTATGGCACTGACATTTTAAAGGAGTTGATGTACATTACCTGGGCCACCGCACAAATGCGCATGCGCCAGCAACTTTATGAACCCACCTTACCGCTTCTTCCCAATCCGCTGCCTCCGATTTGGCCAGACGAGGTGCGTGTGATGATGGTCTTATGGATTGCGAGGGAACACTGGGTCTTTGAAATGGAGATGCAGGAGCTTGAATATCTCCTGGGGCTCAGAGGTTAGCGCTTCTAAGTAAGCCATTTAAGAGTTATAAAATTCTGAATGGACCTACAAGTATCATCAGACCATACAGATAAAGAGGGACAAAGGCTCTAAAGGACCAACTGAGAATGAGATTAGGCAACTCCATGCACTGGATACATACAATGTGATTATACCAAATACCCCACTCTGTCCCAAACAACATTTCATGTTTCTCATTGCCCTCCTGAAGATATATGACACTGTCTAGTTGCGAATTGAGGACATCGAGGACAGTGTATGAGGTTACAATTTCTTTTTTGAGTTCTGCTTCCATCCTTTTGCTTCTGTCTAACATGGCATCTTTGTCAAGGGCAAGTGGGCGCTCGGCTTCCAAGTCTTCAATGATATTTCGCCTGAAGAGTCATCTTCACGTCCTGCAGGCTTTCCTGTTCCTATTATCACGTTCTGCTATATCTTTTCAAAGTTGCAGCTCAACATATCTGAACTCATTGTTCCATATTGCAACAAGTAACAGACAAATCTGTTAAAAATGATTAAAAAAATTAGTTTAAAACAGATAAAAGTCACCCTACTTTCATGTATAGTCGCTACCATGGCCAAACTTGCAAAGACCCATACACGTGAGAATTACGTTGGATCATTCGTATTGCAACTGTACATCAAGAACCTTCTTCATCTGTCTGCGTGTGGGGAACTTCCCAGCGATGGCCTGTAGTCTCAAAGACGTCAAATAGAAGGGCATCCCGCCACTCCTCAAGATCGGTGAGGACTCCAGCCTTAAAGAATATCTTGGATGTTCCCACACGGAACAACTCAGCATTGAGATCCAAAGCTTCTATATAATATGGATGCACAACCATCCATGTATCCACAAGGAATAATTCCTGGAGTCATGATCTCGTAGTGCTGACGAAACTTGACAAAAGGAAGTTAATGAGGAACCAAAACACGAATGCCCTCAAAGCACTGTTGCAATGTGATTGATCGAGGACAAGATGCACGTCCACCCTTCCAAGTTTCTTATTGACGTTAGACACAAAACAATGTACGAAATGTGGTTGCATCACCTGTAACTGTGCTGTGAAAAGCGCTAATTACTCTGTGCTGCGAGCCGCTTCTCGCAAACCTGAGAGACTCAGAAGGGCAAGTCCAGTCCAGTTTCTGAACTCTCAGGGTACAGTTATAACAATGATCGATACAGATCCGAGTCTTTCCTCCAGTTACTCAGCGTGAGTTTGAAGCAGGATGTCCAGTTACAGTGTCACGCTGAAATGATGATGTCAAAACGGCATTCTCGTTGGCTGTCAATTCAATTAAACACAATGAGTGAGGTCAAAGTTGGTTTACAAAACATAGTACTTCTCAATCGCTTAGCAGCTGACGTTTGAAGGAGTGTACCATTTCCATGTGTGGATTTGCGTTATTAGTAGTTGCCTTGGCATGTCTACCCGAAAAATGATTATGAACCCTTTTGTCAAACACAGATGTCTTGATGTGTGTCCTTTGCTTTTATCACGCTATCACATCTTTGATGTTAGGCATTTCATCAGTTGTACTAGTAAATTTGACAATCCCTGCCCAAGGTCCAGTTAGACATCAAGCACTTGCCACCATTCACTCAGCTGTTCTCAACATGGATGGGAAACCTTACCATGACTACAGTACTACTCAGGTGCAGTATATACCACCTTGACTTGTGAACCTTGAGCTGGCTTCAATGGACTACACAATATCAGAAGAGACCGCTATTTCTAACCCTGGCCATGATCACATATACACGCGGTTCTCAAAATGCAAGAAACAGGTCATTCTCACACTTCTTTCTTCCTTTGGATTCACATCATACATTGCACATCTACACAATTGACCCGAGTCTTTCCATCTTACTTTACCGCATTCTCAGTAACCATAGCACAAGTGATCCGCTTGTGTGTGCCTGCGGTTGCATCTGATCTCAACACCCAGCCATCTCTCATGGGGTCAGCACCCACAATGCTTTGGGGGAATTTCTTCATTAATACAGTGGTCCAGCCATTCGATCGGTTTATGGTTATTTGCTGCGTGTCTTGTATTTAACGTTTCATATGTTATCTTCTATATGCCCTCAACAAACCTCTCTTATTCACTCCATATCTAGCCGGTAGAAGACCTGTCAATCTTGTTGGAGCCCCCCTCATGTGCTTCAGATCCATCAGTGCTGGCCTTTCTGCTTCCATCCCTGTGTACATGGTTTCACAGGCTATTGAGGGGTTGGGTGCAGGTTCTGTAGCCTACATCGGGTCTGCTGTGATTGGAGACATCTACCAGCTTAAGCAGCAAGTAAATGCCCTTGGTGTACTACGATCTGTATGTACACCCCCGTTTTTTGCTCTCCCAATACTGATTTGTACCGTTTCGTGTTCTCTTAGGTGACCTTTATCAGAATGATAGTATTGACACTTCCAATCAGTGGTATAAACTACTTCATTGGGGTACAACTCACCTAAAGCTCAGCTGTCGGGATTGGTCACTGCATATGCTTCCTGGTGCACCTTGCAGTTCTGTCTAGGTGTCATGGGTGGCCTCATCTTCATCCTCATGTTCCTATATTTCCCAGAGACCAGTCGTCCAGGTATGAGAGGGATTGATCAGATAACTCCTTCGAATAGACCATTCAAATTCATGATTATCAATCCCCTGAAACCAGTGCTCCTCTTTGAATGTTCTCACCATCGTGATGTGGCAGTTAGGTTTGGCCGGTGCTCCGTTTGGCCTGGTTAGGCAGTGGCTGGTGTCAGCAGGTTGTGAGAGGCTTGAGTGTAGGCAGGTTTAGGGCTGGTAGCAGAGTGGCTGGTGTTCCAGGAGGTTTGGTTTAGGCAGGCTTGTGTCAGCGAGAGGCGCGAGGTCAGGTGCATGTGGGCTCGGAGGCGAGTAGAGGCAGAGTGGCTGTTCAGAGTTGTCAGAGGTTGCCGAGCACAGGGTTTTAGAGAGAGTAGTCACGTGTTGTTGGTCTTCAGGCTTGTTCCATCTTGTTGCTGCAGTGTGCAGGGTGTGTGCTTTGTGTCACCGTTCCAATAAGATCAAATTTTGGCACTTTAACCTCATGTCGATCACCATCAGTGGATAGTCATTCACAGTATTTATGGCCTTCTTGGTGGAATCTGGTTAGTCCGTTCAATAACTGCCTCTACACACTGAATTCTCAAGATTTTCCTACCATTGACAGTCCCTCTGGGATGGACACTCGTATGTTTCTTCTGTCTTCCGTTCCATCAAATCACTCAAGAATACACGATTCTACGACTACATTCCAGGATTCAAAATTTGACATTGCCAATCCCGCCATAATCAGTGTCTGCTTTGTCTTGGTGGCTATCAGCAACATGTGTGCGTCTTGCTTGTTTATTGTAATGACTGGCAACACCATGACATTCACGCATGCATAGTCAGTACTTTGTTATCTGGCAGAATGTCAGACATAGTTGTCGTGCCCGCAAAACCCACCGGAACAGTATCTGGTTGCCCGAAGATAGGCTCCGCATTGCGCTACCCACCACGCTCATTGGAGTCCCTTTTGCTGTACTAGTCTTTGGGCTGGTGGCGGAGTACCTGCCTGGGAGTTTGGTTGGGTTGTCGCTGTGTCTCTCCTCTCTTCGTAAATGGAGTTGTGGTGGGTCATCTGACCAAGTTTGAATAGCTTTACTTACTTTTTTGCATGCTAGACCGAGTTCGTTCTGAGCCCATCTATAGCCTACTTGACAGATCTTCTGCCTGAACAAAGTGCTGAAGCTGTTGCTGCAACCACATAAGAGACTTTTTTGTATCAGCAGCAATTAACCCATCTCATCACCAACCTTTATTGACAGCTCACTAAGCCTCCTTCTGCTCTCGGTCAGCATAGGCTGGATTATACCAGCTATAGAAATGTTAGGGATTGTGGGGATGAACACACTTGTAGCTATCCTCGCATGGGGTGGCCACATGTGGGTGTCTTACTCTTCTTTCCTATATTCTGACCTTTGGCTTTTGTTACAGTGTGCTCTGGTACACCGTCAAATATGGTGTAAAGTCTGAGTGAGTGGGCCACATCGGATGATCACACGAATATTGAGACTGCGGCTGTACTACTAGTTGACACATGGACTAATTTTTCATCTTACTGTGACTCTCGTCGCTGCCAGAGTCCGAGTCATCATCATCAACTGAGGCAATCATAGCCTGAGGTGAGCACTGCCATTGGTACAGTTTTTAATATTATTTTAATCCTGCCGCAAGAACTCTGAGTTTAGCACATGAAGCATGTGCCACTCTTCGACCCACACCACCATGACCTGATGATGCGCCTACTAGTCCCCACCAGGACCTCAATACCATTTCTGCTAAGAATACCAGTATTAGTAGGCCTTCAAGTTACCTCCCTCAAGTCAGCAGTACTGCTACTAGGTCTTGCGAGCCACTTCTCGCAAACCTGAGAGACTTGGAAGGGCAAGTCTAGTCCAGTTTCTGAATTCTCAGGGTAAAGTTATAACAATGATCGATACAGATCTGAGTCTTTCATCCAGTTACTCAATGTGAGTTTGGATTCATGTTATTAGTAGTTGTCTTGGCATGTCTGCCCAGAAAATGATGGTGAACCCTTATGTCAAACCCAGATGTCTTGATGTGTGTCCTTTGCTTTTATCACGCTATCACATCTTTGATGTTAGGCATTTCATCAGTTGTACTAGTAAATTTGACAATCCCTGGCCCAAGGTCCAGTTAGACATCAAGCACTTGCCGCCATGCACTCAGCTGTTCTCAACATGGATGGGAAACCTTGGTACTACTACTATGTTTGAGCGGAGTACTGCTAGTACATGGGAGACTTGCTGAAGGAGTTTTCCCTGCATTGCAGTAATCATTTCAATGTCCGAGTCAAGGATCTCAGGTCAAGGAGAGGCAGCGACCTTGACCTTTTTTCTTAGCGTCTCCCAGCTGCCGTGATACCCCACCAACTCGAATTCTAGACTCGGATTTAACGCATGATGATATATTCTTTCCTAGTAAGTCACTCCAGCCTTCCGAGCCTGAGTCCGTCCTTTGTTTCTGACTTTACCACAGACATACTAATTCCGAGTCGATCTGACCTACAGGCTTTTCACTGTTGTTGAATAACAGCAATGAACCCGTGTCAGGTGCCAGTTCAATATCATGGCCTACTACGCACAACCCAGAGGACTACTTTCCTTGCTGTCTTCCCTCGATGTGTGGTGGTATACGTATGATGGAAAGGCAGAACTCAGATGGACCAAAGTCCAAGACAAGAACGAGTGAAGTCTAATATGATATTCGAACTGAGGAAACTTTACAGGAGTTGTACAGAGGTTTATATACTGGAAGGGATCCGAGAGGATCAGTAAGCTGAAGACAAATACTATGTACAAGCATGTGGAAATATATTGGTAAGTATGAACGGAACATAAGTAAATGAACTCGGAGATGAACAGAGTACAAGGATCAATAAGCAAGACAGAAACACAGATAACCGAAGTCTGGAGCCAAGGGGATTACCATAAGGAGATAGACGCTGATTTAAGGTTTGAGCTTTGGATATGAGTATAGGTCAGATCCGGAGGTCTAGAGATATCGGATGAGGCATCTGGATATCGGATGAGCAGATCCGGAGATCTAGATGAAGACGAGACTAGGATATGGATCATGGATATAGACCGGTAGTCTAGGGAAGGTAGAGTCTGAGATGGAATGAGCTCGGATACAATAGGACCAAGGGTGGATGAAGCAGGCTTAGCTGCGGAGGTCCGAAGGTATGGATATATGGATGTATGAAGGTGTACAGATCCAAACCGATAGTGGACTGGAGTACTGGAGTCATGGATAAGGGTATGGAGGTCTGGATGTGCATCCGGAAGGCGTGGGAACATCATCAGACAAAGGTCCGGAATACAGGATATGACACTGACATATAATATGAGCTCTATCCCTTAGGTTTGTCTTGCATCTCCCTTTCCTTGAGTATTGAGCAATGCCTTATATCAACCATTTTATCTGTTCTATCTGTCTCTAGTATGTCACATGTTGAGGGCAGCACATTGGGGTTGCACATCCAGGACCAGGATAGCCTTTGCACGTCAACCTGAAGGACTGGCAGGACAATCACAGCCAACAATCACAGGCAGTTGTGGCATCTGTGCAGGCTTGACAGAGACGGAGAATCACACAGCTGGAAAAGAAACTCGGGGTGCGTGGTCAAGGAAAAGTGAGATTACTATTGCATATACAGTGTTAGCTTTTACTCACTACTACCTACAAGGGAATCAAACTACTATATGCTATTTGATAACATCAGGGATCTCATTGGCGAAAATGACCGAAGGTGTACAACTGAGGATGACACAGAATCCAGCCTCGAGTAAGTTTTTTGCCTTTTGATGCTCCGGGTGAACACTTATACCCTGCATTTTTATGCAGTGAAGACCGACTACAGATAGGGTATGTTGCCCTCATGACTACTTTGCCATGGCTTCATGTGAAAGCTATGGACATGGATTATGATGACTACTCACACATGTTGAAACTGGTTAGCTGTTCCTACTATGTCAGTGATTAGTCTTGTTGTGCTGAGTTTTGTTTAGCTTTGGCAGGGGGCTGACAGTGCTCGAGGTGACGATACCTCAAAGCTTAAGGCACTTGTTGCTGAATGGGTTAACCATGAATTTAAATCTGATCCCCTGATTGACACTGATGATAAGCATTCCCATGGATTCACCAATGATGCGTGCGGCAAGCTACTCTGCCCAGCTGAGCTTGATTGGAGCAACCCCATGTAAGTTGTACACTCAGAATTTCAAGAAAAAATGTTCACTATTCCCTAGCGTAAGGGCCAGGATTCGAGATTGCTTAGAGGGCCATATTGTGACTGAGCTCTCCTTTCCGGCTGTCTTGTATAACAAGTATACTGCCAATTCAGATGACCTAGAGGAAGGTCTTTTCAAAGGCAAAGTTCTCCTTCAGGTTTGTCGCATTGGAGTAGCCAAATCCTCATGATCTCACTGGGTTTTTTCAGGCGTACAAAGCCGTGTTTACATCACCTTCCTCAGCAAAGGATGTTGAAGGGGATGGTGATGGCACAGATGTCATCCAGAACAACAGACATGCTAAGAGGTCGGCCTTCGGAGCTAAAGTCAAGAAACACGTCACTCACATCATCAAGATGAGAAAAGTTATGCCTCGCTCGATCACATACATTGCCTGTCAAGTAAGTAGTATTATCATTCTGTAAGCTTGATGATATATGACAACTACATAACAGGTTTGATTTGCACTTTTGTCTGTTACCTCATGGTGCTCTGTTGATGGTGACTTCGACTATGAACAATTCTGGCGGATCATCATGGACTTTTTTGAAAGGGCTCCTGGTCGTGCAGCACAGCGCAGGATTGACCTTCTCCTTGAATGGTGGACTAGGTTTGTCGTGTACACTCCCCGCTGCGAGCCTCACCTGAAATTATTATATAGAAAAGGTTTTCGGATGGAATGACCGCAATAACCTCACCAACATGGCAAAGGCCAATATGTCCGTCAACACTCTCGCGAGGCAGAGGGAACAGTGCAATGATGCTACTTTTGATTCATCCTAGGGCTCTGTGATTACTAACTACATACACTCATTTACGTTTGATTTTAATCTCATGGCTTGATGATTATTTTATTTTTGTGAAATGTGAACACCGAATGGCCACCATTCTGGGAATACATCTAGATCGTGGCAACCCCAGAATATAAGTCTTCGCGCAAATGGCATAATTCAAATTCTGTTTGTACATCTGTTCGCTTGTGTTTATACACTGATCCTAGGACGTACATCAATACCATGGTCATCTCTGAATTTTATAGTATTCACGTGAATAGTATGATTGAAGCTCTAGTTCTGCAAGATGAACACAATCAATGAAAATTGAGATAGTCAAGTTATAATATGTATATTAGGCTTTCTATAATATTCCTTTGCGGTTTGGAGAGCTTGTTGCAAATACATGATCTTGCTCAATGACCACATGGTCACAAACATGATAATCTAAAACACGGAGGTCTGAATGCTCACGGAAAGAAGTCCTCCTTGCAGTAGCTAAAAATGCAAGATTTTCCTGATGCATGGCACAATAAACTATGTTTCTTTGAATAGTAAGTGATGTACTGGGGTAATCTATGACCCACTGTTGTCAAGGCCAGGTGTAAGAGACTACATCATCAAGATGTAGCATCTGCGCAAGGCCACAACCTCCTGCAACAGTATGCAAAGCAGAATGCAATTGTGGGTGGTTAAATAAACACAGAAAATTGCGTAAATGTTCAGAGTAGGATGTAGATTGGTTGTCGTTCACTTGGTGAACACATGTTAGCTAGAGTGCAATGGGACAGCATTTTCACACAATTCCCAATTGATATATGACAGATAATCATCGCATATCTTAATGCAGGTGGCACAAAATTCACAGGAGTTTATGTAATGTTTTGTTCCCTCCTCAGTAGACATTTGTTGTTCTCTGGAAGATATTATATGTCATTCTCAGCTTCGAGATTGTGAACCTTACCTCCGGCATGGGGTTGTGAGTTCTCTGGCCTGATTCTTAGCTTTACAGTACATAACTTTATTTACTGTTGTTTTCTGGAAGACGCTGTATTTCATACTCAGCTTCGAGATTGTGAGCCTCACTTCCAGCATTGTGGTTGCGAGTCTTCTATCCTAAATTTTAGCTTTGTCTTCACCATCCCTTTCAGTTTAGACTCGAGCAATACAGCTGTCTTTTCTTGATTACAAACTTCTGTACCAAAATCATGAACGTTCCGTGTCTTTAAATGGTCAAACAAGACCATGCAATGATTGATAACAGAATTATGCTGATGCTTGTGATTACATGCTATGTATTGTGTTTACTGATGTTGGGCTGAATCATGGAACCATCACAGAATTTCAATTCGTGATGAGCGCCAGCGCAGTCCACGCGACATGTTCTTCTTTGGCATGCTTCAAAATGGTGTGCGTGGGGTGGATGCTATATTCATCCCGGGAGATGATGAAGTGGGTGACTTCCAAGAGTATGGAATAGACTGGGAAGCATTTGATGAAGATCATGTTCGTCAACACCATAATACAGCAAATGGTGTGGATGAAACAGCAGACAACGCATTTGTCGTTCATCCCCCACAGCAGCTATCAGATGTACAGGTACCAGAAGCGAACCGTCCACTGACAGATGCACAGATACATGATCTAGATAACCAGCTTACCCTTCTACCTCATTACTCATCTTACTCCATGGACAGCTGTAGGTTACTGTGGATTGATGCACTTCAAATATGCTGTAACATGTTTCATTAACTTTGAATACTACCAGCTTGGACTCTCATTCCTATGATGGTATATCTGCTGGTACAACACGATTGTCAAACATCCATCAAATTCGCAAGCTCAGAATTTCTTTTGGTTTGACAGTTTGTTGTGTTATCTATATAAGTCATCCGGTGCCATTCTGAGGGAGATTTGAAAGTCGGACAACTCGTCGTGAATAGCATCCAGCCTGGCAGCACTTGCACTGCACCATTGAGTAAGACTTCAATAAATAATATTGTATTGTGTAATGCAATCATCTTGAGATCAGGAATCGTGAGTCGGGAACTGAGACCACATTATTGTGTCAAAGGACATATAGATGGGAAAGAGCAAAGGTACTAGTGATAATCAGTACTACTATGACAGTGGTTATGGTAACTTGGTTTTAATGGCATTGAACAGCAAGGTCGAGATACAATACGAAATGGAGACATGGTTGCTGCAGATTTTATCAAAGGCAGAAAAGAAGAAGAGGTGGTAGTATAGTATGATATGGAAATGTGGATGGAGCACATTGCACTGGTGAAGACAGAAGTAGTTAATGCAGGTTGTATCAAAGACAGGATGGCAGAATGGAGACAGGGTTACAATGGGCCGCATGAAAGACGTTCAAAGGATATTAAAGCTAGAGGGTCCTGAAAAAGTGAAGAGAGAAAAATGGATCCAAAGATCAAACTCTGTCACTGTGTTGTCATCTCGAGGGTATCATTAGCGAGAGGTATTGGCTCAAGGGGGTTATCAGAGGGGAATATTGACCCAGCCCCATTATTATGGGGCAGCTCCTGGGGATCTCCAAGCAGTGCAGCGAGAGACTCACTGTCATGTTCTGCAGGGATGGTAATACTCTGGGTGGCTTGGGCAGGAAGGTTCTTGAATGGGTGATAGCCAGGTATATCTGTACTTGGAGGGGGGGAAGTGGAACACTTTCCCAGAAGGTGACCATGGAATTGTACCTGATACATTCTGGGCTGCTGAAGACAACAGCAGCAATGATTTGGGCGAATGTGTCTGGATGCTGATAAATTTTGATGCGAGGGGTCACAGCACCGCCAGCATAGTCATACAACAAGACTCTGAGCTTGCGATATCGGTGTGTAAATGAGTGCACCTGGGGAATGTTAATTGTGAAAGGCTTAAAGATCAGAGGTAGTAGATGGCCTAGGGAGCCATTTGCCAGGGATTGAGGTTCAGTTGTCACTAAACGGTCAAGTTCAATGGTTGTCATTTTGTTCAAGGTAGCAACATCGTTAATGGGAATTGACATCAGCAATGCCAATTTTATTCCATTGTCAATTGTCCTATAAAAGTATGGCATATTGGCGCTGAGTGAGGGAACAAAGGGTGCAATGTGGTGAGACAGAGACATTGCTTATCACCACAGTCTAACTAAAAATAACACAAGATTCATACAAAAATAACTGGAATTAGCAAAAGCAGGCATAATACAGTTCAAAAAAATGGCGTGCTACATCGAAAGAGGAAAGAAAATATTTTTATCCTAGTCCTTGTTAAGCCAGAATTCTGATGCATGTTCCATACTGTTATATTGAGTGAGATGAGGGTCTGCACTTGCACCAAAGTGAGGGACAACATTAACAGGCGCCCTGAGCTGAGTGACTGGTATGACATTACCAGTGCTAGTCCCATTTGACCGCTTTGCCCTCTTCAGCAAATGCAGCTGCATAGCTGGGTCACGCTCACCATGACTATTGTTAAAGCATTGCACGTAAGTGAGGAAGCAATCCTTCCCAGCCTCCTGTGTGTCCATCTTTCTAATTGGACAGAGAATAAGCCTGATTTGAGCGACAATGTGGCCTGGGATCTCAAGAGTTAGAGAGTATTTAACATAACAGAAACACATCGATCACCATGAAGACCATCAGTGGGCCATGAGTGCCCATCCTTGTTATTGACGATAACACTGCTGAAGGTCCAGATGTCAGAAGGCAGTGTGCAGTTCAGGGTCTGTGCAGGTCACACATTGGTGATATCGTGAAATTTGGTATCTCGAAGCCGGAGTTTGAACCATATTTGAAGTTTATCGAATGGAAGCAGAGCATTGGACCCAGTCCTCCTAGCCCCCCCCCAAGCAGATGAACATGATCGTAACCCATGAGTATCTTCACGATGAAGGAAGTCTGCGATGGCTGGTCATAAGTTCAGGAAGGCTGAATTGAAGGCAGTATTATTGACGGAAATGGCCCTGATGGATGGGTGGTAGGCTAGAATGAAAGGCTGTACATTTAACAACAAAGGTACACAGTGGCAGAGGGACTGTCCCTACCTTCCTTGGCTGGAGGGCCTTTGCTACTGCAAAGTCAGGTCAGTGATCCGGTGTGCATATCCAGGAGACTTGATTATGGGCCAAGAGGTCTGCAGGGGAGGTCATCATCATAATCAAAATCAAAATCAATGACATCATGATTGACATTAAGGTGTTATAGTCCAGATTGGTTCACAGCCTCAAGTCTAATTAGACTGTTGCAAGGTCAAACAACAACATTTGTCTACATGGTCAAGGGTAACAAACAGATTTGTGAATCATAGTTGTGGTTGTTACTTGAACATGCAGGATTTTTTATTTCAGTTATATGTGCATGCTCCATTGCATCTGCACTCCACTGCATGGTGACACTGGTATTGCATATACTGGGAGCTATATTCTGCAGGAGCTTTATCTTTGGAATGTACCAGTTGTGAATAGGCCTTGTTGCCCTTTCTGCGATGAAGCCCAGCAGCAGTGATTGAATGTTTGTTAGCATGAAATTTGGCCAGTGCTGTGAAATACACTTGATATTGTGATCATCAATCCGTGATGACTGTATGAGATAATGAAAGTCCATCAGAGCTCATACAGCAGTCATATGGTGCTGGGTACTACATCTGCACTGACCAAACAATTGAGTGCTGGATGTCAAATTGGGCACACCCTGTGACCTGCTTCAGCTTTGAGATCCACCATAAAAATGGCAAAACCCTGTCACAGGCTGCAACACCGTGAAGTGGAAATCAATTTCTGCTTCCCCAACCACACATAATCCACTTAACGTTGTGATCGTAAAACTCTCATGAATATGCTGGAGATCTTCCGGGTGTGAGGAAGTGTGATGGGTCAGCAAAGGGCCAATCCTGCCAGAAAGGTTTGTCGACCCCATTTAGTAATGAAACTTTTGCACTTTGTTGAAGAAAGCTTTAATAATCATTGGAATCGACCTTTTCCTCTGGACAACAGCTATTTGTGTGAGTCATAGTTGAACTAGTTTGAGGCTGGTGTTGGAAGGGTCGCCAAATTGCTTGAACATGGCCATAATAACCAGGGAAGTTTTGCTGCCAACAGTAGCCAGCATCATGGCTTTTGGAGTATCGATGATGTAACTTGCAAGAGGAGTAAAGCAATAGTGACTGTGCCCAATGGGATCTGACAACATGATTCCCTCACAGGCAGGCTGATTAAGCAGCTCTAAAACAAGATTTAGGCACTGATGGACTAATGATCCTCCAGCATACCACGCATGTGTTTCTTTTTGTAAAGGAATTTTGGCATGGGGAGCAGGGCAGTGAGCACAAAAGAATTAGATGATGTCTTCAGTCTGGTGGACATGGGTATGTTAGCGAGGCTGATGAGGAGTGGGTGCACAACTCAGTCGCTCGTTATCACAGATATATTTGTCTTGTCGGATGATAGAATGGTCCCAAGTAGGGTCGCACCTCATGGTAGAGCCGACTGTGTTGAAAATGATAAGTACTGAGCAGCTTTCACAAACAAAGATACACACCTGCATCATCCACATGTCATCTCCTATCATCCATTTGGAATACACACAGCACAGCTGCTCCACCATGGGTATACACCTTGTGGGGCGAAACATCTTAAACCAGTCATGAAAGGATGGATGGTTGAGTATGCTGAAGATACAATCCAAGGGGGTCATGCCAATACAATACAACCAGTGATTTTGTCGGATGCATTGTCTGAATTACTTGAGACATCCAGTGTGGGCCACTTGGCAACGTTTCTGCTCTGCCTCGCAGTTTCCTTGGCTGAAGAGAACGACAGAGGAAGACCCCCGAATCTTAATGAGCACTTCGTTCAGACTGACCGATTGAAGATGTCAAGTACTTAATATACTGAGTGCCAAAAAGCTATCTATCTCCCCATACTTAATCCCAAACAAAGTAGCCATGAGGCAAGTTCCTAATCTTTCTGGCCACTGAATGGGTAGTAAGATTTGTTGCACATTGTATACTGTTCTTGTCTGAGTTGAATAAGTCAAGAAAAGTATGGCCTGTACCATATGATTGAGAAGCTCCAGGGAACCAGTCAATGAAGTCGCCCAGTCTGTAATATTCCTTCTTCATTGACGAGACTGCTGGTAGAACCATCATCATTTAAATCAACACCACCCCCCAGTATCCCCATCCCAGCCTCCAAATCTGTCATAGTCTTCATACATGTTTGTGAAGTGGGGGAGAATCATTGGGAATATTGAGCTCATCAAGGCAGACATTGGATGGGGAAAGATGTGGATTGCCTTTAAAAAAACACGGTCTTTTCCACCATGTGCTTCCTCATACTCTACACAGTAAGTCTCCTGATGCATTGATATTTGTGGTGCTATGGTCAACAAGTCGCAGGTTCTCACATTGAGTCATGGGCTGCTGGTCAAAATATTACTATCCAATTGGATTGATGTGGCATAGGTGTATTTGATAGTCGCGCACTGTTTTTTTTGTATTACCTTACCAAGTGCATTATGTATAATGGCGTAAATTCAATCAAGTGTTTCAGTAGAACAACTCATAGTACTAGTATTTACAACTTAGAGTTGCTCAACTCGGACACTGGCAGCATTGGCAACCTTGAAAGCTTGATAGCTATATGTCCTGTATGTCCTGTGAGAGCTGTGCGATGTAGAGACTCAAGTCTCTGCGGGCACATATAGCCTACATCATGACTCATGGCAACTGGCCTTTACTGCATGACTTGCAACCATCATCCATATGCGATTTTCTATCATGTCTCTAATCATTCTGTACACAATGCACAGCACTCCCACGTGCCCACTTTCTCGTGCTTAAGCACACTGTGTCGCGCATCATCCAGGAGCATCCATCCATCATCCAACCAGTTCCCTGGTGCATCCCTTTTCATTATCTAACTATATCTAGCATATTACACTTTGTATTTCATTATGCACCCTTACTTTACCTCACTTACATACTTAGAGCGCTCCTATTTGGCTCTGAGCCCTGAGAAAGCGCTTAGGTAGAACTTACATACTTTCATGTTCATTTTACACCTTTTACCCATCTTCCTATCATCTTTCTACTAACCATGTTACTTGGCAGTTAGTTCCATGCAATGCATGCTATCCGTCATCATCTTAAGAGCCCTAGCATCAGTCTAAAGCTAGTGGCACTATCAGTATCCATTCTAGATTCACACTTTTCCTCATATCATCATCTCAGTACATGTCTTCACTTTGTGCTACTTTCATGTTTTGCTTTCCCGCACGCGCGCCTTCAGCACATTTCTCGCACTTACACATCGCCTTTTGTTGCCTTTAATCAGGGTTGATCAGCATCATTCCATGAATCCTTGCTTTCCTTGCTTCCCCTTTAGGGTCGAACGTTCTTGCATTCTGCGAGTATAGCAGCTAGGCAGAGCTTAGACTCACTTATACTGGTTGAGCATTATATTTCTTAGTGCCTAGCCAGGTTGTGATTCCGCACAGCGAATTGCCTGACTGTGTTTATATGCCTCTTGTGAGCGCTGTCCACTCTGTGAGAGTCTGTGAGCAACTGTGGGGAATTGTCAAAATAGCCACTATCTGGGGAGAAATGTTCAGTTTACTGATGTGGACTCACTCTCGACTACTTCTGACAGTGATGACATCATCAGTCTGTCTTTTAGCTCTGCTTCTCCCCCCTCCCCCCTCTCCCCTATGGCAGGAACTTCAGGTTCTTCTGGTGATAGCTCTAACTCTTCTGATGATGTCCCTTTGCCTTATGGCCGCCTTCTTCACACCATTAATGCTCTTTGTTGTGGTGTTCAAACTCGGGCTAGCCTTGCAGAACCCTTTTTGCTATAGAGGTCAAGCATCCTAGAAGCCCACATCATCTCCATGCATCACTCCCTTGCAAAGCCTCGACTCACTCGACTCTTCCTTGTCGCACCAGACTATATCCAACTTGGCCGATACGGACCTGTTGCCTCAGCCACTCGCAGGGAGCCAGGGTTGTCTGTACCATCCCTTACTTGTCGTTTTGGTCATTGCGCACCTCGGCCGACCGTTCCATCCCATCGGTACCGAATCCTCCCATGTCCTGCCCATGTCCGCCTATCTCCATTGGTGTGTTTTAAGCTTATTTTATCATTACTGAATGAACAGCAGGTGTTATTACATGTATCCCCATGACCGCAGCACTCGCAAGCCTTATTACATATTGAACCGAATACCCTGTGTTTCGCTACTACTCTTGCCTGTGCAATTCCGGACGTTCATGCAGTTAGATAAATAGGACTCAGGTTTCATATTATCTCTTCCTTCCCTTCTCCGGACATACCTGCCTACCGTTGTAGGAGTCACCTTAGTTAGTGTTGATTGTGCAATTGATCCCTCTTTGCTTTTCAACTCGGACGTGCCTTAACCGCGCTAAGTGCGCACTCTCTAAGGTTTCTATACCTAGGCCTTGTATAAGACTTGGACCGCTACTGCAAGTCTAGACTCGGCAACCCATACCTAGTTATACCTAGACTCTCTTTACCTCAGCCTAGCCTTACCTGCCGCTCCCATTGGCATCAGACTCCTCTACTCGTGTTGGTGTTTATCATTGGTATCTCGCATCGGTGATCCTCGTCGGTATCTCGCATTGGGTACACCGTTGGTATCCCACGTTGCATCAGACATTCTCGGACTCGAACCTTCGGTTGGTCGGAACATCTCAGGTCTTAGATCTTAGCTTCTTCCTTTCTCTTCCCTCACACTATTAGAAGGAAGTGCTTTAATAGCAGTCCTTGGGTCGACGTACTGCACTCACACCCATTAGGATTTAGTAAGTTAGTTGGTATATCTAGCTGACTGCTATTTCTTTCACCACATCGTGATGAGGTTAAGAGGGCTTGTGTATTGCACAAGCCTGATGAGCCTCCTCCATGAGCACCTCAGCTTCACATGTTGGTTCATCATGAAGAACATCGCCCTCACTTGTTTCGGCAGAACCTCTGTGTCAACCCCAAGATCTTTGACAATATTCTCGATTATATATCTGATCATCCCATCTTCCAAAACCAATCCAACAATCCTCAGCTCCCTGTCTCCATCCAACTGGCTATTTTTTTGAATTGGGCCAGCCACTATGGCAATGCGATTACTCTTGAGGATGTTGCTCAATGGGCAGGTGTCAGTGTTGGGTCCATAGTTAATTGCACTAATCATGTGATGATTGCGGTACTTGATGCCCATGATTAGTTTATCTGCTTTCTGGCAGGTAACTCTGAGGACACTGACCTGGCTCACAAATTTGCTGAGTCACGTACCTGCCCAGAGTGAAGGTGGCTTTCTAGCCATTGATGGCTCAACTATGGATCTTTTTACCAAACCTGGCTACTATGGTGAGACATTTTATGATGGGAAATCCAAGTATTCCCTTGGCTGTCAGGTTTTTATTTTATTTTATTTTCATGTGCAAAATTTAATTTAATTCTAGGCAGTCATTTTGCCCCATAACCTTCTCATTGTGGATTATTCTCTGGGTCATCCTGGGAGTGTCAATGATGCATTCACTTTTCAATCTACTCATCTCTATGAAGAGCATGCTGACCTTCTACCTGATGGTCATTGGGTGAAGGCTGACAGTGCATATCCATTGGAGCCATGGTGCATTGCCCCTTTCAAGAAGCCTTACAATGGGCGGTTGACAAAGGACTAGAAGTCATTTAATTATCACCTCTCTAAGGGTTTTTTTTTTGGTGGTTTTCAATTGATTTATATTTATTTAGATTCATGCTCATGCCGAACACACATTTGCTGTTTTGAAGGGATGGCTTCAGTCCCTTCGAGAGCTCCAGTTTAGGATTCAGGCTGAGAAAGACCTTGAATTTGCTGTGCAGTGGATCAAGTGCTGCATCATCCTGCACAACATGATCATTTGCTTTGAAACTGAGCATCGCAAGAAGGATGGAACATACAAGAGTTCTCTAAAGTGGGCTCATGTAGAGGGGGAAGATTTTGTTAATCAAGAAATTGAGGGTCCAGATGGTGAAGAAGTAGTTGGTGACAGGACATATGAAGGCACTCCAGGTCAAGCGGCTCGTGCAAGGCTGATGGATGCACTCTTTGACAGTCCTCACTCAGGTGCACAACGTAGGTGGGCACCAAATGCCAAATGGCTGTTGTAGGAAGATGTCGAGGATGTTTCGGGCATACAGAATGGTGCTGGAGGATCAGGAGGGGGTGATGGTGATGAGGGGGAGCTGCCATTTCTTCCCTGCAACATGGGGAGGGCAATTGGTTGTCTCGTCAACCATCATATCATCACCTTCTTCAAGCGGTGCGTCAAACCATCCACTGATTTCTTGATTCAAGTCATCGTCGTCATAGTCGAAGTTGTAATCTGGTGCCGGAAGACTGGGAAGGTGGAATTGGGGGACATATTATAAGGGGCGGTATGGGAGGAAGAAGGGGGAGAAGAGGGAGCAGAAGGAGGAGCAGGAGCAGGAGCAGGAGCAGAAGGGGGAACAGGAGCAGGAGCAGACACACAATATTGAGCACTCAGAGAATATTATTGATTGTATTGCAAAGATGAAGTACTGGAACCATAAGGATGGGTATCGTACAAGGGATATGGGAGAGCACAAGGTGACCATTGATGAGTAAGCCAAAGTGTGTGGGGAGACCAGCCCCACCACGCAGTTGCACAAGTGAGTATAATGCATCGGCATGATCAACGCCCAGTTTTGATGAATGAGTCACTGCGGCCATGGACAGATTGGAATGCCAAATGGAGTCCAGGTCTGTGTACCATGGCAGCTCCAACAGTGCTGCATCTACAAATAAATCAGTTGAGAACCGAGAAATCAGGGCCAGGGACTCACCTAAGAGGTTATTTGCTTGGGTCCCTTCAGCTGGCATTACACCAGCACCAGTGCTGCCAAATGATGCCTTGATTTTCTTGTATTTGCCCCTGAGACTGGAGGAATTTTAGTGTCTTTATCAACAGAGTAAAATCAAAAAAAGGACTCACATTCCAATGCGGTTGCCAACTGTGTCACAGAATTTTTGGGATTGATGGTGTATGCGGCATCATACTTACTGTGGTTCGCAAATAAGAGCTTGGCAATACTCTGGTAGATCTGGCCTTTATCTGAGCCTGGGGGGGGGAGGGAGTTATAGTGGTCAGCCAATTATTATCAACAAGTCATTGTAAATGTACCTAATGGTTCATACTACTAAGCAGGTTTTACTTTCTACTTTGAGTCCCACTTATAATTATATACCAATGAGACTTGTGTATATACATGTGGCACTTCTAACCCACCCTCGCAAGCTCGGGGGGTCCCAGAAGTGCCACATGTATATACACAAGTCTCATTGGTAACTCTAGCATATCTTGACATAACTGAACTTAACTTACTCTACTTACTTTACTTAAACCCCAACCCTAGCTTAGGGTTCGGTTGGGGTTACAAGATACCTGAAAGGCAAAACAAAGCACGATTAAAATGGTTGACTTTCATTATCTACAACTGTATATTGATTGTAGTGGTGGGTTGGGTTCAGTCATTGAGGCCAACTGACATATAAATTATAAATTATAATTGTGACCTGCTACAGTGGGAGTCCTGGAAGGCCACTGTGTGTGATGCCACATTATACATATGTACAGGTGATGTGATGTTGCTGTGAAGATCAATATTTGAGCCCTGTACACAGTGGGAGTCCTGGAAGGCCACTGTGTGTTGATAAATGAGAGGTAAGATACGAAATCTTTGGATACTGCCATATTATACATAAGGAAAGATGTAAAGATGTAAAGATGTGATGTGGTTGTAAAGTGCAAGATTTGAGGCCCATACAGAGTGGGAGTCCTGGAAGGCCACTGTGTGCGAGCAGAACAAACGAACGTAATCCTGAATGCCATTGTTAGATGTTAGATGTTAGATGTTACCAAACTATAAATAAGGAAAAGTGCATAAGTGTAAAATATGTGGCCCATACACAGTGGGAGTCCTGGAAGGCCACCATGTGCGAGAAGAGATTAGTCACCTTGAGATGCTTCCATATTATACATACATACTGATATGCGTGGGGTGCAATATTTGGGGCCCAAACAGAGTGGGAGTCCTGGAAGGCCACACTGTGTGAAGACAGATTTTAACGAACTGTTTGAGATGCTACCATATTATACATAATGAAAGGTATAATATATGAGGCCCATACAGAGTGGGAGTCCTGGAAGGCCACCATGTCATGTGCGAGGAGACATAAGGTATACAGCTCGTACACGCTTCCACATACTTAAGGAAAGGAGGTGTTGTTGTTGTGAAGGCCAACATTCGAGCCCTTTACAGAGTGGGAGTCCTGGAAGGCCACACTGTGTGAAGACAGATTTCAACGAACTGCTTGAGATGCTACCACATTATACATAATGAAAGGTATAATATTTGGGCCCTGTATACAGTGGGAGTCCTGGAAGGCCACCATGTGCAAGGCGAGATAAGGTACATATGTAATCAATGCTTCCACATTATACACAGGAACGATGTTGCAAGATCTGAGGCCTGTACAGAGTGGGAGTCTGGGAAGGCCACTGTGTGCAAGCAGAGATAAGGTACGATAATTTTTGAGGAGTCCACACAGTGGGAGTCCTGGAAGGCCACTATCTGCGGGGGGGGATGAGGGATGATGATGTTGGATGCCTCCACACAGTGGGAGTCCTGGAAGGCCACCATCTGCGAGGAGAGATGAGGGATGATGATTTTGGATGCCTCCACACAGTGGGAGTCCTGGAAGGCCACCATCTGTGAGGAGAGATGAGGGATGATGATTTTAGATGCCTCCACACAGTGGGAGTCCTGGAAGGCCACTGCCTGCAACAAGAGGTATGAGTGGTAATGTTTGAGCCCCATACACAGTGGGAGTCCCGGAAGGCCACTTCAATGACAACGACAAGCACATGTGATGAAGGTTGATGGGCCTCTGCACAGTGGGAGTCGAGGACTCCCACATAAATATAAAAACAATGTGATGATACAGGTGAAAAGCCAATACTAGCCAATACTAGGAGGTCTCATAACCCCTCCTTCCCCACTTCCTGGCCCAGCCAGTCTAACCCCTCCTTCCCCACTTCCTGGCCCAGCCAGTCTAACCTCTCCTTGCCGCTCTACCCACTTTCTGGCCTAGCTAGTCTAACCTATCCTTCCACACTTTCTGGCCCAGCCAGTCTAACTTCTCTCCTTGCTCCGCTTTCTGGCACAGCCAATCTAATTTCTCTTTGTTCTCAAACTCTTACCTGCGCTCGCCACTCTACCCATTTTTCTGGCACTGCCAGTCTGACCTCTTTTTCTGGTCTGCCCCGCTTCCTTTCCGCTTTCCGCTCGCCGCTCTACCCACACTTTTCTGGCACTGCCAGTCTGGCCTCTTTTGCTGCCTTCCGCTCGCCGCTCTACCCACTTTTCTGGCACTGCCAGTCTGACCTCTCTTTCCGCTCTGCCCCCGCTTTTGGCTCGCTGCTCTACCCGCTTTTCTGGCACTGCCAGTCCGACCTATCTTTCTGCTCTGCTCCACTTTCTGGCATGGCCAGTCCAACCTCTCCTTGCCCCACTTTCTGGTCCCGTTGGTATGAGCTCTCTTCCGCTCTGGCCATTGTCTGTCAGCGCCCTATCTTTTTCTTCTACGTTGCTGGCCTGCCGGTCGACGTTCTCTTCCACTCGTTTTTGCATGATGTTGAAGCATGTAGCTCGCCCTCTCTCTAGTGTCCTGATGTCGCTCGTTGTTTCGGTGTCATAATTTCATTGCGCCTGCTCTGCGCTGATATCTACGCTCACATGTTGATGCGTTGAGAGTTGTTTGCGCTGTTGATCGAGTCGAGCTTTAACTGATTACTTATTCATGTGCTGATCAGTGTGCCTGTTGTGTAATGCTTTTGTGTATTTGTTTCGTGCCAGCGCCAGGGAAAAAAAAAAAAAAAAAAAAAAACACAAAAAGACTTGAAAATGCGGATCGGGCGCGCGCGAGAGACCCTAACCCTAACCCTAAGCATGTCGAACTTGAATTGGTGTGCAGGAAGCAAAAGCAGGGACGACGGGCGTGAGAAAAACCCGGTGTACCCCTACGATGGAGATTGTATACGGCGTTAGGCAAAGTGGTGAACTGTATGTGCAGTTCTATTTCAACTTAATTGTTTAATTAATGATATACATTTGTCAAGCGTGAACGAAGTATGCTCTCGCAACAGCAAACAAGTTGATTGACGTCTATGGGCCCAATGGCGTGACTGGTTATGACCATTGAGTGTTCATTCTCAAAGACTGTAGCCGCCAGCTCAATCACCTCGACAAAGTGAAGAGGCTGAATCATCATTTTGTTGTCAACTCTTTTCATGGACACGCCCACAATCGTTGCTGCCAACTACAGTACCATACTCTCTATCAAGAAGGTCTTGGGATCAAGGATAAGGATCTGGAGACTTGCGAACATGTTTTTTCCAGGTTCTAATGCTGTGGCACCGCTCATATGCCAAAAAAACACAGTGCAGCTACATACATCATCTGCACCAGCCAGAATATTACCAGGAAGCAGTCTTGACCAGCCTTGCAGTCCTCATCACATCGAGCAAGGTTGTGGCATTGCAAACAGTACAGCGACAGTTGAAGAACAGAACTGATATCACTCAAACTGTGGACTTGCCTGGAGGAAGCTTTTGCCTCTTGTTGGGATTGCAGAGAGGGTTTGTACGTATGTTTTCAATGGTAGCTGGAAAAAATGTACCTACTGTTTCTTGTTGGCACATGGTATCTTTGCGCAGCAGGCCTCTGACCATCAGCCCACTCCTCATCATTTTGAGCGGTCAAATGAAGGGCATGTTTTATTGGTGGCAGTCTTCAGAGTGCCACTGTGTGTGGGGGGTGGGTAGAATGCCAAGGGGGAACAATTGAATTTGTTTTTTTTTTTGAGTGGTCAAATGAAGGGAATTTAAGTAATGGAGGGGTGTGCATTGGTGGTCATCTCAGAGTGCCACTGTGTGTATCAGGTTTTTTCTTGTTTTTCATGGGGGGGACATGAGTGGTTGGTGAAAACAAAGGGAGGCTTGTGATGAATGACAGTCTGATAATGCGAGCCTCTGTCGAGACATGAGCGGTGCGGTCAAACAGAGGATGGGCGGGATGGGGATGGGGCTTTTGTTGTCGGACAAGCTGCCAGCGTTTTAGTGTGGTTTAAGGTGTGCCGTGGTGGCAGTCCCAGAGTGCCACTGGGCACAGGGTTATTTATTTTTACGGAATCGAAGCGGCATTGATGCATGGTTCATTTTAGTCAGTGTACAGCATCAAGAATAGGGACATATTGTGAAGGCGTACGAGCGCCACCATTTGAATACATAAATGTAATGTTGTACGCATGGCAATCTCATATACAATATGGAGAATAGTGACATATTTTTTGAAGGAGTGCATGGTGGCAGTCCTAGAGTGCCACTGTGTGTGTGGTCTTTCGATGCCAACCATGAATTGAAGCAGCATTCATGATGCATGGTTCATTTCAGTGAGATGCGCATTGTGGCAGTCCTAGAGTGCCACTGTGTGTGGGGGTCAATTTTTTGACAGAGAAGTGTATATATGATGAGAATGATGACGCATGGTGGCCTTCCTGGATGGCCACTGTGTGTGCAGGGTCATTTTTAGAGGGGGTTTAGCATGTATGATAAGAAGGTGTGCTGTGGTGGCAGTCCTAGAGTGCCACTGTGTGCAGGGTCTTTTTTTTTTTTTTTTTTTTTTTTTTTTGGGTAGAGAATGATGTATCATGTATGATGATGCAGCATGGATGGCAGTCTCAGAGTGCCACTGTGCACAGGGAGATTGTGGAGGGGGGTCGAATGATGGTGGTGCGGCGGTGGCAGTCCTTAGAGCACCAGGCATAGGGAGATGCATGTATAGCAGTGGAGCGCCAGTGTATGGGGGGGTCGAATGATGGTGGTGTTGGCGGCGGCAGTCCTAGAGCGCCAGGCATAGTGAGAAATGGTGGCGAGTGAGGGGGGGGGGGGGGTCGAATGACGGTGGTGTTGGCGGCGGCAGTCCTAGAGCGCCAGGCATAGGGATCGAAGGATGGTGGTGTCGCCAGGCATGGCGGCGCGGCGGGGGCAGTCCTGGACCGTGGGAAAACCTAGGAATGCCGCAGTATTTTGGCCATATCTCCACAACCCAACCACCGATTTCTTTAATTGTTGGCTCATATCATTCCTAGAAGTACCCTCCATGATATGTACCAGCCCATGAAAAGAACTTTTTTCACAAGTTTGAAACCTATTTCTGAAATGACCATATAAGTGTTGTATAGCTTTTCCGGCTTTTCTACACCTGACTCTACTTTCGCGCCTTTGTGATCAGACGGCCAACTTTACATCCTCGACTTAGTACGGTCTCAATCCGCTTGGCCAAATTAATTGTGGGAGAAAGAAGGGTCAAGTTGCAATGATGCGTTTCTAGAATCAAATCATCCACACAATACAATCATGGTTACGAGACGTGCAGTGGTAATCACTTGTACTTTCCTCGCCACTCAGTTTGCTTGTTTCGTGCTCGTACCCCGATTCCCATCATAAACAGTTTCGACATATCCTGTGTCACTACGTTGTCGTTCTCGCGTTCTGTTGAGTGTGGCCATATATATTAATATTGCCCCGTAGATGGACGCATGAGCCAGTCACTCACGATTCATCCTTCTTCTGCCTTCTGATGTAAATGAACTGCATGAAAATGTACATTGCGGCACCAGCCAGTGAAACGATCTGCGATTTATTTAATCGAAGTGGATATGAATGGAGAAGCAGTCCACTCACCCCAGAGAACAAAGCGGGTTTCCACCAAATATATTTCGATGTAAGCAGAGCACCGGATATGGGGTTTCCTAGATAAATATTTATAAGGTGAAGCAAGAAACGCTACAAATGCACCTACCAATTAAATTTCCGAATCCTGCAGGATGAACGTGTGCGAGTTCAAAATAATATAGAAGTAAATCTGATCCTACTGACCACCAACAAAGAAATAGATCCACCCACTGTCGGACCTGATCAGATCATTCGCACATACCGAAGCTCGAGTTATCACTCACCCAAGTTCAGATGGGTTGGGTGTTAGGGTAGCCACGAGTGGACCCACGATCGAGTCATCTACATGAACGATCAATAACACCTTCAACTATGTAGTGAAACGGAAAAATACTTACACACCCCTGCACAATAGCCAAAAAGCACTCCGAGAATAACAACGCTGGTCAGGCTGCCCAATCCAATCATACCCAAAATTAGCGATCCGCACGAAATTGCCGCAATCACGATTAAGTTTAGTACTCCTGTAAACGCTGCGATATACCCTGCTGTAACTCGTCCCACAGAACTGGACGCATTTACAATCACAAGCTAGTGATCGCATCAGCAAGAAAACCACTTGCATAATGCTAGAACCCACAGAGTAAAACAAAAAGGTAGTGTCGATACCGTGTTTCATAGAGTCGAGTTGAAGAAAAGATGTCGGGTAGTAAAGGCCAATCAGGAAAAGAAACGCCCTGCATAACAAGTGATCATTTGAGAGAATTCGAGAGATCCTGTATTGCAGGTCTCACCTTACTATCGCGAAAATAAACGGAACATCACGAAGACATTTTTTAGCTGCCGCAATATAGTTCACTGGTGTCGTGGGCGAATCAAGACGAGTTCGCATACACAAGTATGCAACCAAAAGGAGAACACTGGTCAACCCTGCACTTGCACGCACGCCATTGGCAAAACCAACGCGTCCATTGAGGAGGTTATTAAGCATAATTGAATAAACGATAGCACCCATCAATGAGCCCAAAGTAGCAAACGTCATCACTAGCGTGCGTCTCCGTTTGAAATAATGCGAGACAATAGCTAGGCTCGGGACGTGCAGTAGCCCCAATGCGATACCTGAGCCTAAGCCATGAGTAAGGAATACCTATTACGATGTTAGAAAACGAAACGTCAGAAAGCCAGAGGGCGTTACCTGGAAGTACTGATTGGGCTTCGCCAGTGACAGCATGAAGAGAGAGAAACTCTGCAGAAGCGATCCGGTAATGACAAGATGGTAACTAGGTAGGCCTGTTGAGTACCGTCTCCAAGACACTTGCATCTACACTCACAAATAACCTCGATCATATAGTGAGCCTGATATAAGGCGCAGAGTGCTGCCTAAAGACCCATTGAAGCTCCCGATGAATCTGCAAGAGACCATGAGGATACCCACGATAGAGAAGCATGTAGAACTCACGAAATAGCAAATGACGTCTCATGTGTGAGGTAATGCTCAGTATAGAAGTCTGGAGGGCAAGCCGTTTATTTATAGTTCCATCCTCAATTTCGTGTTCAGCAATACCTCGATAGACACCAAATGAAGAGGTGTAACTTTTAACCATCAGAGCGAGATTCTTCATCGATGATAGAGCGCAATACTCACCCCAAACTGCAGAACAGTATAAGACGCCTAGGCCAATTAAGTAAGAGCCAGCCCCACCAAAATTGTGTCTCCTTACGATCCAAAAGCAGTGGACCAAGCGGCAAGACCACCTTCTGGAAACTCTTGCACGACCAAAGGAAGATCGGATTCCTCGGAGACTGGGTATTCAACTCCCAGCTCCTCTGACCCCTCTTTGTGCTCTTGTGCAGCCGGGGGTCCTGCAAAAAAAGTTTGAGGTTTGGTGTCGACTGTCATTCGTGTGCTGAGATAAGTGACAGCAGGAGCTGTACATATACATGGAGGTCTGAGCCCTCGACTCCGATCATTTTATCATGTGCATGCCGTAGACTAGGAGTAACATGTGACGCATAAAAACCTAGTACTCGATTCTGTGCATCCGGAAGAGACTTCGGGATTCGAGATCGGAATGGTCAGACGCTGAGAGTTGCGGGTCGTGTTGGCGAATTGTTGGTGGATGTCAATTATGCCGTTGTCATTGATTTTCGAAAGTCCGCTGTGCAACGTGTTGATCAGAAGATTCAGAACTGCTCAGAGCACACCAGACTCGGAATATCACAATCTACACGTACCTTTCAGAAGTTCAGGCCGAGTGCTGCATGACACGAAGTTGTCTTCTCTCCCAGATTTAGAGTTGACAGGGGTTATAATGCATGCTTCAAAACTTCTCGTGAACGAAAATCCGGGCCACAATTGCAAAGACCCTTGGCAAGAATCGAACATTTGTTTTCAGTCCTCGCTGTTGCGCGATTGCCGCAAGTAGAAATTTGGGATGATCGATGAAGCTTAATTAAGCTTTGAAGGGTGCTGATAAGTTCGTGAAAGTGACAAAGTTCGAACGTTCAGCAAGGGCCAGAGCCAACAACGATTCAATCTCCGATTGTGTATCTATCTCCCTCCCCCATATGTTTGATGCATTCTGCGTCTGCGTTGTGCCAGAATACTGCATTCCTCAGCCACATGTCCTTGTCTAGCCTTGTCGATGTCATCCCTGATCGCCCTCGCAGCGCCCCTGGGCAAGGAGCCAAGCCAGCCAGAACACTCGGGAGAGACAAACTTCGTACGCTATACATGTCGGCATCAATAGTATGCAGTGTCACGGTGGTGTCGTCGATCTACATATATCCATTCAGCCACTCGATGATGCCCTCCTATAGAAGCTCTTTCAGCCACTCGATGGTACCTGAATCCTAGACTCCCCTATCCAGACCTCCGTTTCTTCTATTAGAAAGGTGCCCGGGTGTCCAACCAGAACACACTTCAGTGGAGTGCAATAAGTCGCCGTTACCGGTTCGTGATACCTATATCCACCCAGCACATATTCACGATTTTCTCCAAGCTATTCGTGCGACTGATATCACTATTAGTCTCCGAGGGATTCCTGCTGATTTCCTTGTGACATTAGAGGGTGACGGTGCTGAATGTCAGACAAGCAACAAACCTGTGCACGTAGATTAGGCTGTTGCATGTCTAATTAGCCTTGCTGACATATGTATATGAATCATGAGGCTTGCGTGCGCATACTGTGGTAAATATAAACGACTTCTTCAAGGGAAAATAGATTGAACGAGCGAACAGATAACCAAACCTATCAAAGCTTTGTCCTAAAACGAACAATAGATACAATTCATTGCGACAAGCGACGCATCGATAATACAACATGACGCGAATTCATTCCTCTGTTATTTTATTCTGTTGCCTTCTCGAGAGCTTACAGCTTGCTAGAAGAAAGACCCTCCGTGTACCTCTTTTCAGCCTCCTCAAAGTTGATAACGCTCCAAATGGCATTCAGGTACTAAAAGATGTGATCAATAAAGTGTATCTCGCTCCAACGAAGAATAATGACTCACATCAACCTTAACGTTGAGATACTGGAGGTAGAAAGCATGCTCCCAAATGTCAACCCCAATGATAGGGACGAGTGTCAAAAGCGGGTCCTGGTTTGCAGTCGTGCTGATCTCAAGGCGCTTTGTGGCGGGGTTCAAACCCTGAGCATGACGAGCCGTGAACATCACATCAGTCATTTGTGATGAAACAAGAAACTTACGAGCCAGCCCCATCCGGAACCTTGAATACCAGCGGTGGTGGCATTGAACTCCTTCTTGAGAGCATCGAGCGACCCGAAGGTCTGCACGATGGCATCCTTAAGAGGACCAGACTTCAGGGAACCACCGTTACCCTTGCCCTCACTGGAGGCAGGCGCCAGGTTCTTCCAGAAGAGAGAATGGTTGATATGACCTAAATACGTGTAATGAATAACGTGGATGAGTCACGATCGATGACGAGCGATAAGATAAGAACACCAATGACGCGATCATTTGGCACCTGAGTTAAGTATGAAGACTTACCACCACCGTTGAACTTGAGTGCTGCCTGGAGGGCGATGCGCTCCCTGGGGGTGGAGCTTTTTGCGTAACTAGCCTCGGCAGCGTTGAGAGCGTTCACATAGGTTTGATGGTGCTTCTTGTGGTGAAGCTCCATAATCTGCCTCGAGATGAAAGGCTCGAGAGCATCATAGGCGTATGGGAGATCAGGGAGAGTGTGGGTGGACATGATGGTTTCGATGAGATAGTGATGGTGAAGAGAGTGGGAATATGATAGGAGACTGATTCAGAGCATCATCCATTTATCTCAGTTGTCGTTTGTTTATCAGCGCCGCATACTAGCGGGTAGCCCACGGAATGTCATTATGGTCTAAAGAGCACGTCATATGATTACATATACAGATAGGTCGACTCAGATACATCATAAATGTAGTGATGCACAAAAAGTAATAAAATCATAGGCCAGGATATATACTCCGATACTTGTACATACAGCATTTAGTCACCTTCCGTCAGTAATCGGACAGCGGGAGGACTTTTCCTACATGCCGAGGTTAATCAGCGCTGGAAAAACATAGGCACGAGGACATTGAGACACACCAATATTCGCATACGGACTTCTCTTGCGGCGTCCGAGCAGATCGATATCGCCACTACCAAAGAACGAATACCCGGCTAAGAATATATCCGTTAGTAAGCTTACGAAAAGCTGCGCATAACCAAATGACTCACGCATAGTGTCCTCGTAGTCGCTCCCTGATTCGTCTGACCCGTAACCATGGCCGTTGATTGGCCGACCAGTCTTGGAGTCACGGAGGATACCAGCGTGATCAACAAATGGCGCAGGGCGTTCATTTGCAGAGCGGTGGAGCTGAATTAAGATCCTCTGAACTTCTAACAGATATCCCTGAAGGGTATCCAGGAATCGACGCGTCTGTAGATGCTTCGATGAAGCGACGCTGTGGGCGCATTCGTCAGCGTCAGTGACACGTCAATTGATAATAAAAATTGTGACGTACACGCTAATCCCGTTCTCTTTAATGATATATCCAATGCCATAGCCATCAGCCGCAACAGGTCCGAATCCGAACAGGCGTAATGCAGGATTTCCACAGTTTGAAGTGGACAAGATAGAAGTACTTAGTAGATTCCAGCCCGGGTCAGCGAAGATTGATGGGAGGACATTATTCCGAATGTTTCCGTTCGGGATTGGGTCATCAGGAGATGGATCAAGGTTTCCTGCCACCTGGCGCTGATGTAAGCAGTATAACGCATATAGGTGTCTACAACAAGCCATCAATACTGAAATCGGGTACAGCTAACAGGAGGACAGACCGGTCTTGGCCAAAGCCCTGGCTGCATTCCTTCGTAAGTTGTACGTGTCGCTCACAGGCCTTGCGCAATTCATGGATCTTCTCATCTGGCGAACACTCCGAGAAAAATGTCTAAATAGACGAGTGGAAACCAGTAAGCAAGACCCGATGATCACGTAGGCGCTTACCTTCGTGAACTCGACGCTCTCTGGTTGCACTGTCCGGATTGCTTCAGTCCTCCCATGAAGGAAGGCCTTCGTCATCGCAGGTTCATAAGTGCATTCCGTTCTCCCTAATACCATGTCAGCATTAAGGTTTCAGAATCTCTGAAGAGCGCATCCTGACCATAAAGTCCGAAATATGCCGCCTGGAAAGCCATCTGCACGAACGCATCGGGACTGAAACCATGACTCGTGATAAAGTTCTTTCCATAACCCTTGAACTCGAGTGCCTGACAATCATTCTGACATATAAGGTCACTCAGCCGCGTCTCAGCATACCGAATGCCGACGCGAATTGAGGGAGTCAGGGTCCACATGAGTTTAGAGGGTGAGGTATCATATGAGACAATTTGAGAAGTTATTGGCAATTTGCCATTAGCTATCGACTTGGGGGGCTTGTAGGATTTGGCGTGCGGGGAAAGGGACGCATGGAACAGCGTGGGTGCGGAAGGATTGATTGAACGCGCAAGGAGCATCAGGCCTTCAGTGAAGACATCTGCGGCAAACCTGATGATAACATGAGCATATAAGAAAACAAGTTTGAGGCGACTGGGAAGTACCTCAAAACTGTGTGGCCGTCAACGCCGGTATGTTCAAAATTGATGCCGGCGGCACCATCCGCACACACAATGATTTGTAGCTTAAATTGAATAACGAATGAAATCAATTACCAACAAACATCGTGAACGCTGACTCACTTTGTCATACCACCTGTTAGTGCACGTACCCACCTGCACACCTTCCCGCAGGTCATAAGTTCCACAGAGGAAATTACTGCATAGAGCAGCAAGGTCTTCTCCCTTTTCACCATTTCGAACGAGTGCGCCGACACCATCGCGACTTGGGGCTGCATCATCCAAGCAGACAATGAACAAGGCATCGTCGACCAGGCGCAGGCAAGCTGCATTGGTCTTGTCCTGGGCGAGTTCATGTCGAAGAGAAGACCAAGTCTTCCGATTCTCAGTAGTGAGAACACCAATAGCCGTACGGGCAACCTTTATGAGTCACAGTTAGAGCAAGTAGATAAGTGTTGATCAATAAGTCCTGACCTCAGTGATCGGAGTCTTGTCAGCGTCCTTGCAGATGGCTTGGAGGTTGCGAAGAACCTCACGCTCTGTTAACAGTGGTCGGTTGTCCTCGTCAAGGGCATCAAACCAATCTAGTGGGATATTAGCGGCTGAATGCATAAGTTAGCATGTCCAGCTAACAGAATTGTCCTCTCCGCAAAACTACTATATGACGAGCCGCATCATTCGCGAGCATTTTGCAGCCACGCTAACCGAACGGATAGATTTAATTCGAGTTCACGTGCAAGTTTGAGAGACATACCTCTGTTGGTATACGAGCAGTCCCAAACAATCTACTGTACTGATCCATATCTAGTGCACGACCACGTACGGTATCGGGGTCAAGTAGACCTTGGCGGAGATCATGAATAAAGCCTAATGATGATATAATAAGAGCCGTAGCGCGGGGTAGCTGAGAGCCCCGATCTGGGGTAGGATCATTCCTGCCGGCAATGGATTTAAGGAGGGTTTTAAAAGGCAGATGAAAATCACATGAAACGTACTCGAGGACAAAAAACGGATTGAGAGCAAGTACTACAGGATCGCTGTGCGAGAGGTAGCTTTCATACCTACCCACAAGGATGAGATACCCATGATTAGAGAAGTACCTCGAGGCAAAATAAGAGAAGCTCACCAGAAGTCCTCGATATAGCTGCGAGCAGCGAAAGAGTCGCAAGGCAAGATCCGGAAAGCCGTAATGAAGAAGCAGTTCGATTAGCGATGGACGAAACTCACCTCGCTTTCTCTTGAGCCCACTCGTTCAATCTCCTCTGTAGAGCGGGACCTTCGCCATCTAAGAAAGTTCGAACAGCATGCTGAGTGGCAGCATGTTCCTTGTCATCCTGGAGACCTCGAAGAGCGGTCAAGTAGCGCTTGCAAGTGTCATCGAGAGATGGAACTGGGAGCTTTGGCAGGGCATCCTGGTTCGCAAACGTGCGTCCAGCGGGCGGAGTAGTTGGGCGGAAGGTTGTTGTTGGAGTTGCCATGATATTGACAGTGGCAGAGAGAGGGAGAATAGACTTAGTAGACACCGCGCTAATTAGTCATTTGACAAACTTCACTCCCTTTGTAGTTTCTCGAGTGAACATGACAGATTAGGCTTTGATTTTGAAAGTGCGGAGCTAGCTGGAGCAGCCCACCTCGTCATTAACATAAGCGTTACCTGTCAATTCTCTTGGATCTACGAAATCAACTCAATTGGCATGGCCGGGACTTACAGCGGCCATTCAGATTCAACTCAGTCTCGTAAGTATGCGCTCAAACTCCATTTCATACACCTATGGGTACCTCACCGCTTGGGTGACTCATGTCATGCCGTAAGGTACTGGTTGTCAACAAACAAAGGTACGGATCATTCTGAGCAGTCCCCTGTCCCCAAGATGCTGCGGCAAAATCCTACTCCGTGGCAACAAGTGGCATCTGGAGGCACGAACTAATCTGGACTACTCTGCTTTCAAACCGAGATGGCGCTCGCACTCATGCAGTCGCTCACATACTTGTTTTACCAAGTCATCACTCACATTCGCCACTGAGAATCTAATCCAGCGCTCCCAATCCATCTTTGACTGACCAAGTGACTCGAGGTCAGGCCCGATGCTGTCATCGCAGAAGAACTGCATGGGAAGGGCCAAAACGCCGAGTTCTTCCGCAAGTCGTTGGCATAATGTAATTGCAGGGATCCCGACAAAAGGGTGCTTTACAAAGGCGAAATAACCGCCTTGCGATCCGATCGTCCAATTGGGAGGGAGATGCGTGCGGAAGATATTGTGGCGTATTTTAAGTGATTGAGCATTGGCTTGGATTGACTGACGCAATATAGGTAGCAAGCCTGGAGAAGTGAGAGCTAATTGTGGAGGGCGTGGCGCACATATTTGTAGGCAATCGAGTGTGGTGGTGACGTGTTTCAAGAAGTCGGGTGACGCTGCAATCAAACCCAGCCGATGTCCAGGGAAGCAGTAAGACTTGGAAAAGGAGAAGAGATGAATGATGTTTGATCTCCATGACGATGAGGGCTTCAACAACTCAGTCTGAACTGGAGCGAAAAGGGTGTGCGGGGGCAGAGTATCCACAAAATCCCGGTAAGTCTCGTCGAGGACAAGAGCAATCTTGTGTTTCTGTGCGAGCTTGGCGAACTTTGAAATCAAGTCCGAAGAGTAAATTGCACCTGTCTGTATGGTGGTTATAAATTAATGCATGTCAACCAGAAAGGAACGAACTGGGTTGCTTGGAGTCACAAGCGCAATTGCCTTTGTTCGTGAGTTGATTAACTTCTCGCAGTCGCTTGTTGAAGGAAGGAAGCCCTCATCAACGCGAGTGTATAGTGGTACTGTTTTGATGCTGAGAAGATTCAAGGTCATTCTGGGTAGGTGATCAGGTAAATGAGAGCAGATTCAGCAGGTAAACTACCATACTGGTGGTTAAAATACCTATCCAACATCTTTTGAGCAGGACCACAAAGGAGAGACAAAAAACATACCACGGAACTGGCAGGATAATCTCGTCTCCTGGATCAGCAAGACACATCACAGTCGCAACGAATGCCAAGTTGCACCCAGCCGTTATAGCAATGTCGTCTTGGGTAACATCCATTTCTCGTCCATATACTGTTTTCATCTCCTCCGCAAAGGCCGAACGAAGGGTAGATTCTCCAACAACATCGCCGTACCCTGATGATCCCGGAGAAGACGATGAGTGTGATAGAGCCTCGAGAAGGACTTTGGATGGAGGAGTTCCTGGAACACCTTGCGACATGTCAATGAAGGGCCGTGTTATTGTCGGCCTATACACCATTCCCCATGATTGTGCGTGTGTAATACTGCAGCATGTCTTCAGTCAGATAAGAAAACTCATGATGCAAGTACACACGGAGGATATATTGTGGTCGACACTCCACGTGACAACCGGAAGGACAACGAAGATAACATTAGCAACGATTTATCGTGTGGCTGAACTCCAGACTTTTTGGTGCAATGAATGGGATAGAGATGCGATGAGTATGGGAAGAACGTACGGTTATAGCTACCTTCATATAGTGTTGTGGGCAGAACTATTTGCGGGCAGTTCTGCCGGCAGAACCGGCAGAACATGGCAGAACTAGGGTTGTGCCATGGCAAAACTAGGCAGAGGTAAATTATTTGTCAAGAAACCATTGGTTGACATTAATATAATGATGCAACATCCCAACCACCCTCTCACACCATGATCAATCACCGAGAACTCTTCATCAATAGATTTTGGCACCATACCGGCCTCAACTCGTGCGAGCTCGTCGAAGTTATACACATTACCTTCCAATATCTCGAGTCCATCAATATCAACATCTTCAAAACTCTCAACGACATCCTGCTTCTCGAGTGCATCAAATTCTGCATCAATCTCGTCAACTGAAATGTCTTCCGGGCCAGCAAGCAGGTCGTCGATGTTGTTACTTTGGATTGTAAGTGGTGGCTCGAATGCAAATGTGTTTTCGAGGTTACGTGCTGTATCAAGGTCGATACCAGGCTCATCTCGGGTGTACATGTGTGCATGACGGCGACGAACAGGCCTCCCGCTAGCAAGTGTCTCCAGGTGGACAGTTAGGGCATCGAGCGGCGTCGGTAAGGTGTTTCGGCAGATTGTTGTCGCGGTTCTCGATATGAGTGCCAGGGGAATTAAGCGGACAGTTGAAATAAGATCTATTAGATGAGTTGGGGACATCTTCGAGGCGGTCAAAATTGTCTTCGACAACCTTGGGAAGAGGGCGCCCTCCAGACTTAGCCATGGAAAACACGTAGTAGTAGTAATGTTCATTTACTGGGTAGATACAGAAAGGATTTGCATTGACAACTATACAGTTTATCATACATTCGTCTCACGCATCCTCCGGTACCTTTTGTACTTCTGCCAAGTTCTGCCCCAGACCTTCTGCCAACTGCCAGGTTCTGCCAAGTTCTGCCACGGCGAATGGCAGAACGGCAGTAATCTGCCAACAACACTACAGGCTTCATATCGATAGACCAGAATCCATTTTTGTTCACTAGGGGTTCGCCGTGCGAACTTATGACCTTGCCCCAGGTATGTTACGTGACTTTATGGTAGTGGCACGATTCTGTTGACTGGTTATGCATGAATACGTTGAAAAACTGTTGTATTTGTATTATTCTGTAGTTGATTGTGGTTGAGTTTATGTCTAGGCAGCGACGATGTTCGTGTCACTTGACTCGCATGTTATCCCAATACGGTGCACCTACATGACCTTTCTATCGATATGAAGGTAGCTGTCACCAACAGCATTAGCATCATGATCAGACATCGTTTGGATGAACCAGCGCTGAGCGCATCTTGAAATATTTCTATAGCTGAGTCGAAATCCGATTTCGGTGTTTTTGTATGGTATATCTACTTCCCAAACTTAGAACCAACTATCCTAATAATCCGAACCGTTATACTCTCGAGTCTCCGCCGACTGCCAGCTGTGGAACTTTAGGTTCTGCCATCATAAAGATCCGACGGGCGGGCGTTTTTCAAGGTTACCTTGTATGCCAGACTGGGGTCCGCAGAGCTGCTGGACGACACCTATACCAGAGATGAACATTAATGCAGGTACATCGACACTTCTGCTTAGGGTGCTCACCAACTTGGGATGCGATCATCATCAAGACGAACGCGAGTTGGAGGCTATCGGAGGGGCAGCTTGAGACATAGCTGTATATTCCAGGTCCTGTCCGTTGACACGCGGTACGTTAAGGTTATTAATATTAACGATGGACGCTGAGATCTTTGTACTCTGAGTTACCAGGCCCAGGCATCCATCATTTGATTCTATATCCCAGCTGACGGTAACCATACGGGAGACATGGTAGCGAATCTTTCGATGTCACCGCCCAATGTTATTATTATTAGAAAGAACAGTCTGATCCTCTGGCAGTGAAATTTCTCAAGGCTCTTCAACTAAGAGGATATAACATATCCAGTCTTCCATCAACACCGCCCACCGTTTCAACGACAACGTTTGCATGTTTGAATCATGCAATCGATCCCTCGGAACACTTCGGTAACCTCTAGAATGCGTATGTAGCTTGCAAGAGACTCACCACGCACCTACAGTCGACAATAGAGGATACTTTGGAACTATACCCAGACGAGCAGGGTGTGCCACCATTTGATCCTACAAACGAAAAGGTACAAGCGAACCTGTCTAGATCGCTTTCATGCGCTCACCAAGTTTTAATCACTACTAGAAAGTCTCGCAATTGTTTGATTATTATGTCACCAACCATATGCCGACTCATCTATTATATATTGGCGACTCGGAGATCAGGATAGTGGAGCGCGGAGAGCTGAGCAAACTCTTCAAGCCAAGAAAGCTCAACGATGACGAGCTAAACAAGATACAGTCCACTAAAGATGCCATACGTGAGCTTATCAAACCCGCCCTCAAGTATGCCATCTTTTCGCACCGATGGTTGCGCGAGGGAGAACCCACTTTTCAGGATATCCCTCACGGATGGGAATGCGACAAAGATTGGTTTCAGAAGTTGTCAAAGTTCTGTAACAAGGCGAGGGAACTTGGATGGCGGTTGGCATGGTCGAATACACCCTGCATCGACAAAGAATGCGGCAAAGATGGGTTTCAGAAGCTGTCAAAGTTCTGTGAGAAGGCGAGGGAACTTGGATACCAGTTGGCATGGTCGGATACATGTTGCATCGACAAAACGAACAGCACGGAGCTCGATGAGGCTATACGATCCATGTTCAATTGGTATCGTAATGCAGATATCTGCATTGTGCACCTCGCGGACTCCTCGAATTCACAGCAGATGATGGACGACGCTTGGTTTACGAGAGGGTGGACTTTACAGGAACTCCTCGCAGCCCTTTCGATTAAATTCTTCGGAAAGAATTGGGAACCTCTGTCCCACACGAGCCTCCCAAACGACAAACACGACGTTCAACTCATGAACGATATATCGACAATCACTGGGATTTCAGTCGAAGACCTCCAACACTTCTCCCCCGGACTGACTCAAATTCGTAAAAAGATGAAATGGGCGTCCAAACGTACGACAACCAGGGTTGAAGATGTGGCATACTCCCTTATTGGTATCTTCAATGTTAGCATGACGACTGCGTACGGGGAAGGAGAATGGGCCTTCCATCGTTTGATGGAGATCATCATCCAGAGATGCGATGAATGGGATATGTTTGCGTGGGCAGGGCCGTCTTCAAGCCATAGCGCTGCCATTCCCAGATCGCCACGTTGCTACTGTCCATTCGATGCATCTAATTTTCCAGAGGAGCGGAAAGATGGACAGAATCGGGAGGTACACGGCGATAACGAGTTTATGTTGACGCGCCAGGGCTTGCAGATCAAGCTCGTGGTTACCAAGGGCGAGTTACAGCCACAACGTGATGGGACCTTCTGGTTCATCGCACGTCCTAAATTCACAACTGCCCCATTTGCTCCAGTGGTTGTACAGACCTCTCGTTCGATCGACAATCGCGAGTTCATGCTGGGAATAGTTAACTATGAACGAGATCGGCACAAGGACAAGGAAGTCGGGGTGCTTTATCCTAAGAAAGACTACCTCTGTTTCCTACTGGATCGTGCTGGAGAGGGAAAAAAATTGCACAAGGTGGATACGAGCAATGTGCTTACTGTACGTACGATATTCCCTGCGCAGCGCAGCCAAGAACCGCTTGTTGTAGTATTGTTGTAATGAATGTCCACATATATTGTGACCTGCCGCAATCAAAGCTTTGAGCAGCACATTCTGAAAACTTGAATGGATCATATTATCTGTTAAGAAGTCAATCAAAGTACCCTAGGGCACGTTCAAAAATAAATTGGAAGGCATGCGTATCATGACACATTTCAAACAAAGAAAATCAAAAGGGGGCTGAGTCGATCAGTCAAGATATATGGCTAAATGCCTTACTAGAGATGTATTGTAGAGATACGCGTAGTATGAACGAACGCCGAATAACTCGTTCAGAGAACAAATATCAACGAATGACCGCTCCAGAGACGTCGGAAAACCAGGCACGTTGATCTTTGGATGATGCCCAATCGGACTCATGTCCTGATCGATAATAATATGAGAAACCGATTTGCAATGAACAGCATCTACCAGACAACAAGCAACAGAAGCATTCGCGCACCTCCAAAAAACGTCTGAAAATGCATGCCCTTGATATGGGATCCCTCGTCTTCTCGGAAAATCAGCCCCTTTGCGTGGATTACGCATTCGCCGTTAATCCAGAGCTGGAGTTCTCCTAGGATACAAGATTCAGTATTACCCCAGCAATCACTACGCCTTACCATCAGCTCTGCCGACATCGTTGAGTTTAACACGTTGTGCTATAGTCGTCCAGACACCTGACCCAAAGGTCCATGCGCCGATTCCGACTGAAATCCCGTAATCAGGGTTGGCTTTGGAGTATGGAGGAACCGCAAGAAGTGCTTTTGTATTTGTCTCATTCATAGGTAGATAGGCGTAAATTTCTCCTTTCCCATCACGCCTAGGCAGACGTCGGGAAATAAGTGAGAAAGGGGTGGGTGCTACTCACCTCCACATGAGACGAACATCAAAACACTTGCAACGGTCGTTCTGCCGTCCACCAGAGCATCTATAGGCGAAGTCGCCGACGCCACCATCTGCAATTGTGCATCAATGTTTCATTCAAGACCCTGATCGAGAATGCGCACACATTCCTGGCAATTTCCCTCCTTTGACCCACTCCCAACCTTTCTCAAACATCACCCGATATCCAAAAACTGTTTCTTTTGCGCCTTCATCCAACAACGATACAATTTCTTTAGGTCCACCAAGATAAAATCCGAATCCACCACGGATTTCCGTTTGGGGGCTGCAGGAACCCTTGGGATATCTGGCCTCCCAAGCGAGCTGAGGATCATCCGAAGATGGATGGAGAGAGGGCGGTGGGCATACAACCTTGTGAGTCAACGAGTGCGTGATTTTGTGTATCCCAAGAGGAGAATCTGCGAGCGGGACTGATATGACATCGAGCTCGGCAATGGATGCAGGAGAGGGCGAGAAGGTCGTAAATCCTAGCTGAAAGTTGGTGATTGGGAATAATTGCGACCAAGGCGAAGACATGCTCAATGCCGTCGAGCTGGCAAGATATACGAGGGCCTAAATGGGAGCAAAAATGATAACAGTGGTTACAATATTTAACATTCGGGCTAACGCGTGACGAGCGATGTCGTCGCGTCCAATATATTGATACCTATACTAGTACATACAAAGGATTCATCCTAGGCCGCCTATAATCAATCGCCTTGATTGCTACAACATGCATTACCCAAATATCAGAGCCAAAGGTATCTGGGTCGACGAACGTATGTCGGTTATTACCAACAACTGTCCAGCGCCGGAGGATGCCGTGAGACGGCTACAATCGTTGATGAATACTAGAGTTAGCCAGTTTTATGGCCTCTCATCATTCGGGTCCCATGTCACAGACGGCGTACCCTATGCACCCAGTAAGCAAGTCCACGTGCACAGGGCATATCATATTGAACTCTGATGATACTCTCAAAGAGCTGTTAGACCCAGACAGCCACAACTCTGAATCCAGTGCTCTCGCAGTTCTATTCCGGCCAACCGACCATACTGCCCAGATCATACAGACCCGCATTACCAATGATGCAGAAGAGAAGCAAAGGCTAATCAACAATCACACCGCATTGGCAGATGCTGCCATCTTAGAGATGAGCCGGCCAGCAAGTCAAAGTAAGCACTACAGCTTTCAGAAATGACTTAGCCGACCATTTTACTTTAACAGCTATGTCAAAGAAGTCTCGTCGGTCCCGAACCGATATTACGAATAGCCAGCTTCAGGAGATGCTGGTAGCTATCACAGACCTGAAGAGCACTGTGAACGAACAAGGCAGGTCGATCATTGAGCTAAGGCAAATGGCGGAGAAACAACAACTTGAAAATGTCAATATTGGAATGGATCTAGAGTTAGAGAGAGCAAATCGTGGTGAGGACCTTGCAGCGCTGCGACAGGTATGTCATGGTATTCCTCATTCTGACTACCAGCTGTATAACACCCTCCCAAGGTCATGCTGTCGATGATTCCTTTACGCACATAGTGCAAAGAAAGAGGATATCCGCGCTGCAGTTGCATCCCGGCGCTTAGAATCCCAGGACCGGGGGTACTTAGAACAGATGTTTGGCTTTTTATATGACGGAGCTGATGTCTAGCCACTTTGAGAATTGATTCGCAGATGCGGTATCACTAGTACTGTACAATGTATCACGACTCTGATATCTCAACATGTTGTCTTTGTAAAATTGTAATTACTATTCCTGAAGCTTCCCAGTAGAAACTGTGTATGGTGAGACGACGAGAGCGAACAAGCATCTGCTGGAGTGGGTCAAATTGAATCACCAACTCACGCTGCGGCATGCCATCCGTCATATATTTGATCTTGGTTTCCGGACTCGTGTAATGCTCGAAATGGATAGTAGAGCCAACTTGTTCGTCTGTTCTTGCTTGTTCCTCTCTCTTCTAATCTGCTTGTCCTCTTTCTCTCTCACTTATCTCTGATCTCTGCTTATTTTTCTTCTCTCTAGTAGCTTAGCTCTTAGAACCGGCCGGCGTATTTCAAGAACTGGTTCAAATTTAAACGTGGGCAACTTGTGAGCTGCGAATTCCATCTGAATTTAAAACCCATTCTAGGGTTAGGGTTTATTCGCTGACCAAGCGAGAACGCGTAGCACACTACTACTACGACATACTTATTGCTACTTACCACTTACTGGTAGTACTACCAGGTCATTCTACTCTAACAGCAGGTGAGGCTACTTCTACAGGCAAATCTTCAAGCACGCAAATTTAGCTCAAAACCACAGGATATGTTACCACTCTTTGGGGATGAAAGACGTCGCGAGATCAATCTTGGTGGATCAAGCTCGGTCACCACCTCTCAAGCAGCTATCTTGAATCAGGCCAGAGCTCGACGAATCGAGAGGGAAACTGTTCGCAAACGACAAGAGAGTGCAGTTACAATCCAGGCTTGGTGGCGTGGTATCACCGACGCCAGAAGGGTCCGCCAGGAACTTCGTGAACAGTTCATAGGGGATATTACAGGGCTCACTGGCCTCCGATGCCTCGTCCTTATCGGACAAGACATCGATTTCCTTGATAGATGGGCTGCGGAGGCCCTTTCTCAAGGTATGTGGCTTCTGTATGACGCCGTAGTTCCACCAGCTTATCGTTCATCTAGGTTCACTGTTCGGCCTTGCCCATGGCAGTGATCGAGAACACTGGCTTGTATTAATGCGACAGGTTTTCTTCCTACTCCTACGCTCTGTTTCTGATCGCCCAAGGTTTTGATACATATTATCTATCTCTTGACTAAGCTAACCTGATCCAGGTCTGAAAGCACTGTCTCATGCCTACAAGTCTTGTGCACTCTCTTGAACCCGGCATCCGCTATTGAGGCATTGGGATTTTCCGGTAGCCGGCTCACTGTGAGCATCACCGAATATGCCGTAAGGCATGACCTGTATCAATATCTTGCCCGTTCAATGCGAACCATTGTGAGTTTCCTTGGCCCCATCTTCTCTATATCTTTTATATCGTCCACAGGGGCCGGAGACAAAGAATGCTTCAACCCTACCTTTCTTTGTGGAACTCATATATCGCCCGCTCAACACATTAGAACGCTCGTCAGAGGCATTTTTGCTGTGTTTTCAGTCGCTCGCCATCCATATACTCACAATTCCTCTTCTTCCAAATCGAATCCCGATCTCATCACTCACAGCCCTTTCCGCAAAACTTCCTCTATCTTCATTGTCAGTCTTGTCGACTTCTATTGCTGACCTTGTCTCCACAATCCCTCTCCAATCTCATGTGCATCTCATAGCCAACCTGTACGCTCTTACCTCCCCAAGATACGCGATTCTGCCTCTTTCGTCTTTGAAAACATATCTTCAGCTCATGACTGCTTCACTGAGCATCCTCCCTGTGCACGCGCTCGATCCACCATCAGCATCCGATACTCGCGCCCCTGCAATGTCTTGGGCCGACGATGGTGATTCGGAATCAGAACAACCGCAAGTTACAGTTGTTACATCTTTTGCACCAACGCCAAGGCTGCCCCCGCTGGATGCTCGGACACAGAAACGCCTCCAGACCCTTCCGAGTCCTTCGCACTTGAATGCCTTGCTGAAGGCAGTTCAGCATGATCGTGGCGCACTTCCCGATCTCGTATCATGGCTTGTTAACTTGTACACCGTATGGCCTACCCGGAAGGACAAAATACTGAGTACGCTGCTGCTATATGGAGGGGGTGGGCTTGTGCGTGAGATTTACCGTGACTATGTACGGAACTCTCCACTCGGGAAAGATGAAAATATGACATCTTTGATGGGTTCGTCTTCGTACCTCCTGCAGTGAATCATACTGATTACAATCAAGACCCCTCCCTGGCGTCAGCGTGGCCACCTCTACTACTGCTCACCGAGCTTTATACTCAATCTCTCTTGACGATGGGTGATGACGAGTTTTTCTCCAACTCCCGGACCTCGTTGACTTTGGACGAACTGGTGGCCTTTTCTCGTGCACTGTTTAACATCGCGTTTGCTCTTTACTGGCGGGATGACCAAACGAAGATTCAGGAGGGCGGTGTACCGGGCCTGAATCTCCGTTGGGTAGGTGTACGAGACAAGATAACGAAATGTCTACAAGCTATACATGCACGGGAGTAAGTCCGTACATATCATCGCAGTCGCTCAGTAACTCATATCAACTTGGTGTCTTTCAGCTCCCGCAAACCGTTCATGCCCGAGAACCACTGGCATGTAAGCTCTCAAATCGACATGAACTCTTTCATAGATGCTGCTGTGTGCGTCGCACTTATGAATCTATCATCCCTAACTTGTGCTGACCGACGTCTTCACAGGTTCGAAGAACAGCAGCTTGATGAGTCCTCAGCGCCGCGGGCCTTGACGAAGAGACAGCTTTCACACTTTTCCCCTCGGCTCGGGGTCCTCAACAACATTCCATTTGCTATCCAATTCGAGACTCGTGTATTGATTTTCCGGCGCTTCGTAGAAAACGATAAGTGGAACCGCAATAGGGACACAAGTGGGCGGATCGATGTATCCATTCGCAGAGGCCATATCGCGCAAGATGGATATGACAGACTGGCCGAAGCAGATCTAAGGGCCCCGATTGCCATAACATTTATCGATCAGTTTGGAGAGCCCGAGTGCGTATAAAGCACAAAATTTATCCAATGTACAGATAGATACTGATGGGAGTGGCCATTCGTTAGGGCCGGAATTGACGGCGGTGGCGTGTTCAAGGAGTTTTTTACTTCCTTGTGCAAGGAAGTATTTGACACAGACCGCGGACTATGGCTGGCGAATAAGAGGAATGAGATTTACCCTAATCCCCACTCGTACGCCACAGAACGTAGGTTGTCCGCAGATTTGTTCTCTGATCCACACACTCACGTTCATATCCGATGTAGCGCACAATTTGAACTGGTATCGCTTCATCGGACGAATTCTGGGCAAGGCACTTTATAAGGGCATCCTAGTCGAGGTCGCATTCGCAGGGTTTTTCCTGGCCAAGGTAATTGCCGTGTATTTGATAACAAGCTGCCACGTTATTGATTATCGATAAAGTGGCTAGACAAACAAAGCTTTCTGGACGACCTTGCTTCTCTCGATCCTGATTTATACCAAGGTCTCATATTCCTCAAGAACTACACCGGAGATGTGGAAGCCCTCGCATTGAACTTCACAGTTGCGATCGAAGGTTAGTCACATGTGCTCGAATTATGGTTTTTCTGATGCGGGATGTCGCCAGAGTTTGGGGTTGCCAAAGCTGTGGACCTCATACCAGACGGCAGCAATGTCCCGGTCACCCGAGAGAACCGACTACAATACATCTACCTTACTTCTCACTACAGGCTGAGCAAGCAGATCAAGCTCCAGAGCGAGGCGTTCTTTGAGGGTCTTTCTGATATGATAGACCCCAAATGGCTTCGGTATGTTAGGTTCAAATTAACCCTGCCCTGGATTGTTGATGTAGTTCCTTCTAGAATGTTCAATCAGCAGGAACTTCAGATATTGCTAGGTGGCGTGAACGCACCTGTGGATGTGCAGGACTTGAGAGCACATACCCAATACGGGGGTTTGTATGATAATGACGAACCCACCATACAGACTTTTTGGAAGGTCAGTATCTTCAAGGACTGCGATTGCATTCTTAATCTTAATCTTCATCCGCAGGTTTTGGAGGATTTCGATCAGGAACAACGACGGCTATTCCTGAGATTTGTGACAAGCTGTAGCCGACCCCCACTTCTGTGAGTTCATGGCCTCCACTATTTTCCCTTGATACTTGTTTTTGCAGGCGCTCATTATTTTTCAGAGGCTTTAAGCAGCTAAACCCCCTCTTTGCCATACGCGACGCAGGGAGTGATGAGGACCGATTACCAACTTCAAGCACCTGCGTGAATCTCTTAAAGGTGAAATAATTTTGTGCTGACATTTATAGCGTAACTGACTGGTCACGAATCAGCTGCCCAGATATATGAGCGAAAAAAAGCTTCACGACAAGCTCCTGCAGGCAATCTCTTCTGGCGCTGGTTTCGATCTCTCATAGTACCCTTCTACAATCACCAATTTCACCCACTGTATTGTTGTTGCTGTACCACGGGTATATACAGCTGTATGATATGGATTTTACAATTTCCGTCGGATTACTATGAGACTATTTTTCTTCCTCCAAGGGCAGCATAGATACCGTTTTCTCCTTTGTCACCAAGCCTTTCCTCCTTGAAGTAGTTCGATATAAGGAAGGCGACGTCTATCAAATGTGTCAGCTGAAACTAATTCTTTGCTTAAATTTGGCTCTTCATACCTAGTGATTGCTCGAAATTGAGTCGGGGGTCACAGAACGACTTCGTTGAGGTTGAGGGTAAAAAGAGCAATCGAATACGAACATAGTCCGGCTCACCTGGTATCTGAGCCCTAGTTGTTCTTCGCTGAGCTCCATGCTTCCACCAAGACACTCTGTCACGCTGAAGCCTTCGTCGTTAAGCTCGCCTGTGAACTCAAGACTGACTCCACCGAGCCGAGAACCACATGCAGCGTGGATACTGATGCAGGAAGTCAGCTCACTGATGACAGTCCCAAAGTTGCGTGTTTTGAAGCCGCTGCCGGAAGTAAGTGTGCTTGGAATGGCTCAGTCCGCGTTCCACATCATCGAGGATATAAACGTACTTTCCATGCATGGGATCACACACCCATGCGACCGGGTGTTGAGAGCGCTTAACGGCTTCGATATGGCCAGCGAGGTGGTCCTCGATCTTGACAGCTTAGTCAAAAGTTGTTTGAGACAGTTGGGAATGAACAACGCACTTTTCCTGCTCCATATCTGGTGATGAGTGTCACGCGACCACTTTCTTTGTTTGGATTTACGACTATAAAGAGGCATGTGATAAGTGCGCTCTGCGAGACCTACGCCATGAATTATACATACTTTGTAGGAGCCTGATTAGCTCCTCATTTTCCAATGAAGGTCCGACCTTGATGCCGATGGGATTGCGGATACCTCGGAAATATTCGATATGGGCGCCATCCAGTTGTCGCGTACGATCGCCAACCCATAGAAAGTGGGCGGAAGTATTGTAGAAGCCCCTTTCCTTCGGAGACGATCCTGACCCAGTGATATCGACTTCCCGTGTCATTGCTTGCTCCCAGTCCAACATTAAACCTTCATGGCTGCAATTCCCGATGCCATCAACTTGATCCGCTACACTATACCATGCCATCAGGGAGCTGACCTCGTGTAAAAGTCAACCTCGCCTAGAACACCTCGTCCACCGCCCCGGTCAAAGGGCACACTTTCCCTACCTAAGTCAGCGCCTATCGTGTGACTGAAGTCGAGCGCGTCAGAAAGACCTCGGGTGATTTTTTCAAACTCGCTCCTGCGGCGGAGACGATATCCGAGATCAGGGGTGCAAGAGCATGTGCGAGGATATACTGACCGTAATGCTGGCGAACGGACATGTGAGAGTGACCAGTCCCGCGGGTGATGCAATGAAGCGAATCCGGATGTGAGGAGGCCACGAACGTAATTGAGAGTAGCGGTGGAATGAAAGTAGGCACTTATATGGGGAAGGATGTTCATGTCGATTATGATGAGGTAGTCAAGCACAAACCTGAGGAGCCTTTCAGGATCCGGGGTTCGATCATTGGGATCAAGCCTGCTAAAAGTTTAGTTTTCAGTCAAGATAGGTTCTCTTGTTGTACCCATTGACGTTGTCACCACTGCAATAGGAATTGGAATCAGATGGTGTCCGACTCGATGTCTGAATTGGTCATTGCACACCGGAAACTCAAGACCTCCCTATTGTCGATCGTTTCTGTCCTGCTGCTCCTGGGTTTGGCATATTGCCCAGCTATGCGTCCGATGCGTACCTGGATTACAAAAGCCCGTTGTGAAGATATGCACACTGGCAGGCCAATCATGCATTATGACATGCATCTTCAACGCACCACTGGGAGGCGTCCACCCCAAATGAGTATGAGAGAAAACGAAAGTATCAATCCGATCTTTGCTGATATGTTTTGCTTCGAAACACTTAGAACGCCGCATTGAGAATGGAATAGCTCACTTGAGTACAAGCATCAAAACTTTCTGCGCAATCTCCCGCATGGAGCAAGAAAGCCTCGTTCCGTTGCACAGCAGCTAACTGAAAGCGAAGACGCTCAATCTAGAAGGCAGTCACGGTAAGGAACAGCAGCAGGTAGAAGTACCGGACACCGACTTCTGCAGGCGTTACGAGAGGGGGTAGAGCATTTATTTTTGTCAAGACTCTGTTTACACAATTTAAAAAACAAGTAGTAAGTTACGGATGCATAAATTACACGTGTATGTGCAGACCTTTCGAGATGCTGTTGGTCAGGGTAATCCACTATCTGATGGTAAATCAAACGTTTCATCATCGATTGCGCTAAACCTGGACGATGTTATTCCCACCTGAGCAGCTGACCTCGATTTCCATGAAGAGGGATACCACTTCAGGTCTGCCATTGGAGAAATCGGCACGATCTATGGTAGCTTGTGCGACTCGTGTTTGATCAGCCCAGTGGTTTAATGATAATCCGAGTCAGTGCTGGAATTCTCCGAACGATGTGACTCAGATCGATAATCACAGTCACGATTTTAGCAACTCTGAACAGATGCGGCCACACAATTTGAACGTTCAACGGAGAAGCAGTACTTAGCTCAGTAGCCAACTAGGTTGTTGCAGATTGTTGTCCAGGCTTTCAAACCGACACCGGTACGCGCATTCAAATTCCTTTGACATACGAAAGAAACAAAACTTATCACCTCCCCAAATTGTTGGAGACGTTCCATACTGATATACCAGCTTGGGTTTTCTACTGGACGGACCGCACCCGCGGGTCATCTCATCGTGCGCCGTCACCCAAAACGAGGTATGATGTATGTTTCAACTACCCACTTTCCGCGGACACAAATCTGGCAAGCATAAAATTTCTTCAGCATAATCAATTCCAATGGAGTGCTCACCAGTCCTATGGGTTTCTCTATAATGCATGCGATCTAGATAAGATTTATAGTGCAACACGCCGCGGTACTGCAAAGCCGCACCTCCTCGGCTTGATGGCCGTCGACACGAACCCGTAGTCACAGCTTGAATTGGTTTTGAACTTTGGTTGACACACCTTGCCGGCTAACCCCCCATGAGTATATGTCTGTCCTGTTATGCCGCACTGTGTATCCGTTTCTCCGATATAAAGGGCATCTTATGCTCGTTCACTCGCTACCCAGTATAGCTCACAATGTCTCTTCTCCTACGCTCTTCCCTTGTCCTTGTGCAAGCATTCTGCAACCAGATCGCATTTACTCCACCTAATAAAACGCCAGCAAAATTGCGCTATCACACTGAAGAGGCATCCGTTTTGCAAATAGCTCCATTGATCTTCAAGGCAAGCTAGTGATATTATAGCTGTTGTATTTGATTAAAAATCGTATTTTATTTAGGTCCACACAATAATTCTGTGGCTGAGCGCTGCATATGAAGTGATTTTGACATTCCACTGTTTTCGTGGATCGTTGTTGTCAACGCAGCTGTCAAGCCGTGTCGACTCGGTATCATGTCCCGCACAGTACACGCAACATTTAGTCACTCCCGTATTCTTGCTCGGAGTCATGATGGCTGCTCTCGGGATGTTCATCCGTGTGCGCTGTTTCCACGAGCTCGGTCATTTGTTCACCTTCGACCTCACCATGTACCCTGAGCACAAGCTTGTGACCTCTGGATTTTACAAATACGTCCGGCACCCAGCGTACACAGGCTCCTTGTTGCTGGTTGCGGGTATTGCCTTCTCGCATCTAACTCCCGGGAGCTTGATAATCGAATGCGGCGTCCTCGGACCTTTCAGTTCCGCATTGTTAGGGGCTACGTGGTGGGTTTGGGCGTTATCAGTAGGTGTAAGCCGTGCATACGCAGAGGATGGCGAGCTTCGTAAATTATGCACATCAGAGTGGGATGCATATGCTGCGGAAGTGAGGTTCTGGTTTGTGCCGGGATTGCTGTGAGCTAGTGACGTGCGTCTTCGGTAGATCAGTTCGCCGTAAAACTTGTTTTCTTTCCCTGTTTCATCACGACTCACTACTAGCAACTCATTTTAGAGAATCAATTCCTCACGATTTAGGATTTATGTCTACACATAGATAGCTCTTATGTGCATTTTAGAGTCTCGCTGGTTTTCTTTAGTGCAATCTGCTTCTACTTAAAATTATGCTACACCATCGCTTGTCAGTAAACCTTGAATATATTTATGATTCGCATTGTACGCGGTGGTGTAATTTACTGTTCACTTGAATTGGGGAACTCGGAACAAAGCATGTTGGATGGCACTATTCAGCTTTTCGCATCAATCTCAACCCCCAGAATATTTGCATATGTGGGGCTCAGAAACAGAGCACATCGATAATCGATCAGATCATGTGTGGTGTATGATATGAAGCGTACTCGGATCTTGAAGTTGTACTTGCCTTTTTTGGATTTTCTTCATACCGCATCGAGTCATCAACGGCCCCGATTCCCGAATTCGAAAGCCTCGCAGCAGCGTCTCTTACAGAGCTAAGCTATCTCAGAGATACGATGTCAGATCATACCAGGTGAGATTACAAGGCTACTGTGATACTTGAACGTTGAACGTTGAGCACTGAGCTCCTCGTGGTTACAATTAAGCTTTAGTGATTTTAGTCACCCTCCTCCGGCGTACCAGCATCATACTTCAATGCCACAGACATCCCATCACGACTATGCTCATTCCACTCCGCAAGGATACACGTATAAAGGATCCACACACGATCATAATTGTCATAGGCACCACGGACATTGCCAGCCCCCAATGCACGTTGTAGTTCCGATAATCCCCAATTCTAGGACCGTGTAAGCTTTCGTTCTGTACCTATTCCTTTCAGTGCTTGATAGAGGTGACTACTAGTATTCATCCAAGGCATGATGCGCAGCGCACGAATTCATGATGCAGTTATTGATACTCATCTTCAGGTACAATGAAGTTGACCCTCTCCTTCCAGCAGGACGACGACGGAACAATGGCCCAGGATGTTGCTTCTTTACAATTCTTGGAGCCGTGCTCATTTTCGGGGTGTTTGCCATCGTTTTCTTCTCGTTTATGCCCCTCAATGAGATGGCTTGGACCAATATCGAACCTCATTCCTGCACCACTTATGCAACAAAGGAGTACGTAGCAGAGCTCAACGCGACTCGTTGGAACCGTCATAGGATGGAAATCTGCATGGCTACTCCGGTGTTTATTCATGGCCGGCCTCACTGGCCCTCCAGATGCGAAGATGTTAGTTGACATTTCTCACTAGTCCTGATAATGAAGTCTCATTTGGTATAGCGCTCGGGCACGGTGTTTGGACATTTCGCCATTAACCATGACGAATCGGACTGCGTTACCTACTGGAGCGGATATAAGGATATGGTAAGTTGAAGATATTATTTTTCACTCATTCTAATCACTATCTTCGCAGGGCTGTTCCGCTAGAGGGTCAAAGAAGAGGGTGAGAACGGATGCACTGTTCTCTGGGACTTGAATTAATCATTACTATAGCACATTGAGCAACGTCTCGAGAACTTGCCGTTCCTAGCTGACTATAAGGAGTTTTGTGGAACAACCCCTGCTTATTTCCTAGACCGGAAGTTCTCTGGTGCAGACTCGTGCGTGAATAATGTATGTGCACTTGTATTTCCTTTACCTCTCGGTCGGCTGACATACCGTTAGATCTGGGGTGTCTACGGGCAATGGTTTATCGACGATCACAGTTGTTGAAGCAAGCGATTATCGATAAGCGTAGATTCTTGTACCCAACTTTATCTCTGTTTCTTATCTCGACATTCGTGTACTAGTATTTAGTGATGTAAACTATGCTTTGAGTACTTTTCATCGTGGCTTGTTTCACATTTTGGAACGGAGTGTGCCAAATGCATCTGTGCAACATCAGGAAAAGTATCACTTCCTTTCTGTCACTTTCACAGCTGGCAGCACTGAAACTTGACTGAGGCGATTCCTAATCATTCCTCAAGGACTTCAAATATTGATGTGCTGCCGTCAGCGCGTCAACTTACCCCATGACGGCGACCTGTAACATGCATGAATGGAGGTCGACGTCTACTACTAGTATTGGGGTAGATTATGCATGACCCACGTCGATGAAAGTGACCGTAAATATTAGGAGCCTTTGTTCAGTGTGTTGCTTAGTCATCACGCATTTCCTGCGACGACTCTGTGCTGCCTTCTCTTCAAGCTTCAGCTTCAACGCTCTGTTGTCATTAACCACGATGGCGTCAAATAAAAACAAGCTTGCATTCTTGTCGATGCCAGCTCCGGCATCATATGTCGCTGGTCTCGGTCGAGGGTCAGTATCTCTCATATATCATTGGATGCGCCGACCTAACGCTACGACAGCGCTTCTGGATTCACGACTCGTTCAGATATCGGACCTGCCAGAGAGGGTCCATCTGCAGAAGTTATTGCGTGCGTCCGAATATCTTTCCTTGGAAGACTTCACTTCACTCATTCTTTGCACAGCGAGGCCCAAGCTAGGCGCGGTGAGGAGCCTGAAATCGATCCAGAACAATTCCAAGACCCCGACAATGAATATGGCCTATTTGCTGGCACAACTTATGAACAAGACGATGAGGAAGCTGACAAAATATATGATGATGTTGATCAGAAGATGGACTCACGGCGTCGGGCACGCAGGTGTGTGCTTTCCGGTTAGTTGTATCATTTTATCGTGTTCAACTGCTTCACTTTGTTTTTATATTCAGGGAGGCGAGAGAGAACGCAGAACTTGCAAAGCACCGAGCTGAGCGCCCCAAGATTCAGCAACAATTCGCCGACTTGAAGCGTGGTTTATCCGTCGTCACCGACCAGGAGTGGGAGAGCATACCAGAAGTGGGTAATCTTACCAGGAAGAAACGGCGAAAAGACGAGAGGACTTTTGTCGTTCCTGACAGCATCATCGTCGGTGATCGATCCAAGTCTGAATATGAGAATTCCTTGGACACTCGACAACAGCAAGCCAATGGCTTTGAGACTCCTGCTGACACTGGCACCATGACCAATTTTGTTGAAATCGGTCAAGCTCGTGATAAGATCTTGTCCTTGAAGCTCGATCAAGTACGTCTGCTTATCATAGTAGACATTGCATCATACTCATTACATCGCAGATTTCTGGGACAGCCACTACTTCTGGCTCTGCTACCTCTGTCGATCCCAAGGGCTACCTCACATCACTCAATAGCGTCGTTCTCAAGACTGAAGCCGAAATCGGCGATATCAAACGTGCCCGCATGCTGTTTGACTCGCTCGTCAAGTCTAATCCCAAACACGCCCCTGGTTGGATTGCAGCTGCATGTCTGGAAGAACACGCTGGCCGTATGGTTGCTGCAAGGAAACTCATAAAAGCAGGTTGCGAGCAGTGTCCCAAGAGTGATGACGTATGGCTCGAGGCAGCAAGGTTACATGTACGTGAATCATGGTACCCTCTGCGTTGTCGCTGATATCCCTTCTAGAATAATGATGATGCAAAAGTCATTCTTGCCAACGCTGTTCAACATGTCGGTCAGAGCGTCAAGATCTGGCTTGCAGCAGCCGACCTTGAACAGGATGCTAAATCGAAGAAACGCGTCTTGCGTAAAGGTATATAATTTGCCATTGAAATTACCGTAATTCACTCACATTACACACAGCACTCGAGAATATTCCTAACTCCGTTAAGCTATGGAAGGAAACCGTCAATCTCGAAGAATCAGCTACGGACGCCCGCATACTCCTCTCCCGCGCCGTGGAGGTGATCCCACTTTCCGTCGAGCTCTGGCTCGCTCTGGCCCGTCTCGAAACCCCTGAGCGCGCCAAAGCCGTTCTCAACAAGGCCCGCAAATCTGTTCCTACCTCGCATGAGATCTGGATTGCTGCTGGACGCTTGCTCGAGCAAGGGGCCGTGGACGACCCAGACAAGTCCACGGAAACCAGCAACAAGGAACTTGAGCTGGTGGACAGGACCATCGAGCTTGGTGTCCGGGAGCTCCGGCGGCACCAGGTGCTGCTTACGCGCGACCAATGGCTCAAGGAGGCGGAGAGGTGTGAGAGCGACGGCAGCCCGCGGACATGCGAGGCAATCATTAAGGCTACAGTGAGTATGGAGGTCGAGGAGGAAGACAGGCTGGATACATGGGTTGGCGATGCGGAGAGCGCAGAGGCCAGGGGCATGGTGGGGACTGCGAGGGCCGTGCTTGCTTACGCGCTCAAAGTCTTTCCGGATCAGCGGAACCTCTGGAGGAAGGCTGCCGATTTGGAGAAGGCTCACGGCACCAAGTATGATAGTTTTTTGCGGAATGTATATCTTGTATTAATCTTTTTTTAGGGAATCGCTCGATGGAGTGCTCTCTCAGGCGGTACACTATTGCCCTCAGGCAGAAGTTCTCTGGCTTATGTCAGCCAAAGAGAAGTGGCTGGCTGGAGACGTGCCAGCGGCACGCGAGGTCCTCGAAAAAGCTTTTATCGCCAATCCCGAAAGCGAGCAAATCTGGCTTGCCGCTGTCAAGCTTGAGGCCGAAAATGGTGAGCTGGGTGTCGCAAGGGAGCTACTCGTGCGTGCACGGACAGTTGCAGATACTGAGCGGGTAAGTGTCTCATCTCAATACCTGATCCACGACCGATCTGACTGTAACTTTTCAGATTTGGATGAAATCTGCTGTATTCGAGCGCCAGCAAGGGCAGTACGCTGCAGCGCTTGAAACCGTCTCCAGCGCCCTATCTAAATTCCCCAAGTTTGCCAAACTGTACATGATCCAAGGACAGATCCGCCAGATGGAAAAGAATTACTCCGTAGCGCGTGCCTCGTATGCTGCAGGCCTTAAGGCTTGCCCGAAGGAGATTACGTTATGGGTGCTTGCGAGCAAACTGGAGGAGCTTGATGGAAGGAGCATCAAAGCCCGCGCATTGCTAGAGAAGGGACGGCTCGTCAATCCGGCGAACGAGATTTTGTGGGCAGAGTCTGTTGGTGTGGAAGAGCGATCCGGTGGAGCTGCACAGGCAAAAGCGATGCTCGCCCGTGGCCTACAGGAATGCCCATCGTCCGGTCTCCTATGGTCGATGTCTATATGGGCCGAACCACGGCCGACCAGGAAAAGCCGCTCTGTTGATGCACTGAAGAAAAGCAAGGATAATCCGCTGATCACATGTACAGTTGCGCGTTTGTTCTGGGCAGAAAGGAAGATTGAGAAGGCGAGGCAGTGGTTCTCGAGGAGTGTAGCCACAGAGCAAGATAAGGATATCGGAGACCATTGGGGATGGTGGCTCAAGTTCGAGCGCCAGCATGGCACTCCTGTGCGTCGATTATCATACACCTAAGATACTGACTAATTGACTTCTACAGGAATACGTGGAGGAGGTTATTAGGCAGGGCGTTGCCGCTGAACCACATCACGGCCCTGTGTGGCAGGTTATAGCAAAGGATGACAAGAATGTTGGGAAGAGCACGAAGGAGTTACTCGTGATGGCTGCGGATGCGTTGCAATGAAAGTTTTCTTCAGGACATTTTGTGGAGATAGTTGTTCCTTGTGCTCCAGGTCATATCATATGAGCATTTTTATGGTTCTTGTACTAGTCTAAAGCTCGGAAAAAACTAGTACCGATACTAGTAAGTGTATTGATGACCTAGACTGACTTGCGGGATGGTAAGTCGCTTCATAATCCATCTCTTGCGATGTATGCCAATATCAAACGATCTTGCACGGTACCCATGATCAGATGCTCGTAACTAAAATTAGATTGCGCCTGGTTGGGTCACTCTCCAGAGTAAGTTAGATTTACTCGCTTGTTTCAAATCGGGTCTTCGCCATCTTCTGGAACGAACCAAACGGGGAACTGTGGCGCGACCAACAGATTTAGGATGTCCGCAGTAAGGTTGGTGGAGGTGTGGGCCCATAGAGAATACCAGTAGTGTTCAACGTTGCCGGGGTTGAATTCCGGTATGGGATAGTGCTAATGACTCTTGTTGCAAATACCCTTGTTTTTCATCAGATTCACAGGATCATCCTTGCGTCCAGAAAGAGGTAGGGCATCTGCGAGGTGAAGTAGTATGTGGGAGGTTTTTCATTTCGATGATACCGGACAATATTAGTATACGGAGATTATTACAGACCTTGATTAAGCTTGGTTTCTTAATGATAATGGATATTAATGAAGGCGTTGCGTTCCAACCTGCGCGACGATGTTACATATTTATTCCGCATTTTCGACGATGAACGCGACGGTTGCGATAGCGTACGATGTGGTCATTAATTGATCCTTCCGCGCGAATTGGTCGGAAGAGAACTACACTTGTCTTCCTGGATCCCACGCAAGTGTACTCGGGTTGGAATTATCATTACCTCCGAGCATGGTGATGGTGAAATTTTGTAGATATGCGGTGGGACACCGGGACTGGTTGATCTGGCAAGTCGTTGAGCAGAATTATGTGAACTTCTATTAGTCTAGAGACAGTCCAAGTGCCAGATCGTGGACGGACGTTTCCTGCTACACGAAATTTCGCCTAGTCAGACCTCAGAGGGGATGCACTAGAGTTTAATATTGTCTTCGAACCTTACTCTCAAAGGAAAAATATAAAGCTTGAAGGAGTTGCCGTAAAAGGATAGCCTGCCTTGCTGGTTCCAGCCTGCATGAAATTCGAAGCTTCTGAAACGCTACGCGAGTAACCCGCTCATACTGCATCACGGAAGCAATCAAAGGGTCTTCCTCGTAGTAACCAAACAATCTCTTGTCGCAACGCACGAACTGTCTGCAGTCGAACCCGCATCTCAGAATCCTAGGACGTCGTGTAGCTTGCTTGCCTTGCTGTTTTCAATGTCCCCTCCAATGATGAGAAAGCCTTGCAAAGGTAGCAGAGGACATCAAAAGTACTGCACCATTGACGGAGGCGATATAATAATCTGGATCAAAGATGAGGGCATGTATCGTTATCAGGACCTGCATACGGCTAGCGCAGTAACAACAAGAAAAAGTGGGACTGTCAATACGTATCTGTACCTAGCATCAGATCTAAATATGTGATGAGCACGAGAATCCGAATCATAGGTAAACGTGCCTCTGCCGCATCCACCAAATTTTAAACATGAGTCTTTTGAAGCCAACCGATCACTTCCTCGGGACCAGTTCCTCAGGTAGAAATCCCTCCTGACTCGCGACGAACTCGCCTAGCTTACGCTTCCGTGTATAGATCGTTCAGTAGTTGGATTTCGTCGATGGCCCTTGAAGGCTGCTCGCCTTTGGCCACAGCTCGTAGGCAGCTACTAGAGACGACGTAAACCCTTTGATCAGGTAGATTTGCCTCCGCAAGATTTGCCTTCACATTGCGGCGAGTTTCGTCGACGAGCTGCTCTCTCGCAGCCATGCACAAGGTTGACCGTTGCGACCGATCGGCGTTTTCATCGTCACTTTCGTACCCCATCTCCTTCACAATATTTCGAATATGCTGGTCTGCTTTTGAGCGGACGATGTAAGTGGGGATTTTGAAGCGCCTGCAATTGAGGAGAATAGCGATGTCGGTATGGGTGAACCGATTATCGAACAAGACGATAATGCAATCAAAGACGTAGAGTCCCTGCGCATTGAAATACTGCCAATCAGGGATCCTGATCGTCCCTGCTCCAGGAAGGTCGTACCAGACATGTTGACACCGCTCGTCAGGGTCTGGATATCTTCCCACCGTCAATGTGGTCTCCGTGACCCCTGTCCGAGCGGAACCAGCTGCGCGGTTACTCATACCACGGAATGCGTTAATGAGTGAGGACTTTCCTCCACCGGCCCTCCCAGCAACAGCGAAATGGAATAAATTCTCCTGATACTGAATTTTGGCTTGGGCAGCGAGAATTTCTCGAGGAGTGGGCGTTAATACAGGCTGGATGCCCTCCCTAAGCCGCTTTTCAGCGTCTTCCTTGGCTGCTGTAGCCTCGCGAACACTGTTCTCAGCTGCATTTCTTGCCGCCTCTGATTGTGCGATGGCTTCGTCGGCTTTCCTCTTTTCCTCATCGGCTGCCCTCTGAAGACGCTCGGCGTCTTGCTTAAAAGCCTCTGCCGCTCTCCGAGCTCCTTCTAGAGCAGTTTGAGTACGCTGAGCTTCTGCCTCAGCTTCTTGGGCCTTTTTCTTCGACTTCTCCGTTGCAAGTCGTGCAGCGCTTTCTGCAGCGAAACGGGCCGCATTCGCAGCTCTCTCGGCGTCAACCATAGCCCTCATTTGCTCCTGAGTTTTCTGCTGCGCAGCTGCTGCAGCCAACATGGCCTCCTGCTGGGACTGGAGTGTCCTACTTTGCATCGCCTGCATGGATTGCACGAGCTGCGCCACTTGCGCCCTCATACCGTCAAGGTCCCCAATGGCCCTATCCCGCTCTGCCTCAGCCCGCTTGCGGGCTTCGATTGCAGCGTAGGTTGGATTGGGATCTCTGCGGCGGGAACCGAATAATTTCGATGCTAACCAAATGCCCCCTGTAATCGCGCCGGGGATCCATGCCATGATTTTGTCTACGCAAAGTTATCAGCGGTTGAGCAACTAAAAAAGAAAAGTCCATACGATAGTGTGCGAGCACTGAAATATAACTGAGAACAATTCTCGAATGAATCGATGTGCTGCCTTGAAAGATCGGTGGAGGAAGGTGCCAGCGTAATATAGTTCAAATTGTCCAGATACTCAGCTTCATGTTGGCCTCGCGGCCACGGCTCAAATTGGTAACCCTTACTTTGAGTTATGGGGTACTTGACCGCATTGCAGGCGCGTTTTAGAAGGGTGCTCGTGCATGATCATCGCAAGTCAAAACGGAAATAGGACCTTCTGTAGATCCAGCGATGATCATATTGCAAACGTTTCTGAACGGCGCGAAACGTTTAGGGTACAGAAGAAGAATCGGGACATGACTTGGTTGTGCAGGTGCATGGGAGAGGGCGCGCCACCTATCAGTTAAACTTTATGCCGACCAGCAAGAGTGAGTGCACTGCGCCGCGGGCCCGCGGCAAGACGGTTGTTTTAATTGATGAGTGCTTAGTTTCCCGTTCTTCGTCCCAATACAGGAGACGGTGACGCCATGGGGTATCTCCACAACCAGCAGGCACGAGAATTGACCATGTTCGCTACTTAGAAATATTGTTAGGACCTGTGTTTTGCGTACGTGAAGATAGTTGGAGTACGTAAGTACAATGGTACAGTGGCACTGCCACACTAAATGATCACATGACTTCAAGCAGGTCAGCCAAGCTAGTCTGAATCTTGATTTCGATCACTATACCAAGATGAAGAGGGGCCCCTCTATGCTGGAGAGCCTGAGGCTGACCGGGGTGACTCTTGGCTACTTCGAGGTTAGACCGTCTCATCTGAAGTCAACGTTCACATCACTAGCACACCACCTCTACGCAGAGCGTGTCATCCACTCCTTTCGCAGTCAAGTTTGCTGTCCTCTTTAACATCGCAATTTATACATATCTGGGTTCCATTACTTGCCATGGTCATCACTCCACAAACCGCCCCTGTTGCTCGCGCCATCCATGATCGCACACGGTGCCAACCTGTCTCCAGCGGTACGACTCTCTGTATAGGAGACATCGTTACATTCATCGGTGAGTCATTCTCTGCGATGAAATAGAACTTTCATCATACGCGTATTGCAGTCATCGGTATTGTTTTTATCCTCGCACTCTCGTGTATTTTCTGGATATGGCGGATATTTCATCGTCATGCGATCGCTGATCAGGAGCAAGGTGAGTTTGGCTCGTCGGAGACTAGCACAATTAAACTCGAGGCACTGAGCTTTATCTACACCTCTTAAATCCTAGTTTCATCCAATCGCGATCCCTACAACGTGGTCTCATCTTCGCTGGATAACTCTGTTCTCGTGAGAAAGGATATCGTGCGCGAACCGTGCAAGCCGATGCAAGCCAAAACAGCTGGACCCGACGTCTTTTGGTCACCGCAGGCCCAATTGCCCGAACTCAAGTTTCATCTCGATCCTCTACCCGCTATGGAAGAAATGACAGACATGAGAAACAACTTTTCTATTCGCCCATTTTCCTGCCACTTTCCATCGTCACCCTCTCCCCGTTCCAGCTTGGTATGTTCGAACCCGTCTCTGTTGCGGTCACGGTCCTTTGGGAGTACTACGCAGAGCAGCAGCCCGAAGTTCAGCGTGTTATCAGATGGTGCCTGTCCTGAAAGCGGTGGCAAAATCTTGCTTGGCGAAGGGGTTCTAGCTGTACCCGTGACAGATAGAGTGTGAAATTCGCATAAGGGTCCTGAACTTGTGGATGACGGACGCGGGTCGGGTCGGTTGCTGTGTGGAGCTATGAGATGAGATGATAAGGTCGCTCTTACAGTACTCCCACTTTTTGTGTTCTCCGCACCTGTTTGCGTCATAATTTGCGGTCTTCCGCGATCAGGAGTTTAATATGTGGTAACAGGAGTTGACAGCAAGATAGATCGCAGTCGCATGCTGTCACGCTAAGTGCGTCACCTGAGCTTACAGGGAATGGCAAAGTGTTCACTTCACTGGTTAAGCAGCCTTTTGAACGCATCGCACACCGTGTGAGGAAGCCAGAGATTGTCGTGATTAAGTGGGAATCTGTCCCAGAACGTCAGATGCGGCATTCTCGACTGCAGAGATGGCATGAAGGCAGATTTGAAAACTCAATGCGTGAATTGAAAGGGCTCACAGTACTGTAACCACGCATAGAAAGTGGCAAAAATATCGCAGTGATGGGTAATACAAGGAATCATCAAAAGACAGTCATCGAAATTAATTATTACTAAGCACGCTTGATCATTTTAGGCATCGTGGAGGTCGGGGAATGCCCGGGAGGATCTTAGTGCTGCCGTTAAAGGGTTAAAAATATAGAACATGAACAGAGACGGATATATGAGTACCACCGGTGGTATCGCTGGTGTCACCCAGTAGGTCGGTGTGCCTTGCCGATGCGCACGCGGTCACTCTTCAAACGAGTACTGGCCACCATCTTGATAAATCAGCGTCAATTTTTCGTGTCTATAAAGATGGCACCGTAATTGGAGTCCCACCTCTCTCTAACACTTCCATGCCAGAGTTTTCAGACACTATCATCAGGCTCTTCAAGAAGAGAGAGGCCACCGGCGAGGTTCGTTTTTAATCTCATGACTAACATGTGCTGAACTCACCCGTCTACATCATAGGGTGGTTTGCTTACTGGTACTGATCCATCGGCTTTCAATGTTTCCGATCCGCTGAGGCTATGGATCATCCAAGTTGGTGTGTATGGCATATGTCCTCATTGCTTGGCATCATCTCAGTCCAACCCAGGTGTCATTATAATGATGGCACAGTTGCTTTCTCTGTGCTTGGGCAGGATGAAGCAGCCAAAAGTCATCGCCGAAGTGCTTGGCGGCATCCTTCTGGGTTAGTAATCCTCTTACCTTCTGCCTGAAATGTTTATCTCACGTACAAGTCTAGGCCCAACGGCCTTGGGACGTATACCCGGCTTTACCCAACATATATTTCCTTCCCAGTCACTGCCGTACCTGTATCTCGTCGCCAATATTGGCCTTTGCCTGTTTCTATTCATCGTCGGTCTCGAAATTGACGCCAGTGTCATCAAGCGCAATGCTCGCATGTCAGTTATTGTATCGCTCGCGGGCATAGCTTTACCCTTTGGCCTCGGGTCGGCGTTGTCTCTTCCCTTGTACCACCAATTCATCGACCCATCCGTTCACTTCACGTATTTCATGCTGTTCACCGGCGTCGCATATTCTATAACCGCATTCCCCGTACTGTGTCGTATTCTTACTGAGCTCAAGCTCTTGGATACCACTGTTGGCATTATTGTCCTCTCAGCTGGCGTAGGCAATGATGTTGTGGGTTGGACTCTCCTGGCGCTGAGTGTAGCGCTTGTTAATGCTGGTTCTGGTCTTACCGCCCTATGGGTATTACTTACATGCGTAGCATTCACAATCTTTCTCTTGTTGGTCGTCAAGAGAGCAATGCTCTGGCTTGCCAGAGCCACGGGCAGTACAAACGATGGTCCTACCATGTTTTACATGACTATTGTGATGATCTTGCTTTGGGCGTGTGCATTCTTTACGGATATCGTAGGCGTCAATGCTATCTTTGGTGTGTACTGGTCTTTTATCATCTGATTTTCAGTTTGTCATTGCGTGTAGGTGCATTCTTAGCCGGTATTATTGTACCGAGGGAGGGCGGTCTCGCCATTGCTTTGACGGAGAAGCTGGAAGATATGGTCACCATTATATTTCTGCCTTTGGTATGTTCATTTTACGTCTCTCCTACCTGGTCATTCATGCATTGCAGTATTTCACCTATTCAGGGCTGAACACTGATCTTGGACTCCTTAATGATGGTCGGTCATCTAAGACGCCTTGTTTTACCTATTTTTCTTATATAATTTTGTACGTTGCAGGTATTACTTGGGCTTTTACAATCGCCATTGCATGCCTTGCATTCTTGGGCAAGTTTGGTGGATGTACAATTGCCTCAAGGTTGTCTGGTTTCAGCTGGCGTGAAGCCAGTACAATTGGTGCACTCATGAGCTGTAAGGGGTAAGTATCCAAATACTTTGGTGTTCTCGTCTGCTAAATCATGTCACCTAGTCTCGTTGAGCTGATCGTGCTTAATGTCGGACTCTCCGCTGGCATTTTGTCTCAGAAAGTCTTCTCCATGTTTGTGCTAGAAGCTTTGACGCTCACGTTCATGACCACCCCACTCGTCAGAGCATTGTATCCTCCAGAACGGCGTGTCATCGCCACTTCAGGCGGAGCTCCACCCCGGACTCGTGACGAGGAGGATTATGCAGACAAGAAATCTCCTGTGAATGAGGAACAGCCCTGGCGGTATCGCTTTACTGTCATTCTCGACAAACTCGAACATATGCCGTCCATAATGGCCCTCACGCAGCTCGCCCGTCCTCCTGTACCAGATTTCTCCTCGCTCACTACCGCTGTGTCCATGTCTACCGCATCCGATCCAGCCCCGTTGAAGTACAAGACGCCCGAAGTGAGCATCAGTGCACTGCGCCTCATCGAGCTCTCGGATCGTCCGTCGGCGGTGATGAAATCGTCCACTACAGATACGCTTATCCATACCGATCCGCTCCTGGGCATATTCCGCATGTTTGGAGAGCTGAATGATTTGCCCGTGTCGACATCGCTCACCATCGTGCCGTACGATGACCTTGCTTACAACGTTGTGGATCATGCCAAACGAAATGGATCCCAGCTCATACTGCTCCCGTGGTTGCCACCTTGCGCTGGGACCGCTGAAACAAGCGAAGGCGCAACGCCACGGCGAGAAAAGTTAGATCACAACCCTTTCGAGGCTATTTTCGGCACATCAAGAGACAAGTCTGCATCTGTCGTCCACTCGCAGTTTGTACGTGGGGTATTCGCACAAAGTGAAACAGACGTTGCCGTGTTTGTCGATCCTGGAAACCACATCAATACGTGTGCGGGGACAGGCGGCTCGCATCACATCTTTCTTCCATTCTTCGGCGGTCCTGATGACCGCCTTGCGCTGGAATTTGTGGTGCAACTCTGTGCGAACCCGAAGATTAATGCAACGGTGGTGAAGATGGAAAAACGCGAGATTGAAAACAGGCAAATCGAACGACCTCCTACGGCCCAGTCTGATACCAAAGTTGATACCAACTCACTCGCACTTCCTCATCAACATGGATTGACGACATCATCGGTGAGTGCCACCACTTTCTCCACATGAACCGAATAACATTTTCATCACCGATTATGCAGATAATTGTATTCCCAGACACTGTCTACGGGCAGCCCAACACCGAAATGCGCATGCAGTCTGAAACAGCCGACAGCATAATTTGGTCGCGATATGCGGGCTGCAATCTATCAGATTCGGACATACCTAGGCCATTGCGTGCTGCGCTTTCGCGGATCAATTTCACAAACCTCGCATCTCCCGTCCCGCTGCACGCTGCGATCCAGCGCGCATCGATGTGCCAGCGGGTGTTGGTTGTCGCTGGACGGTCGAAGCGACTGGCAGTGGAGAATCATCATGCTGAGTTGAAAGATCTGGTGGAGGAACATAGGGTGATGGGGCATGAGGTGACACGTAAGACGATTGGGGATGTCGCAACTGCGTTCGTGGTGTCAGGGTGCGCGACTGCGATGGTCGTGCTGCAGGCTGCGAATGTGGAGATGGAGTAGTTGGGGTGTGGGTGGTGTTGTTTGGAACGGGATTCCAGAGTATACCTCAGGTGCTGCTAAATTTTGCATTGAAGACGTGGGCATTTTTGGGACAGGACTCAACGAAATCATGTTTACCATACCTGAACACTCGTTGCATGGTCTTACTTTATATCTATCTGATGTCACTGCAGTCAATTTGCATGTTATAGATTAGATAGCAGTAGCGCACCAGGAGTATCAATCAAGGACGAACAGGAACTTACACATTTATCAGGGCACACGTGACGGGCAACCAAGAAAGCAAGAAGACAGGTTCAACTGTGCGGGCTTTCCGTTATTTGCGCAACTTTGTCGGTCGCCAGTGTGCTTCAACGCCATCGATTTACCGCATGCAGGCGAATGCATGTGTCGCAAGTTCGTCGTTGGGCGGTGGCAGCGGAGAACTACTATGTTAGAGTTGAACAGAATGGAGGGTAGTGGGAGGAGGGTGATACTCGGAGCTGATTGCACGAGTCAGCAGCACACCGAATTTTAACCAGAACGGAACGTTGATGTCGCAAGAATCAGCCGTTCATCAGGGCAAAGACAAGCATGAAAACAGAAATACAAAAAGACAACAACCGGGACGAAAAGGTATACCACAGATATCGTATCATATCATGCCTTGCTCTTCTTTTTCTCCTTGTCTTTCTTGTCTTTTTTCTTTTCTTTTTTCTCAGAGATGCCATTCTGAAGAAGGAAAATTAGCCAAGACTGCGATTATTCGACAAGTTCAAGCGTACGTCAGGAGCAGCAGCAGCAGCCTCGACCTTACGCGCTGCCTTGGCTGCCTTCTTTAAAGCCTTCTTTTCCTCCTTGGACAACTTCGCCTTTTTCTCCGCAGGCTCTTCGTCCGCTTCATCCACATCCATATCATCTCTCGACCTCTTCTTTTTCTTGTCCTTCTTAGGCGTAACTTCAATCAAAGGCAATATAGGCTCCGCATCATCCATCTGAGCGTCTGGCTTATCCTCCATATCCTCATCCTCGTCGTCCTCCAAGTCTAGTGCGAGACTGTCGAGGACTTTGCGAATGGCATCGACGTTCTTGGTCGGTGGTGCGCCTGTCTCGAAGAAATTGAGACGCTCTTCGACTTGTGTGCGGAGGGCCTCGCCGAATTTTGCAGATGGGTTATCTGGGTGTTTTTAGTAAGGGGTAAGTGTGTGGAGAGGAGTGGAGTTACCCGAGTAGCAGTCTATCCGGGAGGCAATAGAGCATTTGTTTGCAAGGAACCGCGATATCCGGCCTTTGTGCTTGGGGTCTGCACGGCCGATGAAGGAGGAGTGATATAGCAGACCGTACTGTATTGGAAAAATTTAGCTTGATTGACGATTAGGATGGAGTAGCGAACCTTGGGGGTGTTGCCCTTGGTTTTTAATGCCCGGAACAATGCCTTCTCTGCGCCAAGGATCTGCACGGTACTAGCAGGATACTTGCTCAGATTCGTCAAGCTACCCGCATGGCTAATTAACCGCGCGCCTATCCGCTCTCCCAACAACGCAGTAAGAGATGGAGCGACGAGGTTCATTTTCTCGCTTAGGTAGGTAACAAGGGATTTGCGGTAGTCAGCGATGGAAACGACGCGGGTCGCGAATGCCGAGATATTGAGCATGTCGATTTCGGATATGGATGAGCCCATTGAGCCGCGGGCGGCGTCGAGGATATTTTGTGCGAGAGTGGAGTCGTCTTCCAAAAGGGTAGCGAGCTCAGGCAATTTTTCCTCTGCCAAAGTGTCCTTGTCGCCTATGAACTGTGCGATGCGGGCGTATTGGTAGTTGTCTGGGACGAGTTTGACGAGTTCAGGGAAGTGATAGCCGTACCACTCTCTTATGCGCATGGCAAACAAGTTGACGTCCTTGTCGAGCTGGTCTAGGAGGGCGATGGCTTGTATGATCATGTTGTCTACACGGTTGACGTTGAACTTCAATTTAGCACGGGAGTAGGAGTGGCCGAGACCGAGCTGAGCTTTGATGAGGTCGGTAGCGTCGAGGCCCTTGAGAAGCTTTGGTGCATGGAAACGAATGCCGCGAAGAACTTCCTGGGAGGTTTCAGAGGCGTCGCATTTTATGGCGAGGTTTTCAAAGATGGAGTTTGCAAGTCCGACTTCTGAGACTGCGAGGACTATCTTGGAGCCTTTTTTAGGCTTCGAGAGGTTAAGCTCGAGGAGGGATTTGAGATGATCACTGAGAATGCCTGGGGATCATTGATATTTCTGCGAGCACGAGGAATGGGTCCAGTAATACGTACCTTCTGAGATATCGTTTATATTCTCGAGAGCGTCCGCTGCATTTTTGAATGGCGAGAAACTGACGAGAGTGACCATTTTGCCGAATTTTGAGAGGTCATTGATAGAGTCCTGGACTGCTTTGACACGCGAGCCAATGTTTTCATGGAGTTTGACATCGAATATCGCGTATCCCGATGCTGACTCAAAGAGTGCGTGCGTTGCCATCGTGGCTTGTGCTGAGCTCGTTGCTGAGGTCGAACAGTGACTGAAATTTTGGATCGGCATGTCCCGAATATTCGGTTGCCAAATGCGGAATCAGTTGGCAGTTATGGCACAGGTGGGCACAAGATGGTCAAGTATTGACGCTGACTCTGACCGTCATTTAGTGTTCTGGACATATACTATGGGCCCCGCGCGCCCGGACTCTGCGGCAGGATCTATCACTTTATCAGCAGCCCGCGCTATAGCCCATGCTAGAGAGAACAATATAGACACGAATTCTCCGAGGGCAGATTCAGACTTTCAGCAGAGCGGCTCATCTGAGTCATCCTCTAACACAAAAGTCGCACTTGGTAAATCCCCAAAATCAGAGTCAAAGTCACCTCCCTCCGAAAAAACTGTGCGTACTGGCCACATCACCCCAGTAGCCCCGACGCAGCGTCCCCTGGCGCATTATTCCCCAGTGCACCTTCCCCCGGCGCAGCATGCCCCGGCGCAGCGTTTCCCGGCGCAGTTTCCCCCGGCGCAGTTTCCCCCGGCGCAGTTTCCCCTGGCGCAGTATCCCCCGATGCTCCGTCGCCGGGGGCGTATCCCAGCGCAGTATCCCCCGCCACGCTTGAAATTCTTGTTTTCCACTCCCTCACCTCTTCCCCCTTCTTCCTCGCAACTCGTGGGCCAAGAACAAGCCCTACGTGCCGCGTTGAGTGGGTCTTCTTTCTTGATTTTGCAGTCCAAGGACATCATGCTAATTCGAATCCAAACTTGTAGCCAGTCATGCGTCCAGTGCAACAACTCCGTCTCCTGCGCTTCACATCAGTACTGCATTACCGTTACGGCTGGAGCCGTCCCAACCGAGCCCTGGGTTATCTTTTGTGGTACCCGACCATACTCGTGAACGTGGTGAAGAGTTTGGGATTCTGGATCCATATAATGATGCATTCATGGGGTTCACGGGTTCGCCCTACTCGGGTTCAGTGTCGCCTGCCTTAATTCCTGCACCGAATCTTCATTGGCAATTGCTTTCGTACCATCCAGCTCGACCTAACCTATCCCTTCACTTCGACATCGCCTTTCCAACCCACGACATCGAGTACATGCAGGACTCCTCTTACGGGATCCAACAGACGCCCCTGTCTGATGCCAATCTCGACAAGCCGGCCGCAAACGAGGAACTGACCGAAATGACCATCAAATTCCAGCGCAATCCTTTACAATGGGATATCTACGTGAAGCGTGATGAAGGCATTCGTGTTCGTGATGTTTTCGAGGCGATCTATTCAGCTTTCGACAAACTGCTCACTCCCCACGAGAAGAGCTTGATCCCGCACTACCTCCATGCGGGGTGTGAGGAAGCATTTAGGCTTCGCTGCAACCTTGCGCCGGTTCTTCCATTAATGCAAAAAATCCAAGGCTGGAAGCGTGTAGACGCACTTCTGCACGAGACCATCTTCCGCGGCTTGGCTCAGTCGAAGCGAGGAGATTGGACATTAAATCTCAGCGGGACGATGTCCAAAACTATTGACAGGATGCGTCTGATATCGGATCAGATTGCAGCTGATCCAACTGTACATTACCGACCGAGGAGGGGTTTACTGTGGGATCATAATCATACTGTGTGTTGCTATTCGCTCGCCAACATTTGTGAAGCTGACAGGCTGCCGTTGATGTCAAAGTTTGAACTTGAAACTACCGCATCATATTTTCCTCCAACCCCACCAGTATTTGAACTTCCTCATGTGCGTTTCCGATCTCCATCCCACGCGCTTGTTGCGCATTTATTGTATTTGATTGTTTACAGGAATACTTACCCCCGCACCCCAACCAAAATCCGAACGCGCTACCAAGTTATTCTAATAATGATTTGTTCAATCTACCTGTAATACTTTGTGACTCGCTCGCCTTCGTTGACTGACTCTGATCATTAGCTTTCTGCTGCCTTTGTGCCTAGAACAGTTATAGGCAGTGATATAATGGTACGGGTCGCGTCTCTTGGGTCTTTTTCTTGATCATTATTGATAAAATCTGAAGCTCCTGTCGCAAGGTGCCTGCAGGATCTGTAATTTCGTGCGGTTGAATGCGATCCTCCAACATGGGACGTTGTGCACTCTACTGAACAATATTCCCCCATTGATTACGGAATCTTCGAGTCAAGACTATACATGGGCCTTCTTTTGCAGATTTGTCCCCCTCGGTGCTTTGTTTGACTCGCCTTGTCGAGGACCTCTACCGATGATTCAACTAAGCAGTGATCGTGCTCACCTCGTTGAAAAGCTTGAAGCGGACTTCGTCGAGAACCCTAGTAATATCAATGCTATGTCATGGCTTCACGGACCTTCCGGCACAGGAAAATCTGTCATTGCATACACTCTTGCTAGTCGTTGCAGACAGAAGAATAGATTAGCAGGTAGCTTTTTTTTCTCTCGCAGGCACGCGAACTGCAGAAGCGCGCGTTCTCTTGTATTCGCGCTTGCGTATCAACTCGGGCTGTCTCAGCCGCAGGCGAAGGAGAAAATAATTGAAGCCCTAGACAACGATCCTGGTATAATTTCTCCTTCTCGAGATTTGCGCGAGCAATTTGCTCGGCTTCTCATTGAACCTCTAGAGGCAGTCGATTGGCGCCCTTCTTCGAGGGTGTTCGTATTCGTCATTGATGCTATAGATCAATGTCAAGACCAAATGCCCGAACTCATCTCACTCCTCACTCGACTTCTCTCCCATATGATTGATGTGGGCCTTCGCATCTTCTTCACAAGCCGTGACCATGTAGGAGTCTTGATCAAGCGCCACCTCCCTCCAATGAGTTCGGACATTGCTCTGGACCGTACTGTCATTACTGGGGACGTTAGATTATTCTTTCGCCAATCTTTCGATAAGATACACAAACGTCATCGTCTTCAATGTCGCAAGCCGTGGCCACCGGAAGAGGTGCTTGGCCGTCTAGCGGATAGAGTGGGACCCTACTTCATTACAGGATCCATCATCGTAAAATTCGTTGAAAGCCTTGACCACGACCCCACAGATAGGATGGATCTCATTGATCATATTCCTCTCGACCCCTCATCGCCTTCAGAGACATCGATAGATGACTTCTACAAATACATCATATCCACAGCCGACGACGTGGAACAAGCATACCTTCATCTTACGATTGTTGTGAATCTTGCTGGCATGCTGTCGTTTTCGCAACTAGATGACCTTCTTAACCGAGGGTCCAACCAGAAGTTTGACATGCATTCCGCTCTGTCTCAATTGTCACCTCTGGTTCACATTCCGGATGGTCACGATAGTGCTGTGCAAGTCTGTCACGAATCCCTTTGCGATTTCCTGTCCAATCCTCTGCGCTGCGGAAAGCAGTTCACTTCCAAAGCCCTGGTTCATCGTCTGCTGGCTTACTCCTCCTTGAGTGTCATGATAGAGGAGTTACCGAATAACAGTGATCTCTGCTCGCGTTTATCTCGATTAGCGACGGAAAGTGGCTCCGTGTCGCTCTGTGCCTTTGACAATGCGGAAGTTCTGTCATTTGCGATGTATTCACCGCCAGAGCCTCTGCCATTTTTGTCTATGCTTTGGCATATCATGCAACACCAGTATATGGGACTTCAGGTTGATTCTCGCACAAAATTAGCTCTGCTATATTTCTGCCGTACCTGGCAGATTTTGCAGCACATCGACTTATCCGCGGTTGGCACCCTGCCCGCTTTCCGCTTCCTAGCGAACATTCAATCCCTACCTGTACTCCTGGCCTTTCCAATATTTCTGGCATTTGAATCTCCCAGAAGTGGCCAAACTCTGGGCCCGTCGACCTTGGAGTACGACCCTCGCATGGAAACCTTGGATGCAGTGGTCAAAATCGTGACCGATGTGTATGCTCTCAAGGATCAACGCAAAACGGGCTCGAGTGCACTCGACTATGCTTGTTCTCACTGGGCGTATCACCTTTCTTTGGCGGAGTGGGATGATGACCTCCGCTCCGTCGTGACTGTCTTCATGAGACGGAAGCTCCAGCAGTGGCTTGTGAAAGCATGGTGCCTCCAGGATTTGGAGACCTGCCTTCGGACGTTGTGCGAGGTTCAGGAGCTTTGTTTAGCAGCTAACCCGCCTATTCACTTTGATCCTGATGCGCAACGTACTGATGCGAATACGAAGGCTGAGCATGAGGCTGAAAAAGCTGAGGTGGCTAGGCAGAGTATAAAAGGGACGACAGAGGATGTTCAGATACTTTTTAACATCGGCGCTGGTTCAAGGTACTTGAGTCCATGCACCTAATATCTCACCTGAAGCTCATTTTTGTTCGCTTCAGTTCTTGGCGATCTAGCGCACCCCGCTCCGCAGTTGATCGCCTGAGCTTGGATGCCGGTCCGTCTCCCAAAGTACTTGGTAGCATTCTAGGAAGACCCCAGGCATCCATCGACATTCCAGACATTGCCAGTCCAGGGTCTGGAATCTTTCCCTTTGCTCAGAGTTATGAATACGACACCAGACATCTCTCACTATTTCCTATCGCGGAATCATCCAGCTCCATACAGCCATCGGAGCAACTATCACCTTTAGACATATTATATCCGCGGACTTCATCTCCCCTCTTTACTTGCCTGTGGCTAGCTGACTACACATGCTGCGGACGTCTCGCGACACTGGAGGACCTCAAGAAGCATGTTAAAACTGTCCATCTTCCTGTACTACAGCAAGATGTGCTCATTAAATGTCGCTGGGAAGGTTGTAATAATCACAACTCTATGCAGTGCCACTCCATATGGCGCCATATCCAGGAAACCCATTTGGGGCGTCGGAGGGTCTCGAGAATCGGAGAGGCTCAGACTAGGAACGACGAACGAGAACGAAGACTTGGGATTGGGTCAAAAGACTACATGGTCAGACGTTAGCTTGAGCCTGTGGTTAAGCCAGTCATTTTTACACTCAATATATATATAAATTGTACCCTGTATTGTTTTGAACGAAAACAGAGAACTGAGTTAGGACAAGATCTGTTGACTAGGGCTCTTGAACTTGAACCACCACCATGAACTATTTTTCCCACGCGTCTTTTGTTTCGTAGTGGACGCGCGGGAACGAGCGGACGAAGTCGAACAAAGCTAAAAGATAAACGAGTGTATCTCAGTCGTGTACTCGTAGAGTAACGGTCTATAAACTAACCTAAAATATAAACGAGTGTATCTATGGCATTATATTTGCACATTTATTATTTGCGTGTTCCACACCTTGCGCACTGTGTGTTTTGTCATCAGAGAGCTTGCGCGTTGTATTCAGAGCTTGCATGTTGTATTAATGAGCTTGTGTGTTTTATTTATGACTTCCCGCCTGTGTGTCCATGAAGAGCTTCATCTGCACCGTGACACTGGCAATGACTCAATGCCACATTTTTCACAAATATGATGAGTGCATCATGGATAAAATCTAGCGGTACTAAACACAAGTAAATCTATGGCTCGAAAATGAAAAAAAGTGTATTGTACAAGTCGTTCAAACAACACCGACACAGCGTACAAAAGATAGTAGTACAATTAGTCCAATTCTAAAGCTAGTGACAACATTGATGATTTGCATGAGACACTCAGTAGAACGAGACATATTACATGACCCTCCCTCTCTTGGTCGATCTAGACGCATTAGGTACAACCTCACTCTCATCAGCAGCACACTTGAGGAAGTTGTGGTGCCATGAGATAGTGACATCACAGCTTGGCTATGGCTGGCTAGGGCTTGGCTCTTACCAATTCCTCAGCAGTTCGGCTATTCCCATGAACCAAGTCACTCATGTGCGGCTCGGTCTGGCCTGTAAGGCACCTGAGCCAGCATGGACCAGCATAGATATCAGGAAAATGGGAAAAATTCTTAGTCATCTTACCTCACTTACAGAGACTTAATTCGATGTTAAGTTCACCAAGTTGTTAAAGCAAATCATTCCAACTTAATTTCTGCTTGGAGGATTGTTCACAAAGGAAATACAATAATAGTAAGTAATGACTGGCCAAAATTCAGCACAGAGGCTGCAGAAAAGTGTGTTCAAGTAAGAAGTTTATTTATAAATAATTAACACCATGTGATGTAACTAAGTTAATAGGTGCTATGTTAAGTACTTCCTAAGCTGACAAAGTATATAATATAGTCTTAATGGTAGCATTATCCAGCCAATAAAGAATAAGTCAGTATCAAGTCACCAGGCAATCTCAAATGCCTGATGGTCAATGTATTTATTTACATAGTAAGTGTGGAAAGCATCAAGAGTCTGTGTGTAAGAGAGATAAGTAAGTACAAATTCATGCCCAAATACAGGCATAAGGTGTGCCGCACGAAAAATGCAGTCAAGGTGAATGACAGAGGCAAATCATGTCCCATCCTCGTGGGTTTCAGGTTCTACTACCCACATTCCTGTGTTCTCATCTGGTGAGTCGTGCATGTGTTTGAACCAATGCACAAATGCACAAGGGTAATGTACACCATTGTGTTTAAATGAAAAGAAAAGCCTTACTTGAGCGATATCGAAGCCACGCATGCCCTCAACAGTGGGATCAGTACTAATGAAAACACAGTCATATCGACCAGGGCCGTTCCTCCAGGTATCCACGGCATGAATTCGCTCATAGCACATACCACCAATGCCTGAGACATCACTTGGAGCGAAGAAGGTGGCAATGGCAGATGTATATAGAGTGAGTTTTTCGTAATGTTCAGGAAGGGCACTGGACGAGCCAGTGCCAGACTCGGAGGCTTCTGAGTTGGAGTCAGAATGATGGAGCTGGTGATGTAAAAATCGCTGAATATGAGTGGTGAGTTCCGGTTCACCAATTTGATCTGCGAGGAGGTCTGTGTAGATCCGTTTTGCTACATTAAAATTCGTTGTAAGTAAAAAGCACACCAGGTGAATGTCCACTTGCCAGATTTCTTCGCCAAGTCCACATGAGCTATCACTGTCGGTCCAGCAACAGCGTCACCCTTGAGCTCAGCATCTTGGTCTGCATCAGCCTCCAAGTCGGCATTCACATGATTGTTGTGTCTGAGATGGGGAATGTCAATAGGCTCATCCTCAAGCCCAACTTGAATGGCTTCTGTGTTGTGCACTGGAGTGTTTAGCCCTGTGGATTATGAGTGTGTGATTTGTGTTAGTAATATTAGTGGTCAAATGCTAGTAGATGTACTGTGTTTGTCAAGGATATATGATAGACATATTCCTCTTACCATCCCACAGCTAGCAAAGTTGACACGAGACGCCACTAACTTATCTAGATGTTGATTTGTCAGTAACATCTGATTGAGGGCTCCGAACCGACTGGACCGTTGCCACGGCTCCTTGACAGCCTTGATATGTTTAGATTCCGTGATGGAAGAACAGAGTCTGTTTGGTGCGCCGAATGATCGGATCATTTTGTGGTAGTGGATAAGCGAGTGTTGTCGAGGGAGGTTGAATCCATTAGGGCGAACACCAGATGTTTTGAATATTTCGCGGTGCCTGTGGAAACGCTCGAGTGCATCATCCAACACATTGAGGCTGTTGGAGTCGATGATATTGCGCCACACGATGTACACAAAATTAATCAAGGCTTGCAAAGTCAGCACCATCTCCGGAGGTATGTGGCCTTCAATCACAGGTATATACACCTATAGTAGTAAGAATACATGTTAGTCAACACTACTCATGATGATAGAACACCTGTTCATTGACTCAGACGTACCTTCATAAGTGCTTTGGAATCGTCTCCTGTCCATTGTTTGAAGCCCCTTCCCTCCAGGAATCGTCAAAGGCCCGCAAATGAGGGAGCAGGAGCAATACTAGTTGTAGAGTGCGTCAATACCAGTCATTGTAACCCAGCATGATCAAAATTGGACTTACCGGTGATCAATATCATCTAATATTGTGTTTGCCTCATTTTCTGAGTACCGAGCCTGAATGTATTTGTGGACCCAGGTGACAATATGGTCCTTGAACGCACCCTTTATCAGCTGATGTAAAATGTCGGGGGAGAGGAGTTTGTGAATGTCGGCTCGCGGGAAATAGTTAGTGAATGGCTGTAGAACACGTATATTGTAAGTTGTCAGCTTGCACAATGACTACGATAATGAAGGTACAAACCACGATGTCTCCTACAAGTCCATATTCGTCCCATAGCACACCTCACTCGAATTCCTCCACCAAGACTTTGGTATGGTCGTGGGAACACCGACCATAGGCACCATTGTCAAGACCATCTGCCAGAGCAGTACATCTGGATGAATCTGTAGTAAGTAGACAGTACTAGCATAACATGAAGAAATACATACTTTGGGCACCAGTTTTGAACGATGCAAGCGAGCAATGCTTGCTCAGGATAATCAGCAATATATGGTCCAAGACCATATACCGCACGTCGAAAATGACCATCGGGGGAGCATACAACCTCGGGTGTTGTCATACTTGGTTTGAGGGATTCCAGCATCTTTGCCAGCGATGAGTGGAGAAGCTGATGCCAGAATTTTCGAAAGTGTGCATCTTTGGCGGACTCCTTGTCAGCTAAATATATGCATCTAATTAGTGCCAGCAACAGACAACATCAAATTGAAACACATACTTGTCGGGATGGCTAGGAAGCCCAGCAATACAACACCATTGCGGTGTGCACGTCGCATGTTGTTGTGGATGTTGCTGATCGACATGTAAACTGGCCAGTATTGGTTGTGTCCAGTAGTGACGGAGACTGTAGTCTTGTCACTGCCAAGGATTATTGGAATGAACATAGATCCAATTGTATTTGGATCCTCAGCAATCAAATCCTGTGAATTGTGAGAGATGAGAAAATTGGAAAAGGGATGAAAAATGACTTATGGCCTGCTTCCAACTGTTAAGACTGTACTCAAGTAGTATTGGATCAAAAGGGCTTTGGCCTTAGCTCGTGCACTGTGCCCCTTTCCCAAGTCTTGCCCCTTATTTCAGAGTGCTAGAGTATCGTGTCTAGTGAGATGGATAAGTATCGTAACGGATCCGTTAAGGCTTCCGGATATCGAACATATAGAATAACGGCTAATCTGGATCAGATCCGAACTAGAAACTAACGGGTGAGGACTGTCCAAAGACAGAGACGGATATATAGACTATAGGAATCAATCCTAAGTCTTGGAGTAGACAAGAGTATCGTACTCGAGTCCGGACGGATAATGGAGGGACTTAGAGTCCTGACAGAATGAGTGCAATCTAAGATGATATTCGAACTGATCTACTACAGCGCATGTACAAGGGTTTATATACTATGGATAACTAACAGAATGATCAATAAGCAAGGGCGCGAGGCTATGTACGAAGTATAAGCAAAGTATGTGTACAGCATATCAGTAAGTCGGATGGATAACGAATCGTAACTGGTGTCTTCTTACTTGAGGGTCTTATATGTTGATCAGAATACAATGACTATCACAATTGTATTCTTTAAGACTAAGGTGCCAGCTCCTCAAGTTCACAGTCAATGGATTTTCTACTTCTCGGTTGATAACGTGGTGTTCGTGGGTGGCCAAAGGGTAATAAATTACTTCTTTGCTAGATCACTTCTTGATAGTAAAGGAGTATGTATATTTTGTCAGGTTAACTTAAACCTAGTAGGTAATATGAACCTCTCTGAACTGAATGTGGCACGAATATGTAAAATGATAGATTAAACGATAGATTATTGTATAGGCGATCCCTGTAAGATAGTATACAATCAATCTAGACTGAAAGAATACGATTGTTTTCAAAGGCAACTCGTAGGCCTTCACTTTCTTCATGATCTCACAGTGTTGAGACAGAAAGTGGGAAAACTCCTGACTTCAAATTCCTACATTCCCACATGGTTTGGGAAAAGAATGGAAGGGGAAAAACTTAATATATTATGTGAGAATGGAGTCCTTATATACATTTTAGAAACCATCCTTACTAAGCAATGAGTCATCACTGGATTGGTAAGATTATGCTTACAAACCAAGCCTTTTGGTGTGCTGAATCAGCTGCTTACTAAAGTACATGAGTAAAATATTACAAAGCATGACGAATCATGACAAAACATGGTGAGTCATGGAAAGTCCTTACAAATCAGAATATTACCAGTCACATGACATGCTTACAAACATATCTGAATGGCTCACTGATGTAATCAAGTGGCTGAATAAACAAGAACAAATAATGGAAAGAGACAGAAACTACAAATATAACTAAATAAATAGAAACAAAGCTTACATAAGTAAGAAGTATATCCTTTGTACACTCCTCTACTTATCTCCTTTTATACTGCTATTCGTATATGTCATGGTATGAACTCCATACCATGCATGACACCGGGAATGAAGTATAAGCTAAAGCGGATCAGTAAGTGTAGCGGATCAGTAAGCATAACGGAAGTAAAGGATAACCGGTATACCGGTGTACAGGAATGCCGAAAGGAGATGAACGATAGTTAGAGTTATATGAACAGGACATGAAATAAGGATCAGATCGGATCTGTGGACCAGATGATGGATATGTCCATTGGATCTGGATCTGATCTGAGATCCAGATCTTCGGATCTGTACCCGGGAATATGGTATATGACACCAACACCAATCACCAGACATAAAGTCCTGAAAGCGATGTGCTCTGTTGCTGGCATCATGCTCCTGTAGCGGAGCATAGTCAAATTTGCCTTCGAAGTCTGGGTTGGAGAGAATGTTGTGCATGAGAATCCGAGGATCTCAAAACCACACATCATACTCCAATGTCATCCATGTCGGAACATCACCTTCAGGCAGAGCACCATTATATTCTGAGGTAAAACTTTGCCAGGCGACATCACCTAGAGGCATCAAATCAATGGCATTGTACATCTCAATGTGGTTTGCGAAGGGCGGTGTTTCGCCATGAGCCGCTAATGAGGCGGCCCACAGATTGAATATAAAGTCGATATCGCCCCCCAACATCTTGTTGCGACGGTAGAGGAAGTCTGCAACTTCGAATTCGACTTGATTAGCATATGGTGTCCAGTTGTCTGGTCCATGATTTGATGGATGCAGAGGTGGCGGAGTATTCGGTGGTATGTCATCTCCATGTTCGTCGCAAATTCTCCCTTCATGGAGAAGAGCATATGAGTACGAGTTTGGATGAGTGTGGGGTGGGATTAACACGCACCATTGATATTAGGATGATATGTTCTGGTAACGCCAGGAACTTGAAGAGGAACACTACCATCTCGACTTGAAGGGTGTTGATCTGAGCTGTTCATACCTGCCTCATTGGCAGCATCATCATGAAAGCCATACCCATGTCCATCCAACTCTGGCAATTCAAACTCCATTTGATCATTGCGACTCCCAGGTGCTTCAAGTTGTTCGTGGCCTGCACTAGTCTGAATTGGGCTGCGTGAATGCATGCGTGCTGAGCTTGTTGCAGCATGTCCGGTGTGGTGAAAGAAATAGTAGTCAGCTAGATATACCAACTAACTTACTAAATCCTAATGGGTGTGAGTGCAGTACGTCGACCCAAGGGGACTGCTATTGAAGCACTTCCTTCTAATAGTGTGAGGGAAGAGAAAGGAAGAAACTAAGATCTAAGACCTGAGATGTTCCGACCGACCAAAGGTCCGAGTCCGAGAATGTCTGACGCGATATGGGATACCAATGGTACACCCGATGCAAGATGCCGATGAGGGACACCAGTGCAAGATACCGATGTGAAAGAGAAATAGCGACTAGGCTTATTAGAAACTAGCACTACTAATCCAAATAGGCACGAGTGTAGTATTCGACCTAAGAGGACTGCTATTGAAGCAACTCCCTTCAAATATGCAAGGGTAGCAATGATGCGAAGGGCTAATAACCTATAGCGACCTAAGACCAAAAACAAATGAGTAGCGCTGTAGCGATCAGCGACTAGCGACAAGTGAGTTCCGACAGAGAAACGTGCGTATAAGTAAGAAGCGCTATGCAAGTTGCCCTATGCGATAGCGCTATGCGACGTCCGACTAGTGACAGCAATAAGAAATCAAAGAAGGGAAAGCAAGGAATAAGGTATGATAGTGCAAGTGAAATGCCTGATAGTGACTAGATTATAGCTCGACTACCGATAGCGATCCTGACGTTGCGAAAATCAAACTTATGAGGTAACTTTAGCGACGCGCACTCAAAGCAAGTCAAGCGACACGCGATCAGAGAGATTGGCAAGAGCGGAATCGATTGCACCAAAACTGGGATATAGCAACTAAAGTGACTCCAACACCAGCAAAGGTCTGGGGAAGGGAAGTACTGTACTGTATGTGCGACGGGTCATTTTATCATACTGCGTAAAAGTTTGGGAATGCGTAGGCAAGAATAGTAGCGACACTGGCGAAGGCACAATATAGCGACAGGTAATAAGACATGCAGCGCAGCGGAACACAAGGATGCATGTAATAAGACCTGCAACTGATGAGTAGCGACATTTAAGGAAAAATAACGCACCAGCGGAGGTAGGTGGACATAGGCAAGACATGGGAGGACAGAATACCTAGGCATCGGACCAGGGCAGCGCGCTATGGGAGAAAAGCGGTTCCAAAGCGGATAGCTTGGGAGTTGAATAGCGCTGATGACTAGTGCCTTACTCTTTTCCTCTATGCAAGGCAAAATATGCCTATGGCACTCATACGCGCCTAGCGCTGGTATGATTGTCACACCGATGAAGGACACCGATGCGAGATACCGATGCGAGGTGAGGAGTCTGATGCCGATGAGTGGCAGGTAAGTCTAGGCTGAGGTAAGGAGAGTCTAGGTATAACTAGGTATGACGAGGTATGACTAGGTATGGGTTGCCGATGCAAGACTACCGGTAGCGGTCCGGATCTCACAAGGCCTAGGTAAAGAAACCTTAGATAGAGTGCACTTAGAGCGGTCAAGGCACATCCGATGATAAAAAGCAAGGGGATCAATTTCACAATCAAAGACTAACTAAGGTGACTCCTACAATGGTACCAGGTATGTCCGAAGGAGGGAAGTAAGGGATAATACGAAACTTGAGTCCTATTTATCTAACTATGTGAACATCCAGAATCGCACAGGTGAGAGTAGTAGCGAAGCGCAGGGTACTCAGGTCAATATGTAATAAGGCTTGCGAGTGCTGCGGCCATGGGAATACATGTAATAACGCCTGCCATTCATTCAGTAATGGTAAAATAAGCTTAAAAACGCACCAATGGAGATAGGTGGACATGGGCACGACATGGGAGGATTCAGTACTGACGGGACGGAACAGTCGGCTGAGGTGCGCAATGACTGAAACGACTAGTAAGGGACAGTACAGACAACCCTGGCTCCTTGCGAGAGGCTGAGGCAATGGGTCCGTATTGGCCGAGTCGGACATCAACCGGTGCAACATAGAAGAGTCGAGTGAGTCGAGACTTTTGCTAGGAAGTGACACTGGTGCCAGGTCGAAATGACTGGGAACACTGTGAACTCGACTCGGAGGAGGAATAGGGGAACTCACACCTGGGAGCTTCAACCCCCCAGTTTGCGCAGACGCAGATTATATAATACACAGTACTAAGTTACCACTTGTCATCGATTAACAACTTGCAAGCAAAGATGGCACGAATCTCTCTCCATGAGCAGTATCTACATGCATATATGTTGACAATGGTTCTCCATAACCTGGCAAATCCAGAATTATCGCCCGACGAAGCTGCAGTGCTCCTTAATTGTGATATCTCCTCTATTATTATGATTCAACAAACACACTATCTAAACGGCGGACGGACACCTGTTCCAAAAGCTGGCAGCATTCATCTCGCATGGGAGTTTTCCCAACATCCATCCAACCATGATCAATTTTTCAACATGCTTCAACTATCACCTGAATCATTTGAGGTTTTGCTGGATCTAATTAAAGACCACCCAGTCTTCGAAAACAACTCTACCTGTGCACAAGCTCCAGTTCGCCTGCAGCTTGCTGTGACACTCTACTGTATGGGTTGCTATGGAAATGCTGCATCCCTGGAGGATATTGCCCGTCATGCAGCAATCTCTGTGGGGGGTGTCGAAAAATTCACAGCACGGTGTTTCACTGCCATCGAGTCCTTACATGATATCTTTGTGTGATTACCCACTCGGGAAGAAAAGGAGGCAGAGAAATGTTGGATTGATAATCGGGTCGGTTTCCGAGGAAGTTGGCGAGAAGGTTGGGTGATGTACGACGGGACAATTGTGGTCTTATATTCAAAGCCGGGATTGAATGGTGATGCCTATTTCACTCGGAAGGCCAACTACGGACTTAATCTTCAGGTATTTTTTATTTGAGGTAACTTCATTTCAAGTTTCTCAACCATGATCTCAGATAGGAAACTTGGTGTCAAATCTCCGCATCGTGGACTATTCACATGGCCTCACTGGCTCGGCTCACGACACTTCTGCATTCGAGCATACTGCTGCTGTCAGGCATGCAGACTGGTTCTTTGTAGGTGACGAGTTTGCATGGGTGGACTCAGCTTATCGCTTATCCAGTCAGTCGTCATACAATTCCCGTCCACAAATGGCCTGCTTCGCTTCTTCCAGAAAACACCTTATTTGCTGGGGTTGTTGCCCATCTTAGGGTGTGCTCTGAGCACTGCATGGGTGCTTTGAAAGGGTGCTGGCAGTGCTTGAGGGGGCTTCGTGTCAACATCAATTTGAAACACCAATATCAAGGAGCATGTCAATGGATGACTATTGCTATCATTTTGCATAATCTGGTTATTTATGTCGAAGGAGCTGCAAGGGGGGACCATTTTGCTAATGTACATACTCAGGAACACAAAGAAGTTGATAGAGGACTTGCGGATCACCCTATGGATAATGATGAGCAGGATGGTGAGGCAAAGCGGCAGCGGTTGGTCGAAGAACTACTAGCATTTCAACAGATGTAACTAAATCTAAATATCTGTGAACTTGCATTAAAACTAACCATAAAAGCATAAAAGCGAGTGTAAAGTGAGTGATAAAAGCAAGTGGTAAAAGGAGTGACATGATGAACAAGTGTATTGAAAGAGCGTTGAAAAATTAAAAGGGTATACAGCCAGGGGACTTAGGAATCATTTTCGTCAAATTCATCCCAGTCAGGAGAGTAGCGCACTCGTTTTGGAGGTCGAGATTGAGGTTCAGGTTGAGAATTAGCAGAATTGTTCTCCAATGTATTCAGCTTCTCTCGATACTCCTCGACTGACCAGATACCAGCACTGAACTCTCGAAGAAGGAGGTCACGGCTCTTGAGATGCATCTCAGCATCGGCACGAGAATTGATGGCATCCATGCTTTTCCTAAGGGTCACTTGAATTAGAAAATGCTCGATATTCAACATCTAAAATTTATGTCTGCAGCTCGACCAATACCTCATCCATGCTTCGCTTCTTCGGAATTTTTGCGATGCGCTGCTTTGCCTTGTCCAGAATATCCGGAGACAGTGCTGAGGATTTTGGTGGGCACCCGGCAGGTGTAGCGACAGGTGGAGATGGTAGTGGAGTATTTTCCTTCTTATTGTCACCAGCCCAGGTGTCTTCGTCAAAGGGTGAATCATGAAATTGCTCGAATGAAGGAGATGGATGATGGGTTGCAGGAGCCGCCACTGTAAGAATGTCGTGGAGACACTGCATCTGCTGGCGCTGAACTGGCGTGAGTGGCGGGGCAGAGTTGTCGTCCTCACTATCACTGGGAGCCTGATAATGCAGAGTCTTCTTGCCCCGTGGACCGACGCCTGTGGTGACAGCAATGGGAGTCACATTTGGCCGGGACAGGAGGATGCGGTGAAGGACGGGAAAGAACGGGAATTTCTGGATAATTTCATCTACTCGAGGAATCAATTCAAAGATACAGTAACACTATGAAAGAATGTATACCCCAGATACTTTGTGCATCTGCAGTGGTCGTTGAATTTGGACCGTCAGCAGGAACATAATATTCAAAAAACTCATTGTCGGAATTGTTGCCATCTGCATCAGAGTTCTGAATGCCCTCGCCAGTGGTTCGCAGTCATTTAGCATGCTGTCGATACTTCCGTACTAGGCTGCACTGTGTGAGTACATCATTCAAGACTCAGAAAAAGCAACATACTGATCATACTTGCGCTTGACTGCTTTGCCTGTTGCCGTTGGGTTGAGCTTGTAGCTGTCTTGCAGCACGACAGATCCAATACGTTGAAACACAGTAATCTTGCTATCACCAGATGTATTCTATGGCATGGTCAGCAAATGAACACAGATCCGAAAGTGAATATTACTTACTTCCTTCTTATCCCGCTTCCCCAGTAAAACAAGCCTGTTCTCGTCTTTCTCGACCTCTGACAGCAAGGTCCATGTCATATCCACGGACCAGTGGACATCGTGAATAGGAGGGGGTGGAGGGTCCTTCTTTCTCATGACACTAACGAGACTCAGATGATCAATAATCCACTGGCAGAACGCTTGACATTGGCGGTCACAGCGCTCACCGACTATACTGGACGCAGCAGTGCATGTAATGTATTTTGGTTTGTTTATACCCATATACAAATCAGGTAGTATTGGGGGGTGTAAGCATAAGCACGGATAAGCATAAACTGTAAGCTCCCAGGTGTGAGTTCCCCTAATGGTGTGATGATAGGACTTCGAGTTCTTCAGATGGATGTTGGGATTGCATATGAGTGGTGCGCCCTGACCTGTTGTAAAAACGGCGGATACAGCCCATCACTAGGCATGGTAGTGTGGGTTGAGGGTGGCCAAGATTGTGCATATTGTGTGCACGAAGGTTGCCATTGGCCTGCATCATAAGATAATGCTGATGGTATTGTAGACTTGAATGGGGCCTATGAGTCTGGCGTTGGAGGTGTAACTTCGAGTTGACTTTATACAAGGCTTGATAAATGCGCAGGAGAACATCATACATGCAAGTACATACAAGTAGTAGCCAATGGTAACATGATCTGCCCAGGGTTAATGCAAGGTGTGCCCATGAATAACTTCCAGCCACACAACACAATGTGTTCAGGGTTGTGGGTGCGCCCATGAATAACTTCCAGCCACACAACACAATGTGTTCAGGGTTGTGGGTGTGCCCATGAATAACTTCCAACCGCCACCGAGAGCATGATGGAATGCATTTGACATGCGAAGACAATCACCTATCTTGATGAGAGGAAGGCCAAGAGCATGATGGAATATGTTTGATGTGTTCAGGGTTGATGCAAGGCGCGCCCATGAAGAACTTCCAGCCACCACCGAGAGCATGATGGAATGTGTTTGACATGCGAAGACGATCGCCTATCTTGATGAGAGGAAGGCCAAGAGCATGATGGAATGTGTTTGACATGCAATGCGTTTTTCCTTCTTTGAGCGGGAGGAGAGCTGAAGAAGCTGGGATGCCGCTGTTTATTAATTAGAGGGTCAGTATGTAGACAATAACAGACAATAGAGTGTACGAACTGAGTGATGACGAAGGCCACAGAAGTGGGACTCCCCCACCCTCAAGTCTAAACACACACAAGGTGTGCCTGATCCTTCAAATCTTCTGAAGCAGGGAGTTGCGGCAAACATAGTAGCATCTATAATACAGCAGTCAGTGCACTGCATTTACTAGGAGCTAGAGGAAACATTACTAGTAGGATGTTGGTCACCAATGAAGATTTCAACTTGAATTGTTGGTACCGATGTTGATAGTCGGTGATTGTCGTCTCCTTCAAGCCCTGGCAAGTTCGGAAAGAATTCAACATTGATAAGTAGAAATATACGGTCGAGAGATATGAAGGAATGGAACTCGGGTGCCCAGCCTGAAGAGCATGCTGTTGAGGCGTGGCAAATTAGCAAGTCAAATTACATTGAAGTCCCGATTCGAACATCTCACTTGTAAACACGTCTTCTTGATAAAACCTTTGTGCCCTCCAAGCTCGCCCCCTTCTACTCCTGCTATGTCTACTCGACATGTCACCCATGCAAAAAAATGCAACTCAGCATGCGGGTATCCCAGACATAACTTGGAAGAAGAAACACCAAACTGCAGAAGAAGTAGCTGCTGAGCATCAGTCTAAGTTAGATGCTAAAGAAGAGAAAGAACGCACCAAGAGAGCTAGCATCAAATGTGTTGCTAGATATGAGAAGAAGCAGGTGGACCAGGATGTGGTGACCAATGCTACACCGCGGGCTGCGCCACCAAAGCCAAAGCCCAAGCCAATCCTAATGAAGAGGAAGGCTGTTGTGGCGCCTCCTTCAGATGCCAAGATGAGTGATGCGTGAGCTGCACCTTCAGTACCAAAGCCAAGGCCAATTCCTTGCAAGCAGAAGGTAATTGTACAGATTCCTGCTGCAAAGGATAACGGGTTTCTGTCGGATGCTGAGATGGATGATGCGGCTGCTGATAGTAGTGCCTTCAACCCCGATCCAACCCAACATTCAGGCACGATGACCTCAAACATAGACACAGATGGGTCTGACAGTGTAATGCTGTCGTTGCTGCCCAGGAAAAAGACGAAAGTTAGCAGGAAGAAGGCAGGGAAGGCAACGAAGACTTCTGTATGAGATGCTATCAAAGTGGTCCAGCAAACTGATATGTCAGGGAAGAGTAAGGTCACAGATAGGAAGAAAACTGCACCTCAGAGCACAATCAGCCTCAATTCTGATGACTCGAAACTCAGACAACTCAGGTCCATGTTGTCGACACAACACCGAAGAAAGCTCCCAGCAAACAGCCAGCAGCCGTTCAGCCACATGATGATGATATGGTCATTGATTGGCCTTCAACAAAGGCACCTAAGAAGGCTGCCAGTAAAAATCAGCATGGTCAGTTCCGGCTGCTCACTTGAACAATGACTCGGACAAACCTATCACCAGTCACCCTATGGGAAAGCAGCCATCTCAGTGGGCCATGTCCGTCTTGAGCGACAATGAACGTAGTGCTAGTACTCCTATGGCTGGGGCCCTAGGCTATGTTGATATGAAGGAGAAGGAGAAGGAGAAGGAGAAGGAGAAGGAGAGAAGGAGAGAAGGAGAAGGAGAAGGAGAAGGAGAAGGAGAAGGAGAAGGAGAAGGAGAAGGAGAAGGAGAGAAGGAGAAGGAGAAGGAGAAGGAGCCATGACATATACACAACAGCAGTGACAGGGAAGGTAGAAGACACCTGACTGATTCCTATCACCAAGTTACCTTATCATTTTTCATTTATTTCTTAGCCAGTATTTTCACTTTCAAACTTCACTCCTATTTTTTCTATGTATTTCTATTTTGTTCCATGAGATTCTATCTCTTTCTATTTTTCTAGGCATATTTAGCCATTAGACTTTTCCTCAAGCCACCAAACATGTTAGTAATCATGTCATGTGACTGGGAAATACTCTGATTTGTAAGGATTCAACTTGACTCATCATGTTTGGTCATGATTCATCATGCTTTGTAAAACTTGCAACTGTATTTGTAATCCACTTTGTCATAAGGCTGATTCAGCACACCTAAGGACTTGGTTTGTAAGCACATTCTTACCAATCCATGTGATGACTCGTGCTTTTTATTGTTCATTCTTTGTAATACTACACTTCATTTTGTATGTACATTAGTAAACAAGCTGACTCAACACAAGTTTGTAAGCACATTCTTACCAATCTATGTGATGAATCATGCTTAGTAAGATGGCCTCCCAAAAGGTATATAAGGAGCCCATTTTCACCCATGCAATTTAAGCTTCCCACTTTAACTCTTTTCTCAAAACCGTGTGAGAACCAGTAAGATCTAAGTGCAGGCCATTCAGCAGCCTTGAAGTTAAAAATAAGAAACATATATTCAGGTTATATACTACCTTACAGGGGTTGACTATATAACAAAGTACAGCTACCTAGCTAAAGTTTATCAGCACTACTCTCCTCTCTCTTTTTCAGGAAGGGAGACACAAATCATGAGACACACTTCACGAATCCATGGGCACACACTTGCCAAAACACGTACAAACTTCACACTCAGTATTTCGAGACCACGAGGTTTAAAGTAACCAAGGAACAAGAAGGAGAATATTGAAAGACATTCCTCCCAAGAACTCAGCACGTTATCTACCACAAAAACTAGAAAAGTCATAGACTGTGTACTTGAGGACTGGCAAGAAGTCTTATCCTGTATAGTTGTATTGTCACTATATACGCATCATATATAAGACCCTTAAGTAACAAGACACCGTCAAGCGTGTTCTGATGAGAAACAGATTCAGCCAAGTTCGAAAAGGTAAGCCTTTTCTTCTTACCCTTTATCATGCTTGAGCTCACTCTCGATGAAACAACTTTATATTACTTTTTCCTCAGTGACTTGACTCCCAATGGCAAGGACTTTTCCGCTGGCATTAACGATTGGGCAGCAAGCATCCCGAAAAATGCAAAGCCCAGCACTAAGGCCACCACCAGCCAGCCCAGCATATTCAAAAATAGCACAAGTTCACACCGCCTTCCCCCCCTGGCCAATGCCAGCACTCGCTCATCCACTAATTCGGTTCTGACAGAAAATGTATTGATTTCTCACACTGTCCCCATCACGCAGGAACCGAAAGAGCAAGATACTCTCCAACTCCTTGATGGACTTGGAAGACTCTCAGATGAAGATGAGACCCAGGGTCTCGAACAAGAGGCTGCAGTTGCTAGCCCTCCCAAAGGGAAAAAACGAGTGTCAAGTTTGGTAAGTGTCTTCTTATTTTTTTTAACAAAGTCAGTTGTTGACCTAATAATACAACTGCATCATATTGTACAGGCTCTTGCCAAGGATTCGCCTGGCAAGCCCCCAGCTTGTCAAGCCGAGTGCACAAAGAAACCTGGCAACAATGATCTCCCAGATGGTGTTGAACAAAGGCTGTGGCGCTGTGTCTTTATCTCTACTTACATGCAATATGTTGCAACTCTGGCTAACCCCTGGGAGGTTCCCCCCAAGTTGGCCTGCCAGAAATTGCAGGTGATCTGGGACACAATTTTCCCCAACATCCCATACACTGTCACTGAGCACAAGCACCATGTATATCATAGTAAGTGTGTTCATATGTTTCAATGGCAATGCTAACTTCAACCTGGTACTATAGACTGTCCAGCATGTTGCTGACTCTTATCGAAGCTTCATTGGCTCAGCAGCCATTGCAATCGCCATTGCATACCTCGAGTCCCAGGACACACTCAAGCACTCGGACGATAATTGTGTCAAATTCACTACTTACGCACTGGACAAGCTTCGCTTCTTGTACAAGAAGGCAAACGGTGATGATAAATCTGTACGTGCCTCTCACTATCTCTATTCATTGCCTCTGTTATTGTCGCTGTGCCACTAGTACTAACATGCAACACAGAAGTTCCACGGCCTTTATCAAGGTGCCTTTGTGGTGCAAATGTTTGGCGCCCACTTCACTGCTATTGACAGCACTCACAAGATACATGGACTACTAGACAAGCTGGGAGAAACCTTGAATCCTGCTGGGGGTCTAGCGCTGTCATGTGCTGCAGTAATATATTTTATTTTATTTTCTACTACATCAGCAAATGTGCAAAGGCCTGACACCACCTGGTCACTACCTGAATGTCCTGGCAGCAACCTGGATATCCTGGAGGTCTGGTAAGTATTTTATTCTCACGCATGACACACGAAACACACTCGAATCTCAGTCTCGCGATTCAATTCCCACAACAGACTAACATATGATATATGATATATGATGCCTGACAATCTTACTCAAATTGCCCTGTGCACACTGGTGAGCCTGGACACAATCTGAGATGGTCCTGGTCAAAACACAATTTCATTAGCATTCATCTAACCATGTTGTCCCTTATAAAAGTGTGGACAGCCAGGATATGTACATAATGTACATAGTAGGTGATCGAGCATTTTCTGTGGGTCTTAAGAGAGGTGAAAAATGGGGAGGACATCACGAGTACCAGTTCGCAGCGCACAGACTAGACTCAATTTGAATCAAACACACCACAACAAAAAATTTCAAAAAATACTTGAAAGTGAGTCACTCCAGATCACCTTTGTATCTGTTTCATCATCCTCACGATCTATCTGCACTCACATCAGCGGAAATAATCTTAAAGTCCCTTCGGAGCGCATACCCGCTGACATTTACGTATTTGTCAATGTCGACTGCCGGAGACGCTGGAAATCGACCATCAGTGTCTTATCATCTGATCAATCTGTAGTGTGGGGGGATGCTGTGACTCTGTAAAGTCCATGGAGACTCTGATGCGACACGAGAACTTATCTTTGGAGCTCTCACCAACATCGCATATGCCCGCTCTGTAGGCTATATTGAAAACCATCTTCAAGACACGCTTGGTTTGGCAGGCTGCCGCGGTGCATCTCAGACCTCTTACTACTACCATGTTTTTGAACTAACAAATAAAATCTTGTACCGGTTCCGTCTTAAACCCCACCCTCCACATTAGCACTTTTAACGATCGGTTTAACTTAGGTATACTACAATCCCTTTACTCTCTCCATCAAGTCTTTGGACAACCGTACGCTCGGTTGGCACATTCAATGTCGCTTGTTCATTTGCTGCATTATGGGCTTTTGTCAAACTCTCAAGGGTGTTTCGCTGGCGATTGAAGACGACTCAACTGCATGGTTCTCCTCACACCAGCTTCATATATGGTGTTTCACACGACCTCGCCTCATCCCAAGATAGTGCTGAAATGTATGAACACTGGGCAACAGAATATGGGGTTGCGTATATGATTCTGGGTGTCCTCGGACAGACTAGAATCGTACTGTCCAACCCAAGAGCTATAGCACATTTCTACACCCGAGAGACATGGACATATGTGCTGACGCCCCTTGCATTGGCACTTATGGAGGCATCAGTATGTTAATGTCGTCATCTTATCTTGTCTGTCTGACATCTCTTGTCAGATGGGCTGAGGGCTATTATGGTCTCAGGGTGAAGACCACAGGAGGTACTATTCAGCTCTTGTCCTCGTGCCAGCGACTTATTGGAAGAAATATCTAACAATTTATTGATTTGCAGCTGCCGAGAAAAGGATGTGAATATGAGCGGGAGAGACGAGGAGAAGTCCATCATCGGATTGTTGAGTGCGCTTTCCGAGAGGTTCATTGTGGTCTCTTGATTAATGTGGCCATCAGTTAAATCTGAAGGCCAGGATGCAGAGCTTCATATGTCAAAGGAGGAAGTAGTGGCTCAGGTCCGTGGAGACTATGTATCACAACCATTATTTGCGAACTGACATCCTGCAGATGAAGACCCTCCTTATCACGGGTTATGAGACGATATCCAGTGAGTCGGTTTTTTGTCCATTGCTATCACACTGACTTTTCATCGACAGTCAGTCTTACGGTAGGTTTACTTTGTGGTTACGTCTGTGCACGCTATTCATATGATGATCAGTGGGCGCTGATCAAGCTATTGCGACACCCCGATGTCCAAACCTGCCTCAGAGAGGAACTGCTTGCGTTGGGCGCTGATCCAACATATGACCAATTGAAGGCCAGCCTCCCATACTTGGATGCCGTTGTCCATGAAATTCTGCGCATCCATCCTATCCGATGATCCAGTTCAGCGTTCGCCAATTTTTGTGAACCGGACTTTTTCATCACTATGTATACTAGATGTATTTGTGGATTCTGCGTTAAAAATCAATGACTTTTCATATCTGATATTCGTCTGATTAGCGGCTGATATGTGCCTGGTTCGCATCTGAAGGCTATCTGAATCTGATCAGGTACCAGATAGCTTGCCTGACGCTGACAGATTCATCTGCTGCCAGTACACCACCTGCTAGCCTGGATGGTCTGAAATCAGACGATTCAGGTGATTCAGGTCGCTCTGCACTTTTCCTGATGTAATCACACCTCGCTGATCACTCATTGCTACTACTAGGTTGAATGAGCATTGACGCTCATCGCTACTCGTACTATAACCATCAAAATGGTTCTCACTGCCAAGGGCAAATCTATACCCTTGCCAAAGACACTCAATTATTCAACCAGCAAAGTCTCCAATCACCAAACGGGCTTCAATGACATCACCTGGGGTTCTTCCACGCGCTCATATGTGAAGTCGATCGTGAAAAGCTTCCAAGACGAGAAGTTCCAAGCTGTCATCACTTCTGCAAAGGAATTTTCCAAGAAGAGCCATCGTTCTGGCAATGATAGAGCCGTTGATGATGCTGCGGACAATGAAGATCTCGACGAATGTGTCCAGCTCATGGACATCTTGGAGTCCAAGTCTGGGTCCGAAGACTTGGATCATACTAATGGCTCTGACATGGAGTAGTTATATTCGTTCTTGTCATTCTGCCGGTGGTTTGCTTGCCAGCGCTGTGTCCACTTACTGACCTGATTCAACTCTGGCAGTTCTTATGATCACGCTTATTTCGTTCGCTTGGCCGTCTTAATTCGCATTTTGTCTTAGTCACCATTTGAATTGATGCTTTCCCTGACCGCTTTGTCTTGATCACGATCTTAATGGTATACATCTGACTTGAACGGTTTTGTGAGTGCTTGAATTCTTCACTTACCTATCAACTGTGTGGAACTTGGGAGTCTTAACTTGAAAGATATGCTTGGATGTCTTTGCATGGTATGAATACACATGATTCTCACCGCTTTATTATCTGAATTCTACAGTTACCATTAATTTTGTAACCTTGGGAGCCTTAAAGACAGAATATATACTTGGACCTTAGAGCTGAATCCCTCTACTTCTGGTCCGCTTATTTTGACTTAGCTTACAATGTGTCTTGAGAGAATCTGAGATGATGAGTCACACTTGACGTCACTGCTTAACTGTGTACTTATGTCAAGCGCTGATAAGTGTAACAATAAGTCATATTCATCGGAAGACCCAACTTTTTTCAAGCAATCGCATACTTAGCAGAATTTTACTGAATCTTACTTAGAATCACCTTCAAGTCACCGTAAGTGTTGTTAAGAAAAATTCCCTTTTTCCTGATGCAGTATCAATATTTTATTGACTTGCCGCTTCAACTCGCTCTGAACCTTAAAGACGAACTCGGAGTTATGGACTTTCTTGCCACTCCGAACATACATACAAAAGCTCTAGAGCTATGAAGGGGATGATGACCTTTTCAATCCTGTTTCATTGGCCGACCACTCTACACATATTTACAATCTCACACATACTAACAGATTCGCTGATCTGGAGGAAAGTCTGTAAGCTTTTGATATTCTACATGACTTCCCCTTCAAGCTGATGTGGCGCTTTACAGACTGTCGAAGAGACAATACAGTGCATATGGAATGAGTGGCCACGACCTTTCTGCTCACCTGCGAGAAGATATCTCAATCTTCAGAGTAGAGACCGATCTGTGGGATCACTATCACGTGGTGCTCTGTAGAGATAGTAGTCCTCTGAGGCCGCCCATGTGCTGCACCTTAGGGTCGTATTCCCTCGTGACAGCCGCATGAACGTGCTTGTCATCGCAAGCATAGAGAAATAGATGTGAGTCGCTGTTATTGTCAGGACTTTCTCTCCTGTACGCTGTCGACTGGGTTTGTAGGAGCTGTAGCATTGGTATTGATATGCTCTGCCGTCGGAATCCTTGTGCTACTTAGCATAGACCGTTAATCTTACCCTGGCGCGAGCTGCCGACTCGGAGATGTGGCAATTGGGACAAATCCGTCATATAGGTATTTTGAGCGCCTACTAAGCTTTTCACTGGTGGTCAACACTTCGGCGCCGGACCAGTCCTACTTGTCGATAATTGATATGATTGCGACCATCGGCAGTATTGTTTGCTTATATTTGGGACGCCAGGATACTTAGCGCGTTAATCGCTTCCTATTTTCTACCTCAGTCATCTCGCTCACGGCTGAGGTGAGTACTGTACTTACTAGAGTAGAACTTCACTAACTAGTGTCTAGTGTTCGCGTTCTTAGGTACAGCACATTGAATACAGTCGTCTCGCTCACGGCTGAGTGTTCGCGTTCTTACTACTTATGCATCGTATATTGCTAGTTTAACCGCATAGGGCGGCTCTATGACAGAGGTTACCAAAGTAATATACATCGTTGTAGAACAGGATTGTAAGTGAATTACTCATTGAAATCAATGGTCTGTGCAATTTTCAGGATGGCTATGCATGATTCTAAACCCTCCAAGTACCACTGTCTTTCAAACCATGACAGCAGTTTATCCCGCCAAAAGGCACGAAGAAATGTACGTAGACGTTCATCTACGACCGTCGTTTCCCGAGAGAGATACAAACCCCAATGCCGGCAAGCATGCTTGAGGGCTGGTGAGCTGGATACATTTCGCTCGCTTCCCTCCTGTAGGTATTGGATGAAGTGCTTAAGCGCCGCAGGCATATTCGACTGGTCATCGGATCCGTCTATCGAATTGATAATATGGGAGGCGGGAGGGTGAGCGTGACGAATTGCCAAGAGTATCACGATGATCAAAAATTTTGGTAGATCTTGTAATGTTGACAAGAGTTCGAACACGTGTAAGTTGCGAAATTCAGGTTTCGCTTGGAATTCCTTCAGTGCCGACTGAGCCTTTGATATGTCCTCAGACATATTACAGAGCTTGGCACTAGGCGGAGCACAGTAAGGAGTGCCAGTCCCTGACTGCGTATATTCACGATACCATGCGGCCGCATATATGGCCTTGTTGCATGGCGGTGCCAAGCAAAACTTAATGAAAACCATCAAAATCTGTGCGGATGTTAACGTGAGGATAACATGTATTTGTAATACAGGCACGAACATTATTTGATTGTGGACCTGCAATAGGTGTTTTCGTCAGTGGCACCATTCGTTGTAGCTCATCCTTGAGACCGGACTGGCGCAAGAATGAACTTTTCATCGTCCGCAGACTGGACTGCGCAAGGAGCTGAGATGCGCATGACGAAGACGAATGTCGGGAGAGAAACTTGCAAAGTGACTCCTTGTGGAGAACCTTGACAGGGCAAGAATCGTCGGCAGGGACGCTGACTATTGGGGATAATGACACGAGAATGGACGATAAATCACTTTCTGAAGATCCTAGGAGCTTCCGCAAGTGCAGAATTGCTAATGGTTCGGCGAGATTGACCACCGTGGATAGATGCCGGTATGCACGAGTTGGATTTTCTGAGGAGTTAATGACGAACTCGTAGAACCGGAATATTTGGGTGGAATGAAGATATGCATCACCAGGATTTTTCATAAGGTTGATTTTTTCATCTAGATCGTATGGCACTTCGTCCTCGTCATCGTGCTCGAGAAACTTCATCATCATCGATGCAGTTCCAAATCGACCGTTTGCCCTATCAGCGAGACAGAGGATTGTCTCATCATCGGACTCCAATTCAGGGCATTCGAGACCGTGAATCCTATAACTCTTCTCAAGAGCGTGCTTGAAGAGGAGACGAAAGTCCTCAGCAGCATCAACATCATCGAGAGTGATGTGATGTATCGACTCTTCGCGGCCAATGGCTTCGAATGCATCATCGATAGTGTGAAGAGGACGACTAGTGATGACGATGTGTAAGTGGGGGATACGCGGCTGTTGGAGGAGATTCGAAAGACATGAAATGAGCTCGCAGATGCGTCCTTCTTCGCATGCGTCAACCGCATCAATTACAAGGACCTTTGGTTCCAAATGCCCCCACGAGACCTGCAAATTCTGTAACGGCTTAACTAGCAGTTCTTGTATTTGATCAGCAAGCGGCTTCCTTGGATCAAGGATAGCAGGGTCGGATCTAATGGATTGGACCACAGGGTCTTTGGCCAGGTGTTTACTTTTCGAAATTTGGTAGGCCAAGGTAGGCGCAAAGAAATCAAGGCTGGTCATTCCTGGTATATCCTTATGTTGGCGGCTAAAGAAAAACGTGCCAGCCAATTTCGACTTTTTTTTGAGGCGGCTGGCGATTGTATGAGCAATCGCAGATTTCCCTGTCCCGGGAGAGCCAGAGAGCCAAATCAGCGTACTCTTGCTTGCCTGCAGAGTTGTCTCAATTTCTTCCAAGATTTTCGTGCAGGTGCCATCTAGGCATTCAAGTTTATGCCGAGGGCCCCATTCGGGACAATCATATAATGCACGGTGGACAACGACCGCACTTAAGGATTCGAAGATCTTCTCTGCGCTAGTGGTGTCGGCTACCACGGTGCGAGCAGCGCTGTATTTCATGATGCAGGGGAAATGCGAGAGAATTGACTACCTGCAATCTAGTCAGTGATCAAATTGTGGTAGAATGTATACATTGTCCTTAACTGGAAGTTCTATCGACCGTCAGATGGACAAAGATCAGACCCGGATCTCAAACGATACGTCCAGTTCGCGAAGGGCGCTAAATCGTCCAGACGGTCAATATTGTCAGATTTCAAGTGAAGGAAATTGAATACTCACTCGAGGGCTCTGAAACGCTCAAACAACGGGCAATACAGCTTATGGGATCGAATGGGGCTTGGGAGCTGCCAGCCATAGGACGAATGAGCACAGCAGACCTTCCTTGTACAACAATTAAGTTACTTCGCTATCTCGCTGTTTCTGAATCTGTGAGTAGAGGTGGCGAAATCTGATGTTGTGCAGTTTGTATGAACTAATAACTGCGAGTAAGAATTTTGCGTACTGCTGCGCAGAGTAGGGGGAGTCGTGGATAAATGCACTGATACAGCAACGAGTCGATATGCTTGGGCTAGCGCTTACTGACTGTGGGAGAAATCACGTATTAATATTATTATGTACTACATGGCGGGCAGGCCAGGGGCCTGACCAGGATCGGTCGATCCGTCAAGCCCGATTAACGATTCCTTGTTCTGTACTGATTCAGTGCTATTGGCGGTGAGGATGATTGGTATCGGGCCTCGGCAACGTACTGATTTCGCAGTCATATCTCTATGTATAATCGGCAGACACAAGCTTGGAGTTATATATATATGATGGAATTATCATGAGGCGTAAGAGTGGTTGAGTTTATGATGCTCTGTTATCATTCGGACCTTTCGAATGATGACAAGGTAGTACCAGATACCAGTGGTTTGAATTATACTTGTGGTACAATTAGATCCCTTAAGTTCAAGTGGCAGGCCGAAAGTGGTGAATGGTTACCACGGTCACGCGGACCAGTTACATATGGCTGAACTCTCCGAGTGTCAGCCTGAACCTTCTCACTCTGTTCTCTGACAATCCTCTTGTTACGGGTGCGCTCTAGACGATTCGATGATCCTAAAATGATCATCGGCCGAATGGCGGCTGGCACTTGGAGAGAGGGAAGCTTTTCGGTGTTGACAGCAACTTCGGCAGCTCCGCGGTACCTAGCTCAGGAAGTTCAACATAACTCAAAATATCCAACTTGCGGGTGTTCATGCAATGCGTCATCACACAATTTTTAGTATGTGTACAGGTTGACCGCTAATTGAGGTGCAATTCTACGATGACACTATATAACCATGCGGGATCGCCGGACAGGATTTTGACAGGAGAACTTCAGGCGCTGCTGGGCTGTACCACTTCGCTAGAGACTTCTTCAATTTTTCTGACATCGTTTATTCACCCCTATTAGTGCAGTTGCTATTGTCCTTTGGTCGCGATCATCTCGGTGACGACTCACGGGGTATGCGGCCTTGCTGTGGGCATTTATAACGTCTACTATCATTGCTAGACAGAAGGCCATTGATATAATCTGTGAGGCTATCTCACTGCAACGTGTCTCATTTGATGAAAATTGTACTGCGGTGTTGCGCTTCCAGACCTCTCGGTATCTCTGATTTTCCCCGCATCTGATGCATCCAAGAAGGGTAGGGTAATTCACAATTGCCTCGTTACACCATGACCTGAAGTTAATCTTCGATTCTTGCAAGGAGGCATACGGCCCGGTTACTCCTGCCTGCGAAATGATGGGTGATGACACCAAGCTCTCAGCGATAATTGGTTCTGTGGCAGTTGCCGAATTTGATCCTCTGTCTACGACATATGCGGAGATGCATGTACTTCAACGTCTGTCAATGACGAGTCTTTGTCGAGTATCACAAGAACGTGAGAGTTCAATTACGCCCCGTTACCAGTAAGGTTTCCGTGGTCAATCCAAACTCCCTGGGTCACGAGGGGCTTGATAGGGCCCATGGGATGTGATTTGGGTCGGCTACGTTCAATTGCACGCTGCCCATTTGGAAGGTTTCAGAAAACCCTACATGGAGCAAGGTCCATAGCTAGTTCCGCCCATTCCGCTTTCCCTAAATGTCGTGGAGCTGCGAATCTAATTTTTTTTGGAGTCCTCGTTTCTAGGCGTCTAAGCTGCCGACGCTAGCGCTTCTCGCATTGTATCGGGATAGCGGTGTGCGAATGTGCCTCGGCGTTGAGGATTAAGGATCATATGCATAGCTATACAGCTTTGAAATTAGTGACCTGCTCTGTAACAGCCCCAGCACTGCCCACCCTTCCCTAGGAATCTTGCTGTATGGTTATAGGCGCCAAGGCGTTTACCGTGAAATGGCAGGTGGAGGACACTTCAACTTTCAAGTTCATTGTATGATTCTGGGCAAGTATTAGTATTATGTGCTAACATATTGACGTGCCCACAACACATGTTGAGAGAAGCTAACATGGTTTATCTTTTGTTGATTCCAACACGCGTAAGCAGGTAGATTGACAACATGCTGTTTAAGCCCGCTAAGGGGCCTCGTGGATATGATTAGCAAGTTTGTTGGATATATACCATTTTTGGACGTATTTACGCCCTCAGTGCCTCGTGTCAGTGCTATGGAACGCCGTTATATTTCTCGCCGGTTGTGGCAAAGCCGCTCGTGGTTTGCCAGCTTCTTGTGTCTTTCTTGGTCCATATAAGACGCAGGGACTGACTGCGCGAGCCCCCGGTGGGACTTCAGAGGCTTACTCTGCACATTTCTTCTGTCTGGTTCACTGGCAGGTATGTTCTCCATCATCCACTCAGTGGCAAAGCGTACACATGGTATAACACGTTGCATGATGATCTTAAGCCCTCGCCCCTCACGCATCTTGAAATCTACCACAAGACTTTCGCCTCCATTTGCAACTCTAACGACCTTCATGTATAAGACGAAACACGACCAAGGGAGTCCTAATTTCAATCTCAATACTCCCAAGATACCCCCCAAGGCGCTTCCACAGTCGCCACCACTCATGTCCCCTCATTCTTTTAACATGGACGAGCACCGTTCGTTCACAATGCGCAAGCCCTCTCTTCCAAGCTCGCTTTCACGGGCGCCCACGCCCAAGCCTTCAACACCACAGCCCCTCAAGTCTATCCTGAAGGGCAAGACATCCCCTCCTCGTGACTCATATGAGAGCGATGGAGAAATCACGGCCGCCAAGAAGGATTCGCGGAATAACGTCTACACAGTGCCAAACTCCCTTCCGCAACATGCGCACTTGGGTGAGTCCTTGGTCCAGTTTATGCTCTACTTTTCACCATTACGTACCTTATCTGATCTTTGACCCGATAAAGGTCCCATGAAGGGCCCCACACTAAATCTTCACTGGTCGCTGCTCCCCTACCATCCAAATCGATCAAAACGATTTCTTCACTTCGATATTGCTTTCCCAACTAACGACATCGAGTTCAGACAGAACTCGTCTTACGGTGTACAACGAACAAGCCTGTCTGATGCCGACCTTGATAAGTCGGCCGCCGATGAGAAGCTGGTGAAGATGACCATCAACTTTCAGCGAGGTCCGTTCGAGTGGGACATCGACGTGAAGCGCGATAAAGGCATTCGTGTTCGCGATGTCTTTGAGGCGATATATGCAGCTTTTGACGTATCGCTCACACCTCATGAGAAAGACTTAATCCCGCACCATCGCCGTGCGGTATACGAAGAGGCGTTCAGGCTTCGTTGCAAGCTAGCTCCAGGGCTTCCTATCGTCGAGCAGCGCCAAGGCTGGAAGCGCGTAGACATGCTTCTGCACGAGACCCTCTTCCGTGGTCTCACTCAGCCGAAGTCAGGAGGAGACTGGGTATTGAATCTCAGCGGGTCGGTGCCCGTATCCAAACACTGAAGAACCTTACGATCATTGCATAGTTTTTTTTCTCTCACTGTACTCTTGGTGAGCACCTTCACTACAACAATCATGATATAGCGAGCTTTGAACTGATGGCCGTCTTCATGCAGAATTGGATTCCAGCATTTCAGCCACGCTCATTTGGCTTCATCGCATCGTATCAACTCTCGCTCTTCGATTACCAGCACCCCTCAACATTCTGTCCCTTTTTAATTCTGCCTATATTCTAAAGAATTATGACCTATCCTACTCATATGTCGCAGCTTTCTCGCTGCCTGGTTCATAGTGGCGTTGACCTAGACGGAAGACGCTCTCTACTCTGTACCTTCTCGCGAACCTGGGTTCCTTGTCTTCTGGACTCTGTCCAAGGATCGATTTGTCCCGATCAAGGATACCAAGTTACTGCTATTCACCAATGTACATCATGTTCGTATTCCCTTTCATCTCATAGACATTATCCCTCGCAGTGGAAGAAATAAAACATCCGTTTTATGTGTCGAATCAGAGGGTGTCTTCTAACAGCCGTCCGTGGAGGTCGGAAAACTGCCGAATTCTAGAATTCGCAACCAAGACTACATAACACACTCTCACGACTTACAGAACCTCAGCGAACAGGATGGAAGGCCTCACAAAGAATCACGGACCAAACATAGAACGTAAATCAGTCACGTTTGACAGGTAGGGTGCAGTTGGGTTGATGATCGATGCGTCGTGGTGTTCTGAATAGGGACTAATGAACGCAAACTCTGTCTCCATCAAATTTCCATACCTCCAGCCTCATGCCGATGGGGGGTGTGCCAGATAGCCAGATGTGAATTCGATAGGAGAGTAAGAACTTTGCTCCAGTGATAACGGGGAAGTCAGTGAACGGCAAATTCATTCAACCGTTTAATGAAAGATTGATGTTAGAATTTGGAAAGGCAATTGCCCTGCTCCGCCATCACAACAAGTAGCTCACCTTTTTTCAGATGCTCATGGCAAGGCCCCCGCATGAGGTTCCACATCTATCACATACATGGTTCACCGCCTATCAGTGTTTGTACAGCCTATATATTCCTCATGCCGTGCAAGCGCTAAGAGGTTCAATTAGTAGGATGTGCATGTGACCGAATCTCCATCATGGATGTGGAGCTTCAGGGTGACCGGCGTTCATCCAGGCGAGCTTTTCGGGATGTGAAATCGGCTGTAAGATGCACCAGTTATCAAGTATCGGTTCTTGTCCGTTCTTACACGCACGGAGCGGAACAAGACGTGCGATAAAACTGGATCAAGACTAGGTCAGAAGGCATATTTGCGTGGATAGACTGACATGTAGACTTTTCAACAGCTGTACTACTTTTCCGACGGTACGCAAGGCGCCCACTCTAAGGGGTCAAAACTGTTACTGTCACGGTAAGCTTATCAATGGGAGGAAACCAAGGGATCACTTATCGTGGTGTTTGAACCATCTCAGGTACAATTTCGAATTCGATGAGCAGATGATGATATGTTAACCTATAGCTGTTAGACTCGTGACCAGCCGCCTTAAATGACGTTGACGAGGAGCACAGGCCCTGGATGGAACAGGGTAACTTGGGCGGTTCATTGTTCCGCACTACTGCCTTGGGGGAAGATAAGGCGGCTGGTGACGAGACTAGTATTACAGCTGTAGCGATATTGAACCACGCTGCCATCGATTTCGTTGTCGATTCCATCAGGCTCAGCGAGCACTCAGTCACTGCTTTCAGGGTTGCCTCACTGGAACAAGTCTTGATTTGCCAGGCTGCCACATCCGGCAAGAATTTACGTGCACATCTAAATCATGTAATGATTTCCAGATTCCCACCCTAGATCTAGAGCCCTTGCTTCGAGTGGTATTTCGACTTCCAAGTCAGATCTGAGTAAAGGGTCTCTTGGAAGTTTGTTGTGATTCCTGTGCATGCAATCGGCACCTTCAGACGCTAATCTAATCTCGCTGTTGGAAGATTTGCCCTCCTTGGGGCCAAAAGGTGTTCTTCAAGGACATCCTCTTTGACACGACGCACTGATACCGTTTCCTCCCAGGTGCGTTTCCTTCTCTAGCAGCCGCACCACTGGATGTTGTTGATAGGATTGCCCTCCGCCAGTCGCTTTGATTTGTGGATGACATGAAGGCGGGAGAGATACTGCGTTCATGCGGAACTGATGTGACGGAGCTGCGCTAGAGTCAAGGGAAAAGCTGTAGTCAAACCAATTAACCAATCCGCGATAAAAACGATCGATCCTCAGCTCTGTCACAGTGCATACATCAAGCAATCCGCGGTGATACTCATTCGTAAGGAATACGCCATCAATGTACGTTCCGTGCTTAATATAACCAACACTTTAACATCATGCCAAGCAGCATTTGTGTCCTCCTGGCTCCTGCAGTCTTATCTCTTTCTTTCCACTGGTCCTCGACGTAAACCTGGTGTCCCTCCGTACCTGTTGCTGTCCTTGTGGATAGATCTTCCCAACACACATCGACCCCGAATACACCTCGCAACGGGACGATACATTTTTTCTCCGTGATAATGCCAGTTGGGCGAAGAAAATGACGTCGAAAATAGTTCAAAATGTCACCAAATGTCGGTACAGAGTCCACTAAGCACCCAATGATCATAGCCTAACACGACAAATGGAAGGCTGTTTTGAAACATCCCTTACCGCGGGCACGGAGGTGTGACAAGATAGCTAGAAAACGATACGTCGATCGATCGTCATCGATCTTTCCGTACTAGGTGGGAACTCCCTCGTCAAATTCCAGCCGTCGTCGTGTTTACTAAATATGAGAAGGTCGGCTTCCGTATGGTCCGTAATCTGTATGATTCTCTTCTCGCATTGAGGACGACGACATCCGAGAAACAAAGCTGACGTCAAGTTACGTTACAAGACGTTTGCATAGGACCCGCAAAAAGTCTCGCGAGGCGGGACAGTCCCAATGTTTTGGTGTCACCGCTCATTGGGCAGATCCTGTACTCAAAACTCAAGAATAGAGGCGTCGATCATTGTCTTGCTCACTTTATTCCACTCTAATGACACGCACACAATCACTGGTCTTGATCCTTATTTGGAAGTCACCAATCACATCAATCTGTGCCTCCAGGATTCTTTCACATCGACATCGCCATTGTCTGGAATTTTCATAATGATCTTGATGCAACTGCCATCCCGACCGGTTGTTTCAGCATGGCTCGTGTGCATTGTCCAGAAACAGCTCCGTACGCAAGCTCCGCGACTCTCGACATGATGGGGGTCCTCAATCTCACGAGTCATTCAACTTTTCACAGTGCTGTCGGCCTCCCCATGGCCTGTAGGAATCACCAATCGAAATCGTGGATCCACTGCTGGAACTTTATTTCTGGCAAGACCTACGGATCCGATCGTGGATGCCTATCACAATAAGCGTGGTATTCGCCCTGCGGGTTCATGCACACGACGTATTCGTACGTCCAGCCACTTAAGTACTTATCCTCCAACCAGAGAATACTAACTTTAAGGGGTCTACTGCAAGTGGGTTTCCGAAACTCAGTCAGCTCGCAGAAGAAAGTACTCTGTTCACTGCTTAGTCGTTTTTCTACTATTGTACGTATACGTGGCTGAAGTTTCATGCTACTGGCTTGATCGAGAATATCTCAAAGCAAACATTGGGTTTGTGGAAGAAATAGAGTGCGCAGTTCCCATTTGTCTCCAGCCGATATTCAAGTCGAAACTGTGATTGATGTACAGGATCAACTACTTGGCTGCTCGTTCCTTATTCGCAGTGGTACCCCTGGCGGGGCGTCCCGAAGTACAGTCACTCAAGAGCACTTGATCTCTACCAATGGCACCACACAAGTCTTCAATCCCACCAGTGAAATGGGCGATTGAAACTTGTGTCACCCGTTTTGCTAGTCAGATTGGTTTTGCTTGGAGTTAGATTGTTTGCCGAATCTGTACCCCAGCCACTAGTGTGCACGTGCGCCCTGGTGTCCATTGCAGCATCCCACGTACGATAACACGGTGTGTCTCCCCTCCAAGCTGACCGACAAGCCAGTATCATCCGATGGCAATTAGCTGTCGAGCGTCATCTACCACTATTGAAACGTGTGAGTAGTTCAGTTCTGAGCTTCAACTCGGTATTTTATCATTCCACACCGCACATGTCTCTGTTTCCTGTTCTTTTGTCCCTAACTACAAGATTTTCCTCTTCTTGCATGCACTCGGCACATTGGTAGAACCACGAGTTGACCCAATGACATAATTGGTACTATTTCCCGGAACTTTGTCATGTCATCGATGAGCACTAAGCGATGGGATCTCTCGTCAAGTGTATCGAGAAGGGTGGAACAATTTCACCGTCAGAAGGTTTCGAATAACGCCACCGAATGTCTTCTATGAACTCGGGCTGATGGGAATCAAGTTTCACGCATTCTTGCAACTAATTCCAGGGCTACCGGGGAACTCCGCGAAGTTTCACGAACCCGTGACATCTTGAACGGCGTTCTTGCCATTGTCAGTCTAGTAGAGGCCACTATCTCGTCATCCTTGAAAACCCTCGACGTCATCGTTTCAAAAGACTGGAAGTTTGGGCCTGTTTGGACACGTAGGAAGCCTATCTCATTTACTTAGGCCAATCGCGATCCCATGTTGTGAAAGCCGTCAACTCCGACGATATCATAGGGTGTCTGCGAGTTGACGAGACCGAGGAAGCGAAGAAGTAGCGTTATTATTGCGAAGCTCGCGGGGTAAGGAAAGCCCGAGCTAGAGAAGAAGTGCGAAGTCGTGCGTACCAGTACTGCCAAACTCTTGGGCTCCGACCTCCGGAACAAAAAACTATAGATAATTCGTGGAACCTCGAGGCGAGGGGTTTCTGCTTGAAACTTTTCGCGACAGGTCCTGGATGCTATTGCACTGCAGGCTCGTGTGTGGTTACATGCTCAGGCTCGCTTCCAATAGCACAACGAAACCTACCTGAAGGGTAACCAGGAAGACAAATCATATGGCTAGTTTCCGTACCACGAATGGTAGACACAAGTTTGTGTGGGACGAACTGACGAGGAAACAATCTAGGAATTCGGATGGAACGTGAAGGTATAGTATATCTTACTTGATGACTTTGACCGCTCTGTATTCGCAGTGAAAGTCATCAAGTAAGATATCTATAATGATTAATAATGTACCTATTAAGCACCCAGTGGTGGGTTCATACAAAGTCGAGGATGTGACTTTGACTTACCAAGTTTCTCTTAGCAGATATTCGAGAGCCGATCCACGAACCCTCATGGTCGGGCGAGAGCGACCGGAGAATCCTGATTGAAACAAAGTTTTGTACCAGTCTGTGCGTGTAAACATTCCTATCGCAACGTTGAACAGCCTATTCGTTTCCAGCACAAACGCTCTCATACAGCCCATTGTCGAGTAGCTTCGGGCTTGACATGAGAGGTTAGTCTAAAGAGAATTCGCATGGAATTGTAATCAATGTGTAAGCGACGGCACAGCAATCTTGCATCGCGGGCCTTTACTAGGCCAATTCAGTTCACAGACCGGAGGCCATGAGCCATCCCAAGAGCTGAATGGCGGTTGCAAGGGCGACTGCCACTGATCTCTGAGAGTCCAATGCTATTCCTGTCGACAAATTTCGAGCGAATTTCTTCAAAAGTCAAAGACACGTTTGTCGACATTAGCAAGAAGTGATGGGATCGGCCCCCAAAGAGACACGCTTGTGGAAAACCGACACCGGGATCCCACAAGGCTATGATAGCCTATACGAATAATCGTGCAAAATTGCAATGTATTTCAACGAAAGTTGTACCAGAAAAGGCAACCGGCGCCGGAAATTGCTAAAGAGGAATAAAACACTCACGTTCGGAACGGGCCGATCGTATGATCTCACCGTGGCTGAGCGCGTATATCACTAGTGGTAAGCATCGTTCGAACGACCCATTATCTCTCTCTTAAACCATCATGCCCATGTCATCTCTCGACCAGCTTAAACAGACCGGAACTACTGTTGTCTCCGACTCCGGTGACTTCGAATGTATGTTCACCATTGTCCATCCTGTTGATCATGCACTCATATTCTGGCTAATCTTATCAGCAATCGATGTTTACAAGCCGCAGGTAATCGCTGCAACGAATCTATGTTTAATGCACCTGTAATTAAACAGTATATTGTTAGGATGCTACCACAAACCCATCCTTGATCTTGGCTGCTGCCAACAAGCCAGGATACTCCCGCCTCATTGATGCCGCCGTCAAAATCGGCAAAAGCAAGGGCGGTGACCTCGAGCAGCAAACTAATGCTGCTATGGACCGTCTGGTCTGTCTTTGTCAGCTTTCAGTTGATACTCTTACTAATCTATATTTATAATCAGCTTGTCGAGTTTGGCAAGGAGATTCTTGCCATCATCCCTGGCCGTGTATCGACGGAAGTCGATGCTCGTCTCTCCTTCGACAAGGAAGGCACCAAGGCAAAGGCAAGTGATATTGTCGCATACCTTAACTGGCTCCTTATTTTTATTTATTCTCAGGCCAAGGAGCTCATTGCCCTCTACGAGTCTGTTGGTATCAAGAAGGAGCGTGTTCTCATCAAAATCGCAGCGACATGGGAGGGTATCCAGGCCGCTCGTGAACTCGAGCGTGATGACAACATCCACTGCAACTTGACCCTTCTTTTCGGTTTCGGCCAGGCTGTCGCTTGCGCTGAGGCAGGTGTCACCCTCATCTCGCCCTTCGTTGGTCGTGTATGTCTCCATCACTCATCTTATCTATGTTCGACCGATTGATCTCTTGCATTCAGATCCTCGACTGGTACAAGAAGTCGACGGGCAAGACGTACGAGGGTGATGCGGACCCTGGTGTCCAGTCCGTGAAGAAGATCTTCAACTACTACAAGCAATACGGCTACAAGACCATCGTGATGGGTGCTTCCTTCCGTAACGTGCGTACTAGTTCGCTCATGCGAGATCACGCGAGTCTTACTCGGTTTGCAGGCTGGCGAGATTAAGGCCCTCGCTGGTGTTGATTTCCTCACCATTGCCCCCGCGCTGCTCGAGGAACTCAAGAACTCGACCGAGCCCGTTCCCAAGAGGCTCGACGCCCGTGTTGGTATGTACCTTGTAGTTTCCATTTAACAAACGACTAAATCCCCTCCTCAGCTGCACAAGCCGAGCCCCTGCCCAAGGTCACTTTCGTTGACAACGAGCCTGAGTTCCGTTGGGCCCTTCTCCAGGACTCGATGGCATTCGACAAGTTGCATGAGGGCATCAAGAAATTTGCTGAGGATGGCGAGACACTTAAGGGCCTCCTCCGCCAGAAGTTGAGTGCTTGAGTTTTCGGCGATTTATAACAAGGCAACGAGTAGTTGTAATAATACTGTAGTTACACTTCGGTTGACATAACAAAATTCACCGTGTATTTGGCAATATAGACTTTTTCTTCTGCACATTGGTAGCATATATATCTGGCTGCGGCGATAAGGTTCGATGAATTTTCAAATGTTCATGAATGCATATGTTGCGCGTGTGCAATTAGAATGAGGCATACATACACGTGACTATGTTGCGATGACGGGCGATGGAAGTAACAATCTAGAGACGTAAAATAATCTGAGAAGTCACATATTTTGTGGGGTTATGAAACATCATTACTAGAGACAAGACTGTACACGATCAGAACACTCAGCTTCCCTAACATTACACATCGTCACTCACCATACAGGTACACTTCCAAGAAGCATGTAAAATGAACGGACGATCACAATATCGATCGATCATTCAGAGAGCCAATACGCCCTCCTCCCACTCCTCCCTCGTGACGGACCCCAAATCACGGCACACTGGGCACGACACCTCCACGTGCAGCTCCGTTTTATCTTCCGCGCCCCATCCGGCAACGCGCTCCGCACTAACTAAGCACGCAGGGTGGAATGTGTGCGAACACAAAGATCCTTCTCCAGGATGTGATAATGGATGTATTGAGAGCTGGTTCATTGATTCAGCCAGTATTTCAGGGACAGGGTCTTCGTCAGACGGGCCAATGCCACACGAGGGATCGTAGCACCGCAGGCCCGCCTCGCGCTCCTTCTGTTCCACGCGTTGCCGCAGCGAGGGACCGGGTGCGGCAGGCAGCATCCATGTCTTCCTCTCGCGGCGTGGAGGCATTGGCCGCGTCGGGCGGATGGGGTGCGCATGTGGGAAGTTGAATGGCGGTATCGGCAGGGATGCACCACCTGGAGGGGGCGGAGGCGCATTAGCAGGAGGAACCTGTGCTCCGTCGGCAGGTGGCTCCTGCCCTTGTGCAGGCTGAGGCTGCCCCTGTGGTGCAGCAGGTCCGTTGTTGAAGATTGGGACGGGGATGAAGGTACGCGTAGCACTTTGAATGAGATTGTTGATAAAGTTTTGGAACTCCTGGGGCACCTCGCCGACAGGCGGTGCTTGGCCTTGCCTTTGCTCTGGAGCTGGCCCTGGAGGTTGGTTCTGTGGCTGCTCCTGGGTCCCATCTTGAGGCTGAGGCTGCTGCTGTGGTTGCGGCTCCCCTTGTGGCTGGGACTGCCCCTGTGTCTGAGGCTGCTGCTGCGGCAGTGGCGCATCTGCGGGCAACGATTCGTCGAAGATCAGATCGAGGCCGATGGTTAAGAAGTCGCCTGCTTGTGGCCCGCCGAAAGGACGGTTATCTGCAATGTTAGGAAGGGACTGCGTACGGGAGCGAGGAAGTGGTGGCGGTGGCATGGGACCTGCACCAGTGGGAACAGCTCCTGCTTCACGACGAAAGAAGTCCTGGAATCCGTTCCCTCCGGGAAACTGCAGGATATGTACAGTGGCTCCGGGGCCTACAGGCACGCCGTTCGATAGGGTGAAGCGCTGGCCAGGTTGGCCAGGGTTGAAGAAATTGGGGGGGAACTTGGTTACCTGCAGGCTGAGGCGCTGGCCCAGCAGCTGCAGCTTCAGGGACGGCGGGTCCTGCAGGCGGAGGAGCTGCTGCAGCTTGTTCGGCAGTAGAAGCTGGTATGGGTTGTGTTGCATCAGGTGCAGGCCCGGGAACTGCTTGGGTCGCAGGAGCAGCACCGTTTGCTTGTGGAGCTGGACGGGGCGCTCCAAAGTTGAAAGGGTTATAAGGAAGCGGCGAACTGGTAAGGTTCTCGGGATCGATGTTGAACCGACATGTTGGACACGTCGCTTGCTTCGCCCTTGTAAACCAGGGGAGCAAACATGATTCGTGGAAGACATGAGCACAAGGGAGGGAGATGATTTTGGGTTCCTCAGGGACGGATGTTTCTAACGGAAAGTTGGAGCTTTGGGAGCTAGACAGCAGGTCTGAATCTGTCGAGGTGGGCATCGATGGAGCAGACGCAGAATCGGTGCTCATCGGCGCATTTGATTCAGCTTCCAAAGTTTCGGTGCTGGCTCCAGCGGGTGGTTCCTCTGGAGCTTTTGCTTTGAAGCTATCACTCTCGGCATCCAATAAAGTATCCCAGCAGATTGCACATCCCGGAGAGGAAGATTCGGTAGCCTCTGCACCATCTACGTGTCCACCAGGCGCACCACCAACTCTTTCCAAGCGCTTTACGAGCCCTATGGGTACGGCCTCCAGACCCGCAATGAGTTTCTTCGCTCGTTCAGGATCTTCTCGATTGTCATCAAGCCCCCCAAATTGCTGCATTTGCTGCAAGAAATCTGCGAATGCTTGGAGAAAACCATCCCGACCTCCGGCAGCATCGGGTTGCACGTTTGCTGCACCAAATGGGGGTGGGGCAGGGCCACCTCCATTCTGATTCGGAGGACCTCCAAGAGGTATTGTGAAAGTAAAACCTGCAGTTAAGATAGGCACGGCATGATGTACGTGACCAGGGATTGGATTATTTTGCGGTCGCGGAGGATGGGCAACGCCCTCACCAGTATGTTCTACCGCGATATTCTCAGCGCCAGGACCAGGTCCTGGAAATGTATTACCACCAGGCATTGTATTCATCCCAAATAAGGGAGCCATGAAGCCGTCTAGGAATGCCTGGTTACCGGTAGGTGGACGCTGCTCGGGATTAGACGGTTGTGGAGGAGGGATAGGAGGTGAGGCAGGACGACCTACACGCTCTGAAGGATGCCTACGATCCCGCGCTTCGTCTACATCATCCTCCACCCGAGCGCGTCTACTCCCGGCGATAGGCTCGAGTGGTGGTAGATCGTCTTCATCATCCGTCCAGTCACTGTCATGGTCATCGTCGACTGTCAGGAGATTGGGTAGTGTCTCTGCACGAGAGGATTGGCTGTCGTCAGACTCATCAGAATCTGACACGGAGCGCAGCTCTGGCATGGAGTCCTCATCGTCATCGCGGGTGGGCTGAGCTTGTAAGGATGGGATGCTGGAAGCAGGTAGCATATCTACATCTTCAGCGAATGGTACAGACTGGGAAGTCTGGAGCGGCAGGGCAGAAGTTTCTGGAACTGGAGTCCTGTCGCGATCTACAGCGGGCGCGTGAGCGTCTACAGGCTCGAGCGGGGGCGCGTCAGACATGACGACTTCCTGTGCAGAGTCCGGCTGTGCAGGATGACCATGATTATGGGAAAAAGCTTGATTTATATTTCGAAATACGTTCTGAATTGACGTTGGTAGATGGAAGTTGTGACCAAAACGATGACCACGACCGTCGTCATTACCGCCGTTGTTGTTGTCCATGGCAAATCTGAAACTGTGCTTTACAATGTATGCAGTCGCAGAAAAGAAAGTGGTAGTGGTGCTGGTGACAGTGGTGGTGGCGGTCGCAGAACAAGAACGAACGAACGATTGTCTCTCGGACCAGGGCAATCTATGCACAATGCCGTGTTGATGACTAATGTCGTATCGATGACTAATCACATCCTGTGGTACCCTCCAGTAAGCACCAGAATATTCCCTATCCGTTTCTCTCCCACTTCGGACAAACGTCGAGCATAACTTAATTATAACAGGGGAACTTGATTCATGCACAATAAGGACCTACAGGTAGTATATTAAGGGATATCAGCAATATAATATGAAGTCTCACTGCGCCTTCTTCCCCTTTCCTTTCCCTTTCCGCTTCTGTTTCTGCTTTCCGACGTATTTGCGCACGCTCGGCAGGCCAAACTATATCCTCAGTTTCAGCCAACGCCAAAAACTCAAACACTCAATGAACAGGGGGGGCACTCACCCTGATTGCCGGATATAACACCAACAAAATTACCCCGATCATCCATGCCCACCGAACATACAATGGAAGCGGCTCCGTGAACTGACCCTTGCTCCATTTAGTGATAACCATAAGTTCGGTCAGGATCGTGGCTAGAAGGAGCCACACATGTTGCCCCATCCGTTTCGCTTTCCTAATAGCGATGAAAGTGAGAAATTTTTCGAGTCACTCACACACAGCACACATACCTCGGGTTATTTATGTATTGGTAAAGTTCTCGTACAGCAGGCAATGCGCAAAGAAAGACGCCTGCAAGCCTTAGTATCACAATCGGATGATCAGGCTCCATCCAAAGCAGACTCTACCGATTCCGTGAGAATCGCAACTAGGGTAACCGGCATATCAGCATCTCACCTTGAGATAAAATGGATTCAGCTCCGCAGCAAGAAAGACTGCTAGGAGCAATACCACTATCACATAGTGCAAGAACGATGCGGTCCCCTCCCATTTGAATGCAGTCCAGTCGTGTGGGGAGAACTGGCTGAGCACGCGGCGAGCCTTTGACCGCAGTCCCCTAGTTTGCCGTAGGCCGCGCCACTCGTAAGGCTGAAACATACATGTTTCTATCATCCGCATGTGAAACTGAGGTGGCTGCTCACTTTCACTTCCAAATACTGGCAAGTCTTCATGCCTATCATGTCGTATTAGCATCCCAGATATTTCACACTTGAGATTCCCGATACTCACCCAGATAAGTTCCTAGCCAGTTGCAGACTAGAACATCAAGTATCCACTGCGGAAGCAAAATTATCAAACGCCAGGTCCAACAAGGTAATGGCGTACATGGTCCCACCAACACTGTCAATCAACAAGTTGTTTTTAGACGAGCGTTAATTGGTATGTGGTAGATCCGACAGACATACCTCAGCAAAGTTCGCAAGTTGATGTTGTAGGCTATACTCTGCGAACTCGAATGCAATGCTCAGAATCTAAAGCTGAGATGTAGATCCGTGAAATCAAATAGAAGTTAGATTGGAAATACCCAACAAAACCAATAATCGCGCAGTATCATAGCCTTGCCAAACCAGCCCAGAGCATGTGCTAGACAAAAGATATCGATTGCATCCTGTTGACTTATCAATGCCACAGAATTAGGTGGCAACGTTAAAAATACCTCACCCAAATATTCTGCGGTGTCAGTTCGCAGTTTTCCGCATAGCTCTTCTCAGGCAAAGGCCTGTTCAGTGAAGGATCCAAAAGAGTCATCATTCGTCGCGCAGAGTTCAAATCTTGGAACAGCAGGAAGACAAGGGCAAGCTCATAAAGTAAATTGATTCCAAGTATTGCTCGCCAAAATGCAGGGTGGGGACGAATGAATGGTCCATCCCGGAATTGGATCATCGAGAACATGAGGAATGAGACTACTGCAGCATAAGCGCCCCTGTCAAAGAATGTTGACGATTACTATCAGACCTCACACAAATACATCATTCAAACGCACACACGTCGCTTGTCCCGGCCTTCTTCCAGGACGTCCTGGGTCATGGCCACATAGCTCAGTGCAGCTAAGCCAAAGCCGAGTGCAGTTAGCGTAATTGGCCTATAGAAGAACCTGAGGGCTGTGAGTACGAAAGACTATCATAATGCTTACTACTCACTCTATAGAAGTATCATGCCCCTCTTGGAAAGGCGCGATTCGTGTGTATGACTCTGTCCTATCCGCCTATGTCATTATTCCCATTTAACCTTTAAATTTAACTGTAAGTTCCAAATTCGTCCACTCACATCATACCCTATGGAGACCGCTCAAACTGTGGATTACCGCAAAAAACGGAGCTACTCACAGCGAACAGGTTTACCGTTAAGCCCTGGTTCCGGCCTAGCATCGGAAGGTGGTGAAAGCAGCGCGTCGGGGTCTGATTCTTCCGCTTGAGAAGTGGGCGATACATTCTTGTCCTCGTAAGCCATCGCAATGTAGATGATGGTTTGAACGCACGCACGAAGCCAGCTGTAAGCTTGGCCTGCCTTGCTACTCGTTTCATTTCTTTTGCCGACACGTGATCAAATGTTACCAATAAGGATCAGTTTTGATGGAATTTCACTCTCCATTGAAATCGCGAACAGAACCGGTAACTGAATATTGAATGTCAATATCGACTGCCAGTGAGTGACTGCAATCCTCCTGCACTATGTTATCCTTTCTCAACCCTAATCAACCATAGAGAAAGAAGACAGTCGTTCCTTTTTTTGTCGCGAATGCCAGACTATGATCTAGTATAACGAATGGCACAGCCTTGGGCGTATCGATGGCGAACAGAGGAAGAATCTCACGTATCCAGTGCGTAGGCGGAATTCGAACAAATGACGAGTGTTGGAATGGATATACAATTGCGGTTGATACGGGAACTAATTTATCATTCCTAGGCTTCCATGGTCTCTGCCAACGATATATGGAACCTCGCCCATCATTGATCAATCAATCGAACTTATCTGAAAAGGCACGAGAACATAACTATCAGTCGGGGCCAGGTACTGATGGCCCGAACTCAATGGACAAATACTTAGCGAGAGCTCTCAAACCTTACCACCGCCGTGATAGACACTTCGATTAATGGAACGCCAGCCAAGCCCTCGCCTTAGTTTATTCTGATGATAATCATGCAACATCAACCTGCCTCAATTCGCTACCATCCTACTGCAAACCAACTACCGAATTGTCAACAATGAACTTTGAAGGGGGGATGTAGTAGTAATAGGTTGTAATGTTCTGTTCTGTTCTGTTGCAATCAAGTAAATGCTGACAGAATATTCTTTGATCAGTGATCGCTTGCTATAAGTCGAAGCCGCATTTTCAAACAATGAACTCCGATTTGAACTGTCGGTGTTTTTCATTCTATTACCCCTCCCTCAGTCAGTACACTTGTGTTGCAATTGGCTCTCAATCATATACGTCCCCAGAGGGACGATCATCATCAGTCAAGCTATGTAGTCGAAATTCTTTCGTACTGAATCGCCGTCGAGAGCTGCCGGCAGGAGCTGGCCCCTCTCCGCTACTCAGCGCCTTCACTTTTATCCATATCTGTCCAGATTGATTCATTTTCTCATCAGTCATACCAATTGAATTCTCCGACGGCATCATGAGCGTCACGCTGTGCCAGTAATTATTCTCCCCACCCGGATCTCCGGCCGGGTTTATCGGGCCGACCATCGTTCGGATGCTCCTCGTTTCATTTCGCGAGCTATGCGAACTTTGGAATATACATGGCTTGAAGTTCTTCGACCCTTGCGGCCTTCTGCTCCACATGTTGTGGGGCATCCCCAGTCGTCAGTTTCGAGGTCTTGCGAGATTCAATACCTTCGTCTCAACGTAAGCAGGATGGCGAACAGAGAAGTCTGATGAATATCTGTTCCATGACTCACTTTCATGACACATTAATGTCAGAACCAGTGGTGATGGACACCATTGATACTATCGGTGAGAGGTCTCTTCTCCGAATGCTTCGCTTCGGTGGTATCAACAATGTTTCCATCCGTCCCGGAACATTTAGTGCATCTTTGCTATTTCTGATTTATTCTCAGATATTTTGGCGCGACGGCAGTTGAAATGCATGTACTACATAGGAGTACCGAAGCTGGTTATGTAAACCTTCCGGTCTTCGCAATATAACTTGAGGCATTTGGAGCATCATGGTCATATGAGCATTGGCGCAACTATCTCAGCTAACGACAAGTTCACCGCAGGATTGATTCTAGGCGGTGCTTATCTATCCAGTCTATGCACATCGCAACGGGACGGTTCAACTACATTGAGTTGTTTTGTTAATATTCTTCCCACTTGGCCGAAAATTAAACATACGATCGCCGTAGGGTTTATGTTTTGCCAAGGCTTTTAGTGCTATACAGCAATTGATTGTCGATCAGTCAACTTCCAGTACACGATCCCATCAGTCTGGTAAATGGTTGAGCTTTGCCTTCTGTCTTCTTCCGTCACCAGTCAATAATAACGTCCCTGCACATCTTGACTGATAGCGTCTCCACTTCATTTTGTACAATTCCTTCTCGAATTTCTAGAACTATCAATACAGGTCCTAGTAGCCGCCGGTGAACTTTCCACGTAACCGGGGATCGAATGCTGTCCTCGGATTTCCTCCTGACGATCCTCGGCGCAGGAACGAGGTACCCGAATGTGCCAGCGTCATTTTGGCGATCCCACGCCAACGACGTCCCTGAAGCAACTGTGGCAAGGACCCCGGACAACACCCATAGAACCTAGATCCCGGAGCCCGGGTCCGTTTCTGGAAAGTCCGGTGCAGGTTCGCTCAGGGGATCACGCCTAGCCAGACCATCATACATTGGAAGCATTTCTCTACACGGGGGGCTTTGTGTAATGACCGTAGACCGTAAAGATAAACTGTCAATCTAAACCTTCCCCCTGAGTGGTCTCCACACTTTACCGCTATCTTGAGTTTGCCGGTGTGATCATCTGGCATTGCGCCTGTCAAGAGTCCGTCCAGTAGGAGCTGATCAGTAGCGGGATTCTTGATGCCCGGAGTGATGACTCTGGGGACAGTAGTCAGCATGAATAGAAGTCGTTTGGCCGTAAAAGTGCGTGTTGATAACAATCGAATGCGGTCGCCGCGGGAATCGACCGAAATCCCTCGCGGAATTGTCACTACAAAGTTTTGAAAGATTGGGGGGAGCGGCAATGGCGGGCAGTGCTGGCAATAGCACCGTGCTTACCTGTCGTACATTTCAACTCCCTTCCATCAGGGGGGTACAACCAAATACGATTTGATCACATCATGCTATGATTTTTTGAGGAATATACTCACTTCCAACAATTCAAAGTCCTGAGGGGGCATATATGATGCCAAAGTCGCCCATGATCGATGAGACTTGGCGCGAGTCACCAAGAATGGCAAGGAAATGACAGTTATGCAGCAGCGGCTGCATTAGCCGAATTTCCAGTAAGGGGGTGGTGAATTATTTCCATGTCGAGTCCCTCGTTCGAGAAAACAGGCTTGCCAACAGCGTGTTATTGCTGCTCCTTCAGTGCTATCCAAAATTCACGAGTTAGCTGGCGCCACGTCGTACAAACGAAGACTCCTGATCGGACCATGTTAGATCACAGACTGACACCCTGTAGCTGCTTACGCACCTCCACAATATGGACCGATGTGTGTGGGTCAGTGCCAATAAGTTTACCCAAACGCTGGAGCCAAGTAATCACGAATTCGAAGTTGAAGCTCGCGTGATTCGCAAGAATATCGGCATCGTCAGCAGCTCCACCCTAGATATACACAGCAACGTAGCATGCATGGCATTGCATGTGTGCGCTGTGGTAGCTCGAGACTTCTGTTCACTGATCAGCCTGATGGCAAGCCTTGTGGGTGACTAAAGCTCTCTCGCTAAGTGGGCACGCTTGGCCACGACGTCCTCCTTCGTCGGACCTTGAAGCTTTGAAGAGAGAAGCACGCTGATGGCAACCGCCTTCATTCGGACCGATGGTAATGGACAAGTTGTCCGACGTGTATCTGGGGTCCTTGGTATGGAACTCTACTCTCGCAACAGTCATCAAAGATCATTAAGGAACCTCTCCCTCGAACTTGTTTGCGACGTTTGTGACCAGACCCTAGGTCCCCATGTGCTCGAGAATGCATCGATTCTGCGGTGGTATTCATATTCATTTCATGCGGGTGTCTTGATCTCGGAAACTGCCTTGTGCGCCAGAATACGTGACGTCGGCTTATCCCGCGACGGGCACTTTGGAACAAATCGAATTCGGTCTTCTCCACAACTGGGTTCTCAGTGATCAATATTTTGCCTAGGTTTTTCCAATCTGAAAAATGGCGCACAGGCATTGAATTGAGGATGTGACATTCCATCGAAAACCAGGCGATAAGGTAATGACTGCACTAGAACAGATTTATGACCGTGGTCTCTATCAATCAAGTCGGCTCCCCATCAGGGTAATACCTGACATGGTGACAGCGAGTTACAGCCTGTTCAGGTGTTAACCTACAGTGAGAGTCTCAAGGTATATGTTCAGTGTCGGAAATTTGCGTTACACATGAGTTCTCAGTAAGTATATATCTAGTCGGCTGTTCTCAACATTGTTATTCCACATAAGGAGATGTTCACATGATGAATTCGTGCGCCTGTTCGCTTTGACCGTCGTTCTGAAACTCGTTCTGCATTTCTTGATTTGAATGCAAATGCCTAATTCGATTGGTGAGAGGGAATCTGACCATATGTGACCAGGATATTCGAAAAGGAAGATGAGAGCCAAGTACCTGGTAGGTTCGTAGTTCAAACTCAACTCTGTAGCCACAGATCCTGATCAAGTCTGACTTACCGACTATAGCGGATCCTTTATGGATTGATATGTGGAGTCGCTTTCCTCCGATCTTGACAAGTTACGGTGACCATTCAGTATTGGGGCGGGCAATGCCTCACCGAGCTAAGACGTAAGCGTGAGGACCAGTGTCCCCGGAAGCCGCTGTCCGTCTGTCTCGTGATCTCAGTGCGTGCCTTTGGGTGATAGGGGAACAGCACTGGATTAAGCGAAGTCAGTATCTCGCGCCGACTCCGGACAGCGTCGGAGTAAACTACACAGGTAAATTGATTCATGTATGTAACTGTTGACCAAGTTAATATGCGCCATCCATTCCTCAGGATGGACCAAAACGATTTTAATGAACGGAGTGGAGGCGAACCTTGATTCTTTTAGGAAAGAGGTGTGTGTGTGTCTTACGCTTAAAGTCATGGGAGTTCCATCATTCAGCGTCAAGAAAACGTGACGGCCATTTCCCTTCTGTGCGATAGCAGGACATGAAGACGTAGGTGAATGCCTGTGAATCAATAATTAGATGCTTCACGTTATTGGGACCTCAAAATTCCCCGTAAAGACGGTGATGTTCTCAGGCGAGGTTGGATGAATGACTCGTCACTTGAAGTCAAGTGATCCGTGAAACGCGAGTGAATCGTATGAGTATGTCACACTAAGTGGTATACATCAATGTTGAAATGAGTGATCTACTTACAGAATGTTGACGGTGAACTAGTAAAGTACTAGTACGATGCAATGCAATGCCAATCATGGATATCCTGTCGCGGCGGCGTTCGCTGAGATTTAACTTTTGGTTCACATGCACATCTGATATGATGAATTAGGTGGAGGCTAATCAGATTTCCGAGGTGACCAGTACTGCTTTTGAATTTAGACTCTTGAGCGATGTGTGAGTTGTACTAGTACATAAGACGAATGGTGGCTTAGATTGGCAGGAAGGAGATGAGTCCAGATGCGGTAGTCCAGGTCTACGCTCACACGTTGTATTTATGTCACTGCCGAGACTGGAAGGCAACCTTGTACAGGGCTGGATCCCACAGACAAGTTTTTGCGAAGAAGTCTACAGCCCGAGGCGATCTGGATCTCTTCAGATCTCTTCTGGTCAGTTACTTAATGCGCCGTGAACACATAAGTAAGACTAGCTTTAATTCTCTTAAACTCGTTTCAACTCGTTCCTTCCTCGCCTCAAATCTTTTTCATCTTGAATGTCCACTGATTCTGTTCTACCTCCACTTCAGTTAAAAGGCGAAATAATGGATCTCGAATTCACCGTCGATACTGACCATCGCAAGAGAAGACGCAATAGAACAACTCAGTCATGTCTTAACTGTCACACCTCCAAGCGCAAGGTTCAGTGACACTCTTTCACAACTTGGCCATCTCTGACGCGCCACCAGTGTGATAGAAAACGACCATGTCAGCGCTGTATACAACTCGGCTTAGTACGTTCATGCTTTTCGTGTCTATTATTACATATTAACACCTCGTTTTTTCAGACTGGCCTTTGTGTCTATGAGATTGATGATCCAGCACTGAGGTTTGTCTTTTTTGTGGCGTTATACTAGGTTAAGCTTATCTCATAATACTAGGGATGATCCCACGATCGACGAAGCCACTCGTTTGAGAAACAGAATTGCAGAACTCGAAAGTCTCGTGAGGGAGTTGCGTGGTGCGTATGGCGTTTCACATAATCGCAATTCCTTTGCAGCATTCTTACTCGCCTGCTTTACGACAGGGAAACCACATCCTCGCTGGGCTGATGCCAATTTCCGAGACGGAGATCCATCAGAAAGGTGGCATTCACGAGCAGCCAAAAACAACATGCAACTCAGACGGCGTGGTCGGTCTGACGATGTACTAGAGCGCACCAACCAAGAACCCCGGGGCTTGGTTTCTGCCGCTGGTGCCCCCATCAAAATTGAACCCGTTACAGACATCTCGCGGCCCGATCTGTATTGCTTTTCGCCATCCCCTCCAGCGTCTTACTCTACATTCCATCCAGATAACCCATCATCGCCACCATTCGAGCGTCAAAATGGTCATCATTACAGCAACAGCTTACCTAGTAATGGGCGCTCTATGCCGTACTCATCCCCCACATCCAATCAGAATATGACGTATAACCATCACCATACCGACTCCTCGTTTCAAGAAAACGGTCACGTCTATCCGATGAACTCCGCCGAACAAGATAAAGTTTTTGGAAATCATTTCGCTGACTCCCCCGTCTCGCATTCTTTTTGTTCGTGCCGAACAAATCCTGCCACCGGTCATGCCCTCATATCTCTGAGTCATCAGCTGCAAAGTACACTGAACTCTTTACGGCAGTATGCTCAGCATCCCGAAAATACCCAGTGCCAGCTGTTCAGGCGCATCATTGAATTGCATGATCTCATGCGGTGTGTTGTCCCTGCCTTGCCTCGCGGCGACCTCGTGTTCATATTAACTAATTTGTTTGTTGTGAGAACTAGTGGTAATGATCCGGATGAGGCATCGGGATCACCATATGGAACCCTTCCCACACCTACCGAAAGTGACATTTTGTCGTCGCATTCGTCCTCAAGTACCCCGTTCCACGGATCCTCATCAGCTTCTGTATCAGAGTGGAATGCCATGGCTTCTTCGAGATTTAATCCCTACTTCCCCGTTTCCCCAACTGAACAGGGTCTGTATAGTAATATCATCACATGAGCGGGCATCCGTTCCATCGTGAGCTAGTCCTAGCAGCCCCTTTCAGATATATTTACTCTCGTCACGCTGGCTATGACGATGTTATGATGCCTATAGTCTCTTGTGCCTTAGAGTAGCAAAACTACAGCACCTGTACATTACATGAACTGTACTATCATCATACAATGTGCGGCGAACTACATAGACATCATTAATGAACTGGCTGCAATTCGAAACGGAATTCACGCTGTGAAGAGTGATCTGACAATACAGGCTTGGCATCAACGAGCTTCCACCTATCTCTCTCGATGAACAACACTTCCCCGGTTCTTTTCACTAATATCACCGTCGAAAGGCGCGTTCCATAGAACTCTCGTGACCCTTGCATTATAAATGGTTCCACCTGGATTGTGTTCCTCAGTTCTGAGCGTGCGCTTGGCGGCTGCGAACATTTCCAACTGGGAAATTTGACCAAAGTAAGTGGAGGGCTAGGCTGTTGCATGCTTATACCCACGTCAATAGCTCAAAGAGATTGTCGGCTAGTTCCTTCTCCGGCATGGTCGGTGAGACCGCGTTCATGATCGATTTAAACGAATGAAGTCCGTTTTGGACTTTTGGCCACATTTCAGCACCTTTACCATCAATTCCGTTTGACATGCCCCCACATCTTCTCTCAGCATTAGTCAGCGGGCGGACAATGAGCGTTCCTCCTCCACCATGGTTGGTGACATATGTTCCATCGAATATCAAGTCGTGTTCACCACGGGTGGATGGTGTCAAGAGTAATAAATTAAAGCCTGCATATTTAGCATCGCGAGGGATAAGATTGTGTACGTCCTCTTCCGAATCTGACGAAAGAAAATTGGCAACGAGGTCACCCCTGGAAGAACCATACGTCTTGTACTCTTCTGTGATGTTTGTTCTGTGAGAAAAAAATCGTCAGGGGCGTGCAATCTGGTGAAGAGGGTACGGACAAAAAGGCAACTTTTCCGGTCCGATTAACACCCAACCAGGTTCCACCAGCACGAACGTCAATACCAGAGAGAATATTTCCCTCTAGAAAATGATGTTCCTCTAGCTTATCGAATGAATGAAACCGAGCCAGATCGGTGGGTCGTTCAAGATATTCGTCACGGTTACTGCAAAGTACACTGAGTTTGCCGCATGGTCATTGACATGTCATGATAACGTATAAGATGGAAGGGCGGGACGTACAGGGCATATTCCGGGTGCTCGAGCGTGTAGAAGCCAACACACATTCTTGATGGTTATTTCAGGCGCAAGTTAAGAGATCACAATGAGGCGGAATGTATGACTGCGATTACCGCTTCAACATCAGAAATGAGATCAGACGATCGTTTACTTGCAATGATGTTATGAAGTCTGGGTTTACCGATGGGTCCTGTGAACCATGTATCACGTAGGAAAAGTTAATACTGACTTTGAACGGCGGCTGTTCTCACTGACGATGATTCGAGTGTTCCTTAGTTGAGAATCTGGCAGAGAGAGCGCGCGAGTGACGAGATCAATGAAGAATGATGATGATTCTCAGTTGAACAGAGCTGCGGAGGTCTCTCAGTTCGTTCTCACGCGCACTTGACGTCCACGCGGGTCCAAAAAGTTTGATCGCCGTTGCCTAGTCCACCTTGGCAACTCGAGTCGCAAGATCTTCCATCCGCCGTGAACTGATGCAGCCTCAGACTACGGTCATATTGGATAATGGTGCCTCTTCAATCAAGGCTGGTTTAGCCAGGGGACCTGAGGGAGATGATGATGACCAACCCAAGTAAGAGTGTCTGCTTTTGAGAACGACTTGACGCTAGAGGAAACTCGAGATTGGTCCCAAACGCTATCGTGCGCTCAAAAGGTGATAAAACAACGTATTTTGGCCATCAGTTGGAACGATGTCGCGATTATTCTGCTCTTCATTACCGTCTACCTTTTGAAAAGGTTCGTGATCGAAATGTCTTTCTTGTATACAAATTTGTCATTATCTGTGGAAGCACTGCAGGGTTATCTGGTGGACTGGGATGCACAAAAAGCTGTTTGGGACGGCGTGTTCTCGTCCGAGGTGCTGAACGTGCGTCTCTCCTGTGGTTCTGGCTGGATAAACACTGACTTGGCACGCAGGTGGACACCGCCGAGTCTTCGTTGCTCATCACAGAACCATACTTCAATCTGCCCAATATCCAAGATGTTTACGACCAGTTTGTCTTCGAGGAATACGAGTTTCATTCCTATCACAGATGTACACGTAAGTTGCATCGTTCCGATCCTCTTCGCATCCCTCAGCTTGTTTTTATAAGCGGCTGCAACAATCCCCTTTGGCCGTCTCTTTCAAGCAGGCGGAACATCACCACCCGAGTGCCTTGTTGTCATTGATTCGGGGTTCAGTTTCACGCATGTAGTACCCATCATCAACAATCAAATACAATGGTATGCCGTGAAGAGGTGAGTTATATGAATCGACCAGAAGATAACTGCTTATATGGTTAGACTCGATGTTGGCGGCAAGTTACTGACTAACCAGCTCAAAGAACTCGTCTCATACCGCCAGTGGAATATGATGGATGAAACTTACATCATGAATCATGCCAAGGAGACATGCTGTTATGTGTCTACGAGATTCTTCGAAGACCTGGAAACCTGTCGGTAAGATTATGTCCGTTTAGCGATGTCGCAATTACCTAACCCCTGAAAGCTCGAATCCTAAAAAGAATAGCATAGTTCAGGAGTATGTACTGCCAAATTTCGCAATCAATAGGCACGGTCGCGTCAGGCTTCCCAACGAGGAGTTATCAACCACTGACCAAATCCTTCACATGGAAAATGAGCGATTTACAATTCCCGAACTATTATTCCGTCCCGATGACATCGGTGTGTTCTAAATACTTCGATACTGCACCACCAAATGAACTACATCCTCTTAGGTTTAGAACAATCGGGGCTGGCGGCGACCGTGGCTGCGTCTATCGCGCTCCTTCCGGATGACCTTCGAGGCATGTTTTGGGCGAATATTGGTCTGATCGGTGGTAGTACCAACTTCCCAGGATTTTACGAGCGATTGTAAGACTTTTTATGTCATGACATATCATGTGATAACTGCTTGCAGATCATCCGAACTGTTGTCACTCACCCCGGTCGAATATGATCTGCAGATATATCGGTCAGAAGAGTGCGTCCGACATTCACCGATCATATTTATAACCAACATGACAAAATGTCAGCGCTGTAACCGAAGCTTATCGCTCTGCAATTGCTTTTGCGAATGATCCTGCGTTCCCCACCCACGTTGTTACAAGGGAAGAGTATCTTGAAGTCGGTAGTAATGCCTCACGAAGGAAATTCCCTGGATGGCAGTCATCGTCTGCACCTGGGGACGCAGAGATAAGCAAAATCACTCAGGAGTCGATGGTGGAAGATCGAGGCCAACTTAGCCGCAAGCCTAGCCGTTCACGAATGCGCGCGGCTACTGTGCCTGGCCGTCGCAAATAGCGGCTTACATACTTGCGGTATTTGTGGGTCAACTACAATGAGATGCTATATATTCACACTGAAGCCTTAGCACATTCGTCGGAGCGCGCCGATGTCAACTTTCCATATCTCGTGATTTGCATATCAATCATAGTATCCACATACATGTAACATAATCTCCAACCGCCTATTCAAGCTATGTTTTTTTCACTCCTCGTCAAGGGCACTGCATTCGTGATGTCTTGGCGTTCATCCCGCGATGATACTAAAATCATTTATCACTTAGTCAGTACCAGGAACAGATCAATATGACATCGCTAAATAAGTCACCTTTCAAGAGAGTCGACATCCTCAATGAAACACGGAGGTTCCTTTATGTCCGGATGATTCCTAATGTCAAACCAGATCTCAGCTGGCAAAGCGAACGGCGCCACCAAAAGTCTCGCTAGCGTGTCTTTGGCTTCATCGTCCAATGTCGCATCGAGAGATTCCAATTGGCTATAGTCTTTTCCCGCCTTATCCTCGAAGCGCTCAAAATCTTCGTTACAAAGTTCGAATACCAGCGCCGATGGGTTTGTCTGGCAGACGCGAAGGCGAACCCCAAATGTCGTCCACTGTTTGTGGTCAATCCACGGGAACAAGATGCTCGTGTGGAGCGCAGAGCTGTCTTCCGGTACGGTGCTGCTGACAGGAAAGATGGGGATGAAGTTGTTCGCAACTACTGAGGGCTGTGGCGTATATTTTGATACAAAGTGGACGATCACGTCTTCGACTGTGCTGCCATCGTCTTCATTCCATCGCACGAACGCTGAAGTTACAAGCCCGAGATAACGTCCAGGAGTGTACTGGCAGATTTTGCGATAGTCCTCAGAGTCCTCTGGATATTCTTGCGCGAGCTCTGTTGTTGACAACGCAAAAACAACAAACGTCCCTGGGCGTATTTTTGCGCTCATTCGGTTTTGTGGAGGCGTGAATATGTCAAAGGATGCTGTGAGTGGATCCGCTGATTGGCTCTGAGAGATGCTGTACCCCGGCTGGGAGCAAAAGCCCTCAAACGTCGTGTAGGCGTCGGCGCTAGACGGTATCCAGCATGTGCTCGAAGGTGACAGCGGCGATAAAGATTCGAGGCGTGACATGTTGATGGACAGATATTGACGGTTAGTCTGGTGCATTCTACAGTGCCGCCGCTCTAGTTTATATAGGTCTCAAAGGTCAAAGTGTTGTGGAAGACAGGCTGTGGCATGACTGACACTTGCGCCCACGATGTGGCCCAAGCATTGTGGAAAGATCTGAACAATAGTGCAAATGCCTATTGATTTTTTTTACAAGCATGTCTCACTTTCTAGTCGGCCTTTTGTTTGATGGATTAAGGACCACAGATGATTGGTGAGCACCTCTGCCCACAAGCATCTCAACACGTGAGTGTCACATAGGCTCGTTCCCAAGTTTGTCGACACCCTGTTGGGTCTGCGAGTCTGGGCGTACCTTCAATTGGTTCACTGATTGCAACAGCGGCATTCTTATAATCTACACCGTTCCACAATAGCCGCGGTGTATTATTACTCCTATCAGGGGGACAAGATAACGGAGGGTGTGCTATTTCATTCCTTTCGCAGGATTGTAATATCTACTCGCAGATATCTCGGCTCACGTATCAAGAAAATGAAATCAGTATCTTTCCCTCGTGTTACTGGAGCGCATGATCAATGATCATTATCGTAGATCATGGCCTCGGCCCCTCTTTTTCGTCACGGTGCTCGTCGATGCCCCCCGGATTTTCTGGATCACGATAGATCTGAGCCCATTAAACACCACGGAGACCGCTGACTATTTCAATTACACGTACGTCTGGCGCTCGACGTGACATAAAGCTATGGAATATTATTCCAATAACGAGGTGTTATGGTGCCACGCTTGACTGGTGTGCCGAACCACGGTCATTTTTTTGGGATCGACGTCTTTCTTCGAATTCGGATTTCAAGAATATGTCGATGTGCCAACTAGTCATTAACGTTTATCGGAAACTCTGCGATCATTGATCGATGTCGTAGTTCACATTGTGCTTATCATGTTCCTCGTGTCGTCAACGTTCCCATTCAATCAACTTTTTAATTTACCAGTTCATGCTCACAGATACTATTCACCCCTAGTAGAACGGTCTCGGACCTGTGAAAGGAACATTGCGTCCCTTCTAACAAAGACTCAACGTGAATTATTAGTACTGCTCCATTCCGTATAGATAACCAACGCCCACCGTCAAAAGCACCAACGCTCCAGCGTAACCCCAGATATGCACCGAAGTTCCTGTTATTGCATGTGTACTTATTGCTTTGGTCTTAGCTCGTTAATTTTCTAGTAGAATCCCCATCTGTTCAGATGCATTACGAGCCATACTGTCGGATGCGCCTTTTGCAGTACCCCATTTACTTAACTTTTTAATAATTTCCGTTCTACTAACGGAGTGATGAGTCCATTCCGAAGTACTTCGGCTCCCCAAAGCTCCCGAAAACAAGGTGCAGCGTAACGTAAGAACGTCATGACAACTTGAAGACCTCGAAAACCTCGTCAGCTACAAATTTCCCTTTGACTTATCCGAGTAATAGGTATTAGGAACAGCCTAGAACAGCGCGGTGGTAAGAATCTCTTGACCACGTACATATTATGATGAACATTTTCGGCCATGCCCTAGAATCATCATGCATCCCAATATTGGGCTTGTGACCTATGCCGTAAAGCGAAGAGCTTCAGAAGCCAGCCCAAGCCCCCTCTCATTGGTACCTTACCTGAGAACAGCGGTGTCGAGTTGATGCATCACGGACATGATGCTCGCGACTAGGGTAGAGACGAAAAGTGGGTTGTTAATAACACTGCTAAGAAAGGTGTGTTAATAACATGTTAATAGCATGTTAATAACAGGCACACGGCCGTGGGGTGACATGGTGCTAATATAAGTCTATTGACCCACGTAGTCTTAGTGACCTTGCATATCAGCGCCCACTATATCTCATACATGCACAACGTGTAGGAGCTGGCGAAGAGTAATAGTATTTGGAACGACACTGGTAGATACGATGCCGGTAGCCTCAGCCTGAGGCAGCCTGTGTGTGCAGGCACATGATGCGATTGGCGCCACGCTTGAGATTATCACACTCTCATCGATCAGATCATTGTGTGGTTGTACTTCACCATGTAACATCCCTTCTTCCGGTCCCTCGTATGAAGAATCCCGTTTCGATTATTTGGGCGATTGACTCGGTGAGGGAGACTCGGATAACAATATTGCAGACCTCGAGGCTCTACAACTTGGCTACGGGAAAGGCACTTCTACATCACCAACATGGCGTTGTATCTTACAAGGTGGTCCTCGGACCTCAGGGCAGGGGTGACTTAAGAATTTTATCGAAGAGCGAGAGCAAGAAATGAAAAATTCGTAGATTCATGGCGCTCGATGCTTCAGACGAGACTCGGAGGGTGTTGAGGGCCGGGGTAAAGTCAAATGATGTAGACGTTTTACATAAAATACCGGGTCGCGATCTTATTGGACGCCAGGCCTTGGAATTTTGATGCTGCGCAGAGCTGACCGTTGATTGATCTGATCAGCAAGAACTCGTGAGTGAGACTTCGATTCGATTTCGTTGAAGGTGGGCAGTTGTCGATAGACTCGGAACTTCATTGAAGATTGAAGTCAGCAACCGTGAGATTCCGTGAGATGGCACGAACTCCTCGAAGTTCCCGCACACCAAAATTTCATCATGATGAAAATGTGCGATCAGCGCCGCCTCGCAGCGCTTCGCTGCACATAGGTTGACGCTAGATCTGAACATGTTGATCATTGAATATTGAACAGTGATGCCCTATGACGATCATAGGACCATCCTGCAGCATCTTCTTATGCAGTTCGATCAACACGCCGCATTCAAGGTTGCAGTATTCTGGTTGGCCGTATCATGAAGCTGAGAAAACCTATCAGAAGTTCTTTCCTTGTCATGAGGATTCCCTGACCTCGGACATTCGTCTTCCCACTGATTCTTGGCCAGTCACGGTAGTATTTCGCCCGGCAAACTTCAAAACCATTTCTCCCAAAACAATTGACGGAACAGCAACATTTTGCCAACAACTTGAACGCTTGCGAGTCCGACATACATTGTCAACATGGTATGTTTGGTAGCAGAGCGTCACAACAAGTACGTTTCCGCTTTGTCATCGCTTTTCAGATCTCAGTATCAACCCTTGAGTGGGTTGACCGTCACCGTGGATCAGCACATAGGTTGGTGCTTAAAAGTGTATCATAAAAGTCAGGTTCTTCATCGAGCCACTTCAAGTTCACCTATACACTCCTGTTGGTCACCAGCCTTGTTCAAATCAAGTCGTTTCTGCAGTTGTAGATTCAGACTCTTCTTGTTACGGCTCTCCATCAAGGAAGAAAACATGTCCTTGGTACTGATTCTATCTTCAGACCTAAAGGCAGCCGCTCCTTCACAGTGCTTCTTAAGAAAATGCCTGCCTGTTTCATCTCGATTGGAAAGAACAAGGCTCTGATTTCTAGCAGGTTCTCAGTGAGATGGTCAATCTCCACAAAGATGCTTGCTAACCAACGTGGGGAGCATCATACTATTTTGTGGGTGAACTTTGCTATGGCTCATTCACCCTGTGACTCATTCCAACTAGATGCTCACTTGGTGCATGGGATAAGTTAGGTGTTGTCGTTTGATGCGGTATCTTTTTGACTTGTTTCTCATCTAGTTCTACTCGTGGACAGGACTTCTTCGAGTTCATTTGCACATTGTGTATCATCACGGATGCCAAACAAACGACGACGAAACTTTTTCCGGTCATCAGAACCAGTAATTGATCGATTGACACCGCGAGCCATACGTCGGCAAAGATGACAACAAGCAGGCGCACCAGTCTAGTGCTGTCCTGTATACCGTTTACCACTCCAATTTCCACCTCATCCCCCAACTGCCTGTCCCCCATCGACTATCGTCCCTTATGAGATATAGGATCGATCCTTCCCTGCTATAATCAAATCTAAGGATTCATATGATCACATCTCCTATAATCCACCTCCCCCTGCCTTCAAAGTGTCGCCCATCCACAACTACGACGCTTTGTCGTGGTTCGTCGCGCTTTCAGAAATGGAGACATCCTTTCACCCCGTCCGCTAGCAAGCCTATGCGAATCTATAGGATCGTAACTCATGATTATCCTAACGACCGATATCTCGATATGAGCTAACTTAGGTGACTGCCGGTCGTCTTTAGTGCCAAGCTCTTGATATTCTGCAGAGACAGGTGCTGTGTTGTTGCATTGCTCATCTGGCATGCCTTGCCGGAAGTGAGCCTGGCTTAGGCGAGAATAGGTGACCTACCTGTCACTGAGTGGATGACTCGTGCGTGTCACATTCAACGCTTGTGCAACGTGGGTCATGGTCTCAGCGTCAACACTTTGCCTAGCGTCCACCATTCAGTCTGCAAATACAGAAAACACGTGTAAGACAACTTCTTAACATGAGGCGGTCCTCAGGTGATCAGGGGAGTCAATAGTTCAGATATCTGGGATATTGAAATTGTGCGCTACACACCTCGAGAATACCTCGTGGTGCGCATGTGTTTCATTAACACTATCTGCTTCTGATAAGTACATCAATATGACAGTGCTCTCAACGCTAAGAGTGAAGTGGGATAGCTCGTGAATGCTGTCCTCGATATAATGAAAATACGTATATCGACGCGTGTCTCTGTCCCCAGCTTCACGATGAGCGCATCACCACCGCTTTGGCTGACGGCCTGGCCTAAATTTTTTGAAAGCCAAAGCCGCCCCAAGCCAGGCCAAAGCTGCGGCTTTCAGCCCAAGCAGAACCGGCAGGTCCCATTCCTGAGGTCGAACGGGTGGTTTCGTGCCAGCTGACGCTCTCTTCGCATCAACTCAATATGTGCCGTTCCGTCTCAGGAAGCCTCTCCTTCGTTGCGTTTATCGTTTCTCTTTGCTTATTCGTGAGCTCGTCAAGTTTCTTGACCCGGCCTTCGGACCTATTCCTACCACATGGACGGTCGACCGTCATCCAGACTCTCACTTCTTTCATTCATTGTTCGAATGGTAATGTGTTCTGTCGTCCTTTTAGCAGGGGCGTTAGCATTTCCTTCTAGTTCGACACTAATTACAGCGTCTAATGCTAATATACTCTCTTGCTCGACTCTAGAATCGTTGGCAGGGCTACAAGTTGCACGGACCACGTCGCTGTAGTACGAGCGCACGGACTAATGTTTCCGGTCAATGTCCCACCGAAGTCAAATGGAATTCAAAAAAGTCGAACGGCGCAGCCGTGAGGCTGGGGCCCTCCACCGGAGGTTCAGCGCTAGAATCTGGATAGTACGTTAACAACGAGATTTCCAAACGCATCACTTACTTTGAAGTTCTTGACACTTGCAGGTATCGAAAATGAGCTAGCTCTAGCGCGGGGGCGCAAGCACAGGTTCTCATGAGGGGTGTTGGCATTATGGGTTTAGGTGTGTCACTGTCAAGTAACGAGATGGGCCAGACCAGATGATGAGATGTCATCTAAAAGAGAAGGAAAGGCAAGGGGGAAGGTTGAAAAATAAGTATGATGACAAGTTGGTTTAGTGGGCTCAAGATGGCGTCACAAAGTTGAGTATCTCGCGCAAGTGATATACCAGCCTAGTTATATTTTGGGAATTCCAAGTTACAATGAGTAAGGATTAGATACTCAGTAAGTAGAACGCCTGTGATAATCTAAACGGAAAATACTGAAACTTCCAAGACTTCAATGACGGTTATGCTTTCGGCCTTAGACCACTGGCATGTGATCGGTTCCTCGCTCCTCGAATAGAGTAACCATCACATCTAGGCAGCAGGTGCATAATCTTCATCATCCTCGCGCTTCTCATTCGCTGAAAAAGAGTTAATGAACAAATGAATAAATGGCAGATTAGTGTATCCAACCTCCAATACCGCTTCCTCCGTAACCAACATATCCCACGAGGTTTGACTCGAGCTCCTCGCGCTTCACACTCTCTTCCAGGAGATCACGTTGAAAGTTGATGTCAAGGTTCTCTCGCTTAGCTGAGTGATACATTTGAGCGGTTATGATACTGCAGATGATCATGAGTACTCACAGGAACGTTTCGAGATGGCTCCTGGGGTGGGTGACGCTGCAGCAAGGATGGCGAAAGATACAAACGCACTAAAGAGCACAGAGAGCTGCATGTTCGATGTTCAGGGGTAGTAAGAGGAGTGACTACTTTGTCGATGCACTACACTGAAAATCCAGGAGGGCTTTTATACATTTTAGCAGGTCCGCTCGGTTTTGGATTCTTCTCTAAAGCCTAGCGGACAGAGCTTCAAGGTGTGGTACCGCTATGATACAGCATGCAATATCTGACATGGGACTGAGACCTAGTGACAAATAAATGAATTAGTCGTGATAAGTTGCGTGGCGATTGCCCAGTGAGTGATTAAGATGAGTCCGCTGCGGAAGCTTCATCATCGTGACTCACAGTGCATTTACAATTGTCCAACGTTCGGTAGCGTAAGAGGAGCTGCCACGTTAATCATGTATGACCGTCCAAGTCCCATATTTTAATATCTTTATGAGTAGCAACGCCGAGTTGATCACTTGGAGAAAATCGGACGCAGTAGGTTTGAGCGCCACATCATCGCGAGAGGATCACCTTTCCTGTGGAGTTGCCCCATAAGATGACTGTGGTCCCATGGCCCGCTGACCAGGATGTCGCCATCAGGGGAAATCACCAAAATCATCCACAACGTCGGTGTGAGACAGTCCAAAGGACCTGCAACGATTATCCCACTCTGAGTATCGCGCACCAATAACTCTCGCCAGCACTGACTGCCAGCAGGTGTTTCCCATTTCGCAAGATCACAAGTGCAGTAACCACCTTCACTTCAATTCCATACCATCCTCAAGCCTCCAGATACGCATTGTATTATCGTCAGACTCAGTCGCTACTCTCTTGCTGTCTGTAAAAATTGCTAAGGGGGTGATGTTTCTTCATGACCTTCAAACGTCTTGACGGGATTTCGATATGATCCAGGTAGCTCTTTGTCAGCCTTCATATTCATCTGTTCCACGGAAGCAGAAGTCCTGCCGGATCCTTGTCGGCTATGCCTAGCGGGAAGTTAGAGGAGGCTAAGAGCAGAATGCGAGAAACCTACAGGTCTGTTGCTGAAGTTATGGTCTTGGTAGTACAACGTGTCTACAGCAGCAGCTTTTATCTGAAGCCTCGTGGGACGCTGATAAGCGCTAGTGTCTGAACTTATCATACCGAGGCGCTTGCTCCTAAATGACCATACTCACCCCCTTGGTCCGAGTTTGCGGTCCAACGAAGCGATCACTAAACACGAACCGTCTGCGATGCTCTCCATAATATTCATCTGTCTCCATTTCCCCTACTCATTTCCTTCCAAGATGCCCTCATATTGCATACCGAGTCTTACCAACGTACCTAGGAGGTATTGCCTTGGCTTCAGTATACTATCGACCATGGAAGGCGGGACTGGCAAGATGTCCTGCATTCAAGTTCAGCTTTTGGAGAAGACGCTGTTGGAGGAAAAGTAACATTTACAGATGTTTAGACCGATGTACATCCTAGCTTTCTTATGGTAATATAGGAGCGGCATTCTCCATCACATCATCGATGTCTGAAACCTCGATGCAACTGCAAAAAACACGTGCGTGATGCGCGGATGGGAGTGCCTCAAAGCGAGCTTGGATCTACATATGTTTCGGGCGCCTCTCGATCCCCTTTGACATCAGCCTCAGCGCACAATTGTGTGAACTACGTGCCGTGGTCACCTGGGTAGACCATCTTAAGGTGGACATTCATTCCTTTTTGAAGAGCACGAGCCACTCACCGTGAGCATCATCGTCACTGCCCAGTACACAGCACGATTTTAATTCTGGAAATGCTGTGGGTTTGGTGGCTATGAACTGCACAGGGGATCTGAGAGTGCATAGAAGTTAATGCACGCTTGAAGGTAATAACTGTTTTATGGCGTCGATCAGACTGTAGGATGGATACAGGAAGGCAACACGAACCTCGTTTGTCAGAATCTCGAGATTCTCAGAATCCTCGTCCCAGACATCCTGAAACACGTTTACGTGAGTGTGAATAGGCAATAAGGCGGTTTGAACTACAGTTTTATCGCCCTCAAGATTAAATGCATCTATCGTCCTAGTCATCTCCTCCAAGCGGCCTTCTGCAGAGTGAGCCCTTTAAAAGTCCCACCAATGACATACTACTCACTTGCAACAGCCTGGAGCAGTGGCTTGAACATATTCAGAACACTATCCATGATCCCAAGCCACCATGAAATGCACACGCCTTCTCTCAAACACTTCACATAGTGCCAAGATTGTTAACATGCACGCGCGGGCCATGTCATCCAAGAGAATGAACCAGAGTTCGCGAATTCACGCATCACAAGGTCCTCGGGGGTCTATTCGGGACAGGCGATGACGAAGGGCTGCGACTGGTGCCAAAAGGATGTTGGTTTTGAGAGCGGTTGGGGAATCGGATTGAGTGATCAAAAGATGTCTTGGCGGGGTTTCAAAATATGATGTATGTGTAACACACCACGACAGCCTGGAAGTACCGTAGGGTTTAAAGTTGAGGAACGCTTAATATACGCTGGACGACATTAAGGAAAGAGGTTTCGAGCCACCGAAGTTCAATCTTGTCGTTCCGCGAGTGACCAAGCACGTGACCGCGTCAAGAGCCCGAAACGCGCGACTGAATTTTATCTATTACCAAATACATGCATAATCGCAAGCTGAGCGCTCATGCGTCATGGTCGATTATCGATTACCGAATCCACAGCTAACTCCGTCAAAGTACTTGTCCTTTTTCCTTTACATTTATCTCGTTCTCATATTCCATCTGCTCCTGATATCTATCTTCACCATGTCTGCTTCCGCTGCAACCAGTACTACTGCTCCTGCTTTCAACTGCCAACTTGAAGTCGTGGAAACAGCCAGCATGCTCGCTTTACAAGCTCCCAGCGCGGACGATCCTTTTGACCTGCTGGAGGCATGGGGACGCGACATCGCACTATTTTTCGTGAGTTCCTTTACTCTTCAAACATTTTCAAATTGTCGCTGATCGCGGTTCTTTTTTCAGACTTGCCTCCGCACTAAGGACCGCAACAAGGTGTTGCTCACAGTCACGGAAGTTAGCAACCTCCTTAGGACCTTCCAAGATCGATTGGACGTGTGCCGGCACATCCCTTGGCTGTCTTGGGGCCGCCGCCGGCTTCCGCTCACCGTCGAGGCTTCAACAGCATCACTGCGGACTTTTGTCGCTCTCTCTCGCCCTCAGCAGTCGCCACCTGCTGTTGCGAGACTCGTGACTCCACCTGAGCCTTCCAACAGCAGCAAAGGTAAAGGTCGGACTATGCTTCCCGCCGCTGACCACAGCTCTGGTGTTTTCCCCTCTCCTACCGTTACCAATGACAATGACAATATTAAAGAGTCGATGAATTCCGCAGCCGCTGGCGCGAGTGATAGCGAACTCAACGGGAAGCATCCTGTGCGCCGTACGTCTCAGGTTAAACATCGTCGAGAGCACGCGCCGCAAGTCGCTGCAATAGTACGTCCACTCTGGGTCCACACCTCTCAGTGACTGACGCTAGACTATGTTTAAAGCCTTTTTTGCTTGTAGACCGTCCTGCCAAACGCCCCCGACTCTCTTTCAAGTGATTGCGACTCTCGTTCTCGCAAATGATCCTAGCCCCTTCGAGCCTGCGCACATTTTCCCACAAAGGTCGCTCTGATCAAGAGCTAATACAGCAATATAACATACAAGACCCTCGAGAAGCAAGTTTCTTGTATATCTTGAACCCCTCGGATGCTAAACTTTCGAGCGCTAACAGGTGGCGCGAAAATGCAAGATTTGCACAGAGAAGCGCTCAGCAAAGCCCTGCGTTGCCATCCTTCGTCGGAATCAACATACTGGCAGGTACGAGCTTTCTGAGCGCTGCTGGCGCTGTGTAATAGACAAGCAGAAGTGCGAGTGGCCTGCTGGTGCTGCGATTGAGAATGCTGGTGTGTTTCCTGTGCTTTGATGGTGTACTGGCTTGTTGACTTTGACTTGCGTTCACAGAACGCCGTGAGTGACACAGCAGGCAAAACGTACTTACCTCACTCTCTCGCAGCTACCTATGTTGAGGGCCGGGAGAAACCCCATGGGTAACCGGCTGGAAATTAGTAAATCAAAACCGCACAGGCGTCATAAGTCAAGTCTGGAATGAGCTGTTGAATGTTTGATTCTGAAGCTGTCGACGCTTTGGTCTGAGTAAAATGTCGCAAGAACCTTCATATTTAACTATGAATGTCATGATTGTTGCAGGGACGGTCAAAGATGATATGAAGCTGTAAGTACGATGTAAAGCTCGAGGATAAAACTGACTACGAAGATTGTTCTCCCGCGTGTTCTTCGACAAGGCAAGACAGTCCTGCCTCTGGCTGTGACTGACTAACAACCGGTTTCAATCCCATTTCTTCGTGCTGGACGATTCTGATCGTATGACACCATATTAGGTCATCGGTCGAACAAATGAATAAAGTTTTGATACCTGGTAGTAGGTATTGGAACATCGACGATGTCTACTTCAACTGACGGCGCAAGGCGAGATGGTCCTGCCTCTGGCTGTGACTGGAGAAAAGTCATTGGTGACGATGTGGTTTTTTTGGCGGTGTCAACTTGGCTCCTACGATAGTGCATCAGGCAAGTAATTTAAGAAGTGAATAGCGTTATGTTACCGTGTAGTAGGTATGGGAACATCAAGAATGGCATGGTCAGATGCGTCGTCATAGACTGGTCGTGGTGGATCTGGCTTCTTCCTCTGGAACCAGCTGAGGCAAAAGAAGTGTGTGTATGGTCGTATTCTGTCGTCCACACCAACAACATCGCCCTGGTGAAGGATGAAGTCAGTTCTGAAAAATTCGATAAGATTGCATGAAACGAACAGGTGTTGCTCGCTGATGATTCACCAGCTTATTTCGGCGCTGGCTAGGAATCTCTGACTAAAAAGCATGTAAGAAAACACCACAGAAGAGGCCGTCAAATGGGTTTCAAAACACTTACATTTAGCAGGCGTTTCATCTGGTCGAGAGTTAGCACATATATCACGTGCAGGGTTAGAAAACACACCTTTTGTTTGCGGCAAGCAGCCTTGGAATGAATACACTTGAGCATAGAAGGTAATGAATTACAGTCGGGAGTAGTCACCTCATTCTTCGCGCTGGCCAGAGGAACAATTTCCGCTGCCGCGAGCACATCTTCAGGTATCTCCCATTGCGAGATTTTCTCGTCGCAGCCGCCACTGAATATAGAGCGTCCATCCACCGAGAATGTAACACGAGACACTAAATCTGTGTGCCTAAATCGGGCGACTTCTGTGCCCGTGGAAAACTGCCACAATCGAACAGTGCAGTCTTCAGATGCTGATGCGAGAAGGGTGCCTGCTGGGTTCAATATGATATGGTAGATGTGCTCGCCTTCGTCATGGCCAATCCAGGAATCACCAGCTTGTTTCCAGGTGGATGTGTCCCAGGAGCGAATGACGGGACCCTCTTTACTATTTGCTGAGAGGAGATGTGCGCCATCAGGAGTCCAGGTGAGCGAGTAGTTCAATGCATTGTGATAGCTGTTGAATCGAGCAAGACACTTCCTTTGGTGCAAGTCCCATATTTGGATATCTCTCCTGGTAGCAACGCCGAGTTGACCGGTCGGAGAAAATCGGATGGAAAAGACGGGCGAGCCACACGAGAGAGGATCAACTTTACTTCGCCAGGTGCTGGTGTCCCATAAAATGACTGTGTTATCGAATGACCCAGCGCTGGCCAACATCTCACCATCAGGGGAAATGTCCAAAGTAAACACGATGCTTGCTGTGACCTTCCAAGGGACCTGCGATAACCCTCCCACTTTCGGTATCACGTACCCATAACCGCCAATCCAACAATGTTTGATGAAGATTGTCTTCATCCACATTGTCTGGAACTCTCTCCCTCCGCACTGACAATCTTTTTCCCGTTTTCCAATAATACAAGTGCGCCGATGCACTCATTCACTACCCACTTCATGATCTCCGCGCCGTCCTCAATCATCCATATGCATATCGTCTTATCGGCAGATGCAGTCGCTATTCTTTTGCCATCAGGAAAAGTCACGATGGAGGTGATGCCTTTTTTATGACCCTCAAATGTCTTGACAGGCTTTTGATGGGATCCAGGTAGCTGTTTGTCATCCTTCATCCTCGGTTGTTCCCCTGAGGCAGGTGCTTTGCTAAATTATGCCTAGTGGGAAGTTAGACACGCCAGAGAGGAGAATGCGAAAGAACTTTCTGTAATGGTTTTGGTTGAGGTGTGTTACTAGTACACTGCGTCTACAGCATGCAGCTCATTATGTTCGCCTTATAGACGCCTGTGTCCGCAAACTGTGCGCCGAGGCACTGCTTCACCCGGGATGACTTGCTATAATTATTCCTCAGTCCGTTTTGTGTCTCAAGCGCTGGACCACGAATCATTCATGATGCCCTCTATCTGCTGTATCACGCCTCATGTGGCATACAATCAGACTCTATGATACTCCCATGAACCCACTTCCTGATATCCATACTGACAACCCCGAACGCTCTTTCATAGTTCACCTACTCCCCTTTGCGCTTTTCAGTATTGGACAAACCCTCTCACCACTTACACACCTGGGCGACCTGTTAAACGTCTCTGCATATGTCGTCGACTGTTGGTGCATAGTGGGAAGTTAGACATGGCCAAGAGGATGCTAGAGCGATGGTTATGGTCAAGGTGCGTCGGTAGCCTAGTACGATTGTATCTACAGCATGTAACTCATTACTGCGACCAGAATCAGCTGACCCGTGGCTGCATATAGCTCGTAGGCTGTTAGTAGGTGCGAGTACCTGGAAAATTTGCACCGAGTCACTACTTTACCAGCAACGATAGTATCTACTCCCTCGATCTGTGTTGCTGACCTCTTTGCAGTACACCTCCTTGTCTCCCGTGATACCAATGGCTCATATTCTTTCCACTGTTGGCTAGCACGACATACAACCAGATGCAAGCCAATCATATACAACGTTGAATGCGGCAGTCAAGTTCGCATTGTCTGCTCACCCTTCTCGCTTTTCAGCAGGCAAAGTCCCTCTGGCTGCATCCTGAAGCCTTTGATCACGCATCTGAGTAACCTCTTTCATACTTTGGCATCACTATACCCTCGACCGTGGTCCATAGCGCTCACCGAGGGTAGGCCTGGCTGCTCGCCCTTGTCAAGAATAAGTTTACCTGTTGGCATCATCGGTGTTGAAAGGAGCTGTTCCCAAGGAATGCCGTGGCACTGTTGCACATGACATCTCTGTTGTCTGAATTCTTGATAACGGGCAATATGTACTTCTCGGATTCGTCGGACTTTATTGTGAGTTTGGGGGCGGTCTTCTTGGTCGAAGCTTTCGATGATCTTGCTGAGGAAATTTTACCCAGGCATGCTTGACGTGTCACTGTATGAACACATGCATAATGTGCGAGCATACCTGTCTTAAGGTGAACCTACCTTTGTTGTGTTTGGGACTAGTGTGCATCTTACTGCAAACGATTTGGGGCATCTGTTGAAAGATCCCTTTACAAGCACACCTTCGTCATTGATGACTAGCATAGGCGACACGACGACACCACAAGCAGGAGTTCGAGCTCACGTACAAATGTGAAACTAATCGCAGATACGAGTACAAGAGCAAATTGGAAAAGGTATCAGATGCTGCTGTAGAAGGCGTGGACTATATCTGTTGCTCCTTGTTATGTTGCTCTGCACTATCGCCCTCGTTTCGAACTTCAAAATGTTGCGTGTGGCAGGCTGTCCTGCAAATATCACTTGTGTCCACGTTTTGGTCAACGCGTTGTGACAGGTATCTGAGAATCAGCGTGAACACGTCCATTAAATAATGCTGATGTTCTAAGGGTAACCAGAGTAAGTGAATCGGTACCGCACATGCGTCATAAGTCAAATCTAAAATGAGGTGTTGAGGTGCGTTCAGTTCTCAATCTCGTCCATGCCCTGGTCCGAGTAAAAATTCCCAAGAACATTCACAGTCAATTGTCAAGGTCACGGTTGTTATATGCACAGTCAAAGATGATATGAAGCTGCTAGTACAATGTAAAGCTCGAGAGATAAAACTGACTATGAAGACTGTTCTCCCGCGTGTTCTTCAAGGCCTATGAGGCAAGACGGTCCTGTTTCTGGCTGACTGACTAGTCATCGATTTCACTTCTATTTCTTCATGCTGGTCTTCTGATCATATGACACCATATCAGGTCATGCAACAAACGAACAAGATTTTGATACCTGGTAGTAGGTATCGGGACATCAACAGGATCTACATCAACTGCAGGTGCAAGGCGACATGGTCCTGCCTCTGGCTGTGACTGGAAAAAAAGACATTGGTGTCAATTTGGTTTTCTTGTCAGTTTCAATTTGGGTCCTACGACAGTGCATCAGGTAAGCGATTTAACAAGTGAATAGTCTTGTCTTACCGTGTAGTAGATATAGGAATATCAATAATGGCATGTTCAGATTCGTCGTCATCGAGTTCGTCGTCATAGACCGGCCGTGGTGGATCCGGTTTTTTCTTCTTCTGGAACCAGCTGAGGCAAAAGAAGAGTACATATGGTCGTATTCCGTCGTCCACACCAACAACGTCGCCCTAACGAAAGGATGAGGTCAGTTCTCAAGAATCCAATAAGTTGCACGAAACGAACAGGTGTTGCTATTCCGAGAGGAACATCAATGACTTCGGGAGCATTTCGTTTTGGCCGGCGCTCCTTTTGCTTCCCCTTCTTGTCAGATGACGGCCAGATGCCATCGAAAAAGGTCTTGAGATCAAGCAAGCGAGAAGATGAAGGACGTTCCGCATGAGCGAGTGGTGATGCAGAGTAAGTATCCCATCCACGAGACGTGTCGAAGCGCTGGTAGGTCGTCGGCTTACTTTGGCGCTGGCCAGGAATCTCCGACTAAGAAGTATGTGAGAAACCACTGAAGGGGAGACCGTCAAACGGTTCAAACCACATACATTAAGCAGGCGTTTCATCTGGTCGAGAGTCAGGATATATATCATATGCAGGTTAGAGAACGCACATTGTGTTTGCCCCGAGCAGCCTTGGAATGAATACGCTTGAGCATGGAAGGGAATGAAATTACAGTTGGGAGTAGTCACCTCATTCTTCGCGCTGGCTGAAAGATCAATTTCGGCTGCTATGAGCACATCCTCAGGTATCTCCCATTGCGAGATTTTCCCGTCCCAGCCGCCACTGAATATAGAGCGTCCATCCACCGAGAATGTAACACGAGACACCGGATCTGAGTGCTTAAATCGGGCGACTTCTGTGCCTGTGGGAAACTGCCACAATCGAACAGTGCAGTCATTAGATGCTGATGCGAGAAGGGTGCCCGTTGTGTTCGATATGATATGGACCATATGGTTGATGGGCTTGTCTTCGCCATGACCAATCCAGGGATCACCAGCCTGTTTCCAGGTGGATATGTCCCATGAACGAATGACGGGATCTCCATCACCTGCTGAGAGGAGATGTGCGCCATCACGAGTCCAGGCGAGCGAGTAGTTCGATGCATTGTTGAAGTCGTGGTGGCCGTTGAATTGAGCAAGACGCTTTCTTTGGTGCAAGTCCCATATTTGGATATCTTCCTTGGTAGCAACGCCGAGTTGACCGCTTGGAGAAAATCGGATGTCATAGATGGGTGAGCCACACTTGAGAGGATGATCTTTCCTCTGCCAGGTGCTAGTATCCCATAAAATGACTGTGCGATCGAACGACCCGCTGGCCAACATCTCTCCGTCAGGGGAAATGTCCATAGCAATCACACCACTTGTGTGACCTCCCAAGGGACCTGCGACAACCCTCCCACTCTCAACATCACGTACCCATAACTGCCAATCCAACCTATCATTTCCGTCAAAATCATCTTCATCAGATTCAGAAGCATCTTCTACAACACCGGCTGGAAACTCTCCCTCCGCACTGACAACCTGTTTCCCGTTTTTCAAGATTACAAGTGCGCCGACATGCGGTCTCACCACCCATTCCATCTCAGCGCCGTCCTCAAGCCTCCACATCCGTATTGCCTTGTCGAGAGATCCAGTCGCTATTCTCTTGCCATCAGGAAAAGTTGCGATGGACATGATGCTTTTTTTATGACCCTCAAATGTCTTGACAGGCTTTTGATGTGATCCAGGTAGCTGTTTGTCATCATTCATCCTTAGTTGTTCCCCTGAGGCAGGTGCTTTGCTAAATTATGCCTAGTGGTAAGTTGGACACGCCAGAGAGGAGAATGTGAAAGATCTACCTGTGATGGTTTTGGTGGAGTTGCGTTGCTGGTACAATGCGTCTGCAGCATGCAGTTCATTACGTTCGCCTTGTAGGCGCCTGAGTCCTCAAACTTCTCTGCTTCTTCCGCTTTGGTCCGTTATGTGTCCCAAGCACTGGAACACATTGTTCAAGTGGCTGTCTGCTCAATATCAGTTACAGCAGTCTGCTCGCGGGGCGCATGCGACTTATGTCATACTGATGCCGATCGGTGGATGACAATGCAGAATAGACAGGGAAGAAGTGACAAACCAACGACACTGCTGGATAGCAAGCGGAAAGTCGTCAAGAACACCAGTCACGACTGAACTCATAGCCTGCCAGCGAGGTATTCGTGACGACGATCCACGTCGTGACAAACCTGCAGGACGTTGTGAGAATGATAGTGGTAATAACGAAGTGGACGCGACAAAACCAAGAGGTCAATAACTTATAAATCGACTTGAACCGTACGGAGCCATGGACGCTACGGATATGCAAGGGACAAATGCTGTACATATCCTGGATGATAAATTTCTGATGGTGAGATGCACAATGGAAGGTTCATTCAGAGGTCACAGTCAAGAGGAAAGGTGAAGCTCCGAGTACGATGCAGGGTCTCAGAATTGAAACTAACTAGAAGACTGTGCTGCTGGGTGTTCTTGCATTCAGTTACCGCAAGATGAGATGGTCTTACTTCAAGCTAGTAGTTGGTTTCAATTCGATTTCTTCATGCTAGGCGATTTGAATCCCATGACACTGCATCAGTGGCTCATCCGTCGAACAAATAAGGTTTTAATACTACTTACCTAGTAATAGGTATGGGAACATCGATCGAGAATGCCGCCCTCAGAATTCGTCGTCCTCGAGTTCGTCGCCATAAACTGGCCGTGGTGGATTTGGCTTCTTCTTCTTTTGGAATCAGCTCAGGCGAAAGAAGAATACGCACGCTCGTTCGCACCAGCAGCGTTATCACAGAGGAGGATGCGGTCAGATCTCACAAACCCAATAGAACTGCAGAAAACAAACATATACAGCTTATCTGAGAGGGACACCGATGCCTTGGTGTTAGTTGACACTTCTTTCGCTTTCCTTTCTTGTCACGAATACGATTGAAAAAGGTCCTGATGCTATGCAAGGAAGAAGATGAAGGGCTTTCTGCACCAGCGCGTGGTAATGCAGAACGAGATTGAATCTGTGAAGACAAAGTACGCATTTCGATCGACCACATGGCCCAAGTACTAAAAGTTACAATCTCTTACAATCTTGTGCAAGTGAAGTTAAAGTGACACACCAAACAAGTACCATAAGAACGTTCATCCTTCGAGATCACCTCCATAATCCGGCAGTTCTTCAAGCTTCAATGCTCCGAGTGCTTTGCCCCTGCTAGCGATACTCTTATACAAATCTCGCGATTCTGTACATTGAGAATGCGCCATCCTTGCGCGCTCACCGTGTTCCGCGAGCCCCTGTCTTCGGATAGTTCAAGGGTTGCGTCCAAACCAGTGGAATATTTGAGCATCTCTTCCACAATCTTAGGATTTGTAATTGTGGCGCTCCATCCTCTAGGGGGACTGGCAGCGGATGAGTCGGCATCCTGCAGAGGACAATGAGTATTGTGCGGAGCTATGTGTACGTATCGTACTACCTGAGAAATATTTTCAACAATCTGACGGGCAGGAGTCAACATACATAACATAACATGGTAAGCAAGGAGAAACATACAGAGGAGCTCATTGAGGTGAAACGGTGAGAATTTTAGTCTGGCTGGTGTGGCCTTTATAGATCTTTTTTGGCTGAACCTAGTGCGAAAATGATGATGAATGAAATACGTAGGGTCAGGACTCAGTACTCAGTACTCAGGAGGCGTGGTACTGTAGTCGGACTTTGCGTTTGCTGTCGTTGAGTGGTCTTAGTAGCGGTAGCGAGAACGAAAGAAAATGTTTGCTTTATTGAAGCAGATAGTTTTTCGGGTGGAAGCCCCGAAGGGGCGACCCGGCCCCGATGGCGGCCCCAACCTGTGCGAGAGTCGATTAGCCTCCGGGGCTTCTCTTTGCTTCTTTTCCTTTCTCAAGTCCTTGTCTATCTTCGACATCATATGTCGTTTCCACCGGCGTCGGCCTGACTCAGCTTCTTCCGCCTCGGACATCTTGATACTTGCGTACTTGATGTTTTCCTCCGAGTCGACAGTTGTTCTACCTCAGCGTTGTCTAACACATCGCTGAGGTATGCATTTCCCTGCCACTCGTATTTACTCGCTGACATGTAACCTAGACTCTGTGCTAGGTAAATCTAATTTTAGCGTTGTCTAACACGTCCGCTGAGACTCTGTGCTAGCCTTCATCAACCCGGTGCCAGTAATACGATAAAAGAAGGACTTGTGGAACTACTAGTACCATAATAGCTCAAAGTAGTACCTCGAAATTTTTGTATCAGTCACCTCGATGTCAGCTGGGGGCCTTGAGCAATACCTTACCTTGAATTTTTTTCAATCGGGTAAATCTAAGAAGTAGGTACCTCCAAAAGAAGTGACTTTCGTTGTAATTCGAAAGCTTCAAGGTGTCGTGTTTATCGAGGAAAAGCAGACCAGAGCGTGCTACATAAAGACGCTTGCGTATGAAGGGAAAAGGGGACTCGGTCCTCTTGACGTCAATGACTACAACAAGCAAACATTCATTCGTCTTATATGCAAAGTGTACGTCAATAACGCATCGAACAAGCGGAAGCGATACAACCACGATAGCTAGAAAAGACGACTACCTCAACTACGATCAGCCTGGTTCGCCATCGTCACCACCTCCATAAGCACAGTCTGCCGCTCAACCGTGAGCATCGTCGTCGCTGCCTGGTACAAAGCACTGTTTTGATTCTGGAATGCTGTGAAAACGGTCATTGTAAGCGGGAAACAGTATAAGATAGTGAGAATGAACGACGCACTCTGTAATGCTTGCTTGAAGGTGACATATGTGTTGATGTTGTCGAGCGGACTGAAAAACCCAAGTTCTTCCTCTATCTCTGATTCCTCGGATATATCTGACTCATCGTCTCCTGTTTCTGCTTTCTCGGATTTTTCCCTCAGACGAGCACCCTAAAATGTTGATGTGAACGGTAGGTTGCAATTATGGAATTGTGACGAACCTCTTTCGCCAGAATCTCGAGATATGCGGAATCTTCATCCCATACATCCTCTAAAACACAGGTGTCACGAATCGGAACAGGCAACAAGACCATATACACTTACCATCTTCCTCTCCCTCAAGATTGAGGTATCTAGTTTCGTCATCATCTTCATCATCGCTCCCTTCAACCAGCTGATCCTCCAACACCTTGCGTTCTACAAGATCACACCATCAGTCAAGTTACCAGTCACACCAAAAATACGCAACCCACTCGCAACAGCCTGAGGCAGCGCCTTGAAAATGTTCAAAGCGCCGCCCACAATCCCAGGCCATCCATCCCTCAATCCCTCCGGAATCGCGCCAGCCTCCATCTCCAACAACTTACAAAGCGCCAAAATGCTCAGTTTCTTGTCGTGCACGCGTGGGAGTTTGCTGTCGCTGTTGATTGCTACGAACCAGCGGTCGAAAAATGTGCGTGAGAACCCTGGCTTGTAGGCCTCCATGAAATGAAGCGCCGCGGAGGCGTTGTAGAGGACGGCGTTGACGAGAATCTCAAGGTTGGCAAGGCGGAATGAGGCAGTCTCGCCTTTGTCGACGTGGTCTGCGGCGATGGTGACAATGTCCTGGAGTTGCTGCAGAAGCACGATGAGAAGGAGTCGCGGGTGAGAATTATGAACACAAAGGCTTACGTCGTCTATATGGCCGTGCAAGTTAAGAAGCATGGACTCTGCTAGCTTGCATCCGTTAATCTTGTCGTTATCCCCCAGTTGTGGGCTCGTCATAGCCGTGCGGTACATGTCCAACACCTTCGACCTGTAGTCAGGGCGTGCCTTCAGCACCTCGGTACCATACGATACGAAGTTGTCCAGCGAGGGGAGCATTTCTGCAAATTGTCACCTCCATGAGCAACACAATCTAAATATGCGCGGGAAGCAACGGGCCGCACCATCAAGGAAATCAACAGCATCATTCTTGAAGAGGTCATAAGTCAGCTCGAACACCGGCCACATGTTCGGTGATATCGCATGAAGACGGAAGGTAAGGGCGTCTACAAGGTCATACATATTATCAAACAAATCTACAGACGCTGCGATCAGCGTTACCCTTTAAGCAACAAAAAGAGCAGACGCACCAATCAACTTATTCTCAAGGGTGAACCGGATGATGGGTATAATCACCTCCTGCACCTGCGACAGAATCTCAGGCGAGGAGTCAATGCACGAGACAACCTGTGCAGCTTTATGAGATGCGTTGAACGAACATGATGGCGAGGGTACACGTACAGTTCCAATAGTTTTGGCGACCCCCATAGCGCCGTATACTTTATCGTCGTCGCCATCTGTCATGAGTGATTCTACATCGATACTGTCCGGAGCCGCTTCTTTCTGCTGTGCCAGACCCTCTCTTGCAAGGCGTAAGTAAGACTCGCACTATATACATGCCGTCAGCGTATCATAGAGGTAACTAGAGGATAGGCGCTCACCAGGCGTGCGGTGAGCTGCGAAGCCACAGGCAGAAGCTCGTTTTGGAACCGGTCAACCATAGCTTCCATACTGTGATTGAGGACATCGAGGTCCGTCTCGTCGGAGAGCTTGAGAAGATCTGCAACAGCCACAATCGAAATCAACGAGTACATCAGTGGGTTTGGACATGAGACGCACCTTGCACGACCTTGCCTACTTGCGGAGAGACGGCGTCCCTAACTAGAGAACCAAAGTTGGCTTGGACAGAGTATAAGAGGAAGAATAAATTTTCTAGCGAACCTGAGTCATGGACGAGAACCAGCTCGGTGATGGCCAGCGCAGCTTGCACACGTACTGGGAGTTCCTGATCATCAAGGGCTAACGCCACAGCACGGGAATGGTTGTTCAAGTTCTGAATAGGATCGACGTCAGCGTGAAAACAACACTTGTAGTAGAGATGCCTACCTCTTCAGCAGCCCATGTGATACCGGCTTTGGTCACTACACCAAGCACCTCACATGCCTGAACCGCATCAGCTCAAGAAGATTGAATGAAGTAAATAGACACACCACACTCCGTAAGTACGGCTCCTGCGATGTGAATTCGGGCAGGACGTACTGTACCATGAACTGCTCGATGCTTCCCTTGACATCGGGATGGCGGACGATGAAGGGGCCGAGGACTGACATCATCGTAAGTGCGCCGAAGCGCTGCGCCGGTGTAGGATTTCTATATCGCATTTTTGTGAGTTGATGGCTGTACTAGAAGTAACAGGGACGCACGAGCGCAAGACAGTGTTGATGAACTGGAGCATCGGGAGGAAGGCGGTTTTCGTGCGGTTGCTTGCGAGGGAGAGGAGGAACGAGGTCGCGCCACTCACGGGGGACGAGAAATTCTCGTACTCGTCTTTGGCATGTGAGACACTGATACGGATAACAGGAGAGAGCGACCAGGTAAACTTACCGACACTAGCACGGACGTATTCTACGGGATCGGCCTCCCACATGGCTTGTTTGGACGCATTGAAAGTGAGCTGGGGGAACCCAAAGTTAGCCACAAGGCTGTCGACATGGGGCTTCAGGAGTATCCACGTCGATTTCGGCTTAATACTGTGGGAAAACGCATCAACAAAATCCGAGGGATCAAAGACCAATGCGAAGTTCGAACCATTCAGTGAAAAACTGGAAGACCTGGTATTGGCATTTCTTGCCCAGCCATGCCTGCCCTGAAACATATAGCTCGACTTGGTGGAGGTACACCTTGAAGATTTCGGGAGCGAAGGTGGTCACGAAGTGCTCTGCAAATACGCCATATTCATTCTGCATCGGTGACGGGAGCTGAGAAGGATTTCCAAAGCTACCATGCTTTCAGAAACACATATTATACGTGAAGAAGATACACACCGATGGAACAGTCGACCGAGGATTCCATACGCCCACTTCTTGGCCTTCCACCATTCGCATTTCTCCCGATCTTCCTCGTCAGTTGGAACGCCTTCCACGGGGACAACCATCCCTACAACGCGGAACAAGAGTCTTCCCCAGGGAACGAGTGATTCTGGGCTCTGCTGGTGCGGGGAAAGGTTGACAATAATTGCAGTTTTGTACGTCTTGAGAATAAGGTGTAGCATGGCTGGGATCTCCTGGGACGCGGGTTGGGATGGGGAGGTATTGAGCATGCCATCAGCGATAGTGACAAGGGTAGGGAAAAGGGTGGCGATAATGTTTGGTAGGACGTCGGCTTTTTGGCGGAATCTACGCGTTCATTAGAGCGATACGAATGATGACACAATGAAACACGTACCTAAACGCTCTAACGCACTCGAGTGCGGCTACAACACCAGCTCCTACTTCTCTCACATCTCCACTTCCCAAGAGCCTTTTCACATCATCCAAAAGAGATGACCAGCGATCGGGGAAGTCATGCGCCACAAGGTCTTTCAGGGTCGCTGCGAGCTGGACGGTGACGGAGCGGCTGGGACTGGCAGAAAGAAGGGGAAGAATGTTGGCTTTTAGTGCGGTGCGGTCGGACTGAGCAATTGGGACATGGTCTGGGCGGGGATTTGGCGGAAGGATGTAAGAGGTATGTACGCGATTCTTGAGGTAAACACTACAAGCTTGACGAGTAGCTCTGTCGTAGAATTAGTATCATGAGCATCATGAAACTATCTGCAAAAAAGAGTAGACGTACATTTCAACGCCATCAGATGCAATGATTTGCAGAAGGGCAGTTAGCATGCCCTCCTGTGCACCGATCTACAGGGACGATCAGCGCGATGATCGCAGGTCTAATGAAACAAGACATCACCTTGCGTATTTGGAGCTCGCCGGTCTTCTGTACATTAGGATCAGGATTGTAAGTTGTCGCGAACAAGTTCGCAAGTGATTGAAGATCCATCTGTGCATCATCCATGATGATGATGATGATGATTAGATTAGGATTTTTTTCGCGTTAAAATCAACCTATAGATCAGCAATAAAATACAGACCTCAGTCAGGTATATTATGAAGAGAAAGAGACAATGGACGAATGGTCGTAAAGGTCGTTTACAAAGGCTTTAGTAGAAAATTTGGGATCAGACACGCGGCGGCGCGTTTAGTGTTGACCTAATTGATCATGATAAGATTACATCATGCTTCGAGCTCTTTCACCTGTACAGCAACTACCAGTATCTTCATACAACAAACTGCTCTAACAGGCCGATCCTACACAGTCATCTAGAACGTTCGGTTTGCGGTAAGACATTTTATCACGTTGGCATTTTTGATTGGCGGATAATTTCAAAGATCCCGGCTCAGCATGCAGTATATTTACATCTGACGCGTGTCTGGAACCACGTCCTAGATTTGGGACAGCGACTGGCGATCCAATGTCAAGAGCTCCTTGGACCCGCACCGGAGGCATTAATGGGTTTCCCGATGTGACTACTAGCCCACGCTCGATCAACGAATGACATAGACGTATTTGACATCGTGAGCTTCTCCCCATAATCGCTATACGACTAACAGTCACCGCGGACGCAGTGTTAGTGGTAGTTCCATCTAGTCCGGTTTTCATGAATGAATTACAGTACATCTTGTGCCTCCCACCGCGAGTGGTGTAACGTAGCAGTATTCCCGAATTTGACGAGTGCATCTAGATGTTTAAAAGTGGTGTGCGATGGCGCTTCTTCTTAGGAAATGTAACGCTAAGCTTCGGGTCCACATTGAGGTCGAGAAGGAGAGCGATACAGGGGAGTTCCGATTCCCCGCTTTATCTGAAATAAACATCTGCGACACGCGGTCGACATCGTTAAAGCCAAGGGCGGGATCATCGAAATAGATGGGAATCATATTGGAGTCGCATCTAGCGCTGTGTAACGATATCTAAGAGATAACATTACTTGACAACGAGCGGAAGCTTACCTCGACGATTCAACGTTAGCTAACTTGGAAGCTTTCGGCGAGATAAACTTTTCCATGGACATCCGGTGCGAAAAATTGATATAGGCATACTGAAAAGCTGCCTTAGCCTTTTCACCCGCCCTCGGCCAGAACTCATCGCCAAAGAGGCACCCCAGGAAATTAACGATAGAGACTTTCTGGCAGTGTATCAGTTCCGCATCCTCGCTTCCGTTGTAGTGTAGATCCGAAATCGTGCCTGTGGAGAGATTACTCCGAACGTACATGTCCTTGACAAGAAGCAGCAAAAGTCTGCTAGCCAGCTCTCCGCATTGTCCTGTTTCGATCATCCCACTGTCAACCTTTACTTTCAAAACCTCCAAAGCGTCCGCCAGACTTCTGGATGTCGAATTGCTGCAACGCAAGACAGAAGGGGTTCCGATGGATAACCGGTGAATGCCCACGACCTAACTTCGGTCGTCGAGAAGCATACGCGCAGGTAACTAGCTACTCCTTTTTTGAGATAAGAGACAGCATTAGGGTGACCGAAGCAGATGTCGAGACCGAATCTCTGAGACAGTACGGCGAGAGCCTCGTTTATGTCTTGAGGATTGAACATTTTGGATTTGCAGAGCTTCTGAGCAGCCAGCGTCATAACCCCCGGTAATAGTCTGTTTGTCCATGAGTGATTTTTACCTATTCATGGTGGTCAACGAAACTGAACATGAGGATAAAAACACGAGGACAAACAGTGGACGACCGAATCCGATGATATAGCGGAACTTTCCATCATCATTAGCCGATATACCAGACAGAGAGTCCGCATTCTGGTCCCAACCAAGATATGTATAGGGTTGGTATAGAAGTTGACCGTCTATCGCTACGCGCAGGGAATCATCTGTAACTAATCGTGTGAAAAGAGTTGGAACCAGACGACACAAAAGATGTACTTACGGATCACCTGACGAGCCGAAAAATCGGCCACCTGTGAAGTCGTAGATGCAAGAACGACCCAGACTGGTGCGTCATTTTTGTGGCAGTAGGCGTTGATTGTCTTGCCAAGAATATGGGATGGACGAAAACCCTTGCTACTCATGCTGCTCAGAGGGTGGGCTTCATCAAACGCTATGACGAGTTTTGGGGTATCGTCCTGAGGAAACACATGCGGCGTTTTCAGCATATCAGTGTAAGCGGCAACGACGAATGATGCTCTTTCCAATTTCGGCGCCTTGATCAGCCTTGATCTTTGCATCTGTTCATGCTCAGCGTGAGCTAAGTCGGCCGCTACGTGCAGAAAAGAATGTTTACCCGTCAAAGACATACTCCCGAGTTTCGCAGCGGTCTCTTCAACTGTTGGCGCGTCGCAATTGGCACCGACGCTCTCTTGGCTCTTCGGTGTCTGGATCTCATCAAGGATCTGTTTAAAACTTCAGCCTTAGTCCCTCTGTCACGAGCATCATCGCCCGTGTTCACAATCTGATATCGGGTTTGAACTTTCTCAAAGAACTTCGTATGAGCTGGTGAGCGCGTGTCACACATCCAATTATTCCAAGACTTGATTGTGGCACCAGGACTGTCAGACTGTAGTGGAGAGACCTTGGCGCTCAGATCTTGCTTGAGCGTGTGGAATATGGCTGCAATGAACGCGTAACAACGAGCGGTATATTCAGCTTGAGAGCAGTCCATGTCTTCCGTTAGTATACGCGCAGGCACTAGGTCTCGCTTAGGGAAACCAAAATCGTTTGGTTCACGAAGGTTCATCAACACAAGAACGCCTTTGTTCTGCAGCTGATTCGATGCTTTAGTTAACTGATATGATAATGCATGTTATAAGCCTGACCTCGGTCATTAGTCTCGATTTCCCAGTGCCAGAACTTTGGACGATCGAACAGAATTTGGCATAATAAGGCCTCTCGAGGCCGCGTCTGAACTTTTCATCGTTGCTTTTTAGGTACTCGTAAAAACTGTCCACCGCCTTCCCGATGTAAGGTCTGACGAATGATTCGTATAGGAAGGCTGGTTGGTCCTCGTCTAGGATGTGATCAACGTAAGATAACTTAGAAATATAGACGTCACAGAATAAAGGCCTCTGACTTAGGCACCATGAAGGTTGTTGGACGTATTGTGCGTCATGCGTCAATATTCCGTGTATACGATTTGGAGGGCACTCGTAGAACGTACCCACGTACTCCAACATTCCTATCTGCATGGTCTTCGTAAGAACTAGGAAGAGGAGTCTTTCGAGAAAAGTCACGCACCGCTATGTCAAGTCTGATACCCACCCACTGAAATTGTGTGCACCAAAAGTACGTTCTTCACGAGTCAAACTATAGCTTGTAATATCGATGTCGTTCCATTGCGAGAAATCTAAACAGATACTTGTCTACTCTCAGAACCAGATGTTATATTGGGTGAGGAGCTGAGGAAACCGGGTCGTCACTCAAAACGTCTGGCGACTCGCCTGACAATAATCCAAGGATAATTTATTGCATCGATATGAATGTTGTACCATGTTTGCAGTGTATAGGTAATTGCAATGCAGCCCAACTCTGTGGAGAAGCTCTATTAGTGAATTCTAATCGATGTGGGTGTCTTTGAGGACCCTCACCAAGTTCCAATGATAAGAATTCCATGTGCACCTACGACGTGTCCAGCAAATATCTCCACATCCCGAAGAGTAAATTCACCAAGAATCCAAAAACGATTCCTACTTGTGTGCGCCGTCTAAGGTACCAGTCAGCACACGGTTACGGGAAATTCACAAATAGAAAAAGAGACTGACGAAAATATGACACTCTCCCCACTCTCGTGCTCACCCTCTTCCCAGAAAACTGCGGCCTTCGTTTCACGGAGGAAGAAAAATGGTATGATTGGGAAGAAAAACCCGATGACAATACCGCGGAGAATGAGGCTCTGTGAGGAGGCAGAAGAAAGGGACGCTGTGTTGACGTTATCCATGGAGTCTATCCATTGTTCTTCGAGAGCTCGAGCGTGTTCGTCATCTGCGGTATGGTAAGTATATTTTCTGGTAAATTTAAGAGGCCATACAGTCTTCCTCGTTCTCAAACTCAATGTCAAGATAATTTGACGACGATTGGCTATGAAATTGCCGTCTGAAATTCGCGATGTCATCCTCAGAGAATCCTGCAGCAGCAAGCCTATCAAATCCCCTTAGTGGTTGCAGTTGAGCTACCTATAGCGACGAGCAATCAGTAATTACGAAACAATATATCCATGCGCCACGCACTTGTAGTTTCTCCTCTTCACTCTCTCCAGGCTCGATCACGGGGCCAACAGAACAATGCAACCACGTCACCAATTGATCTTCCTTTGAAATATCTTGTGAACGAGCGGAGGCACGGACTTGTCGCTCCTCGAGGGTTGTCAGCCATTCGTGAAGGAGCGTTCCATCCGTTAGCAAACGCCCAGCGTGTATGAGACGAAGCCGACGATCTTTCAATTGGGGGAGACCATTAACTATCTGTATTTATCTGCACATAAGGCAAGCACCAATCATACTTCCAACCACGCACATTAGCTTTAACATCCCTCACTGTGTCCTTCGGATGGACTGTGAGGTTAAAGTCGGGGATACCCTCAGTAAACCGGATCGTCAGGTCTCTGGAATCATCCGGTGGTGTAGAGGACGAGGCCTGTTCAAGGGGCGAGTCTATTGCACGCTGCTTCCCTTTGGCTTTCTCGCTGAGCATAGTCCTTGCGCTTGCTGTAGGCCTTCGTGCGCAGCTGAAATCGCTGTCAAGTGAGACTCGTCGTTACACAGCCACGGGTCACGTGAATATTAGGCAACATTCAAGATGACTAAGCTCATCTAGACAGCTTCTCCGACTCCACTATCCCATTCGGTGATTCAGTGAACTACCCTCAATCTTACCCCGACCTCCTATTCATTGCCCAACATGCCGCGTGCAGAAGGTCAGTTAGACCAGCACTTATAACAACGAATCCCGCTAACGTTCAATGTCCAGTCGGAACTCCAAAGTTTCTCGCCAATAAGATGAAATCCAAGGGCCTACAGCGCCTGCGGTGGTACTGCCAAGTCTGTGAGAAGCAGTGCCGAGATGAGAACGGCTTCAAGTGCCATGCTCAGTCCGAGGCCCATCTTCGCCAGATGCTTGTCGTCGGCGAGAATGCCGGGCGGCATATCGCTGATTTCTCGAGCCAGTTCCAGCATGATTTCGTCCAACTTCTAAGCAGACGGTGCGTAGCTCTCTTTCAATTTAATATCAATATTTATAACCTTGTTTGTCACTCGTTAGATATAACACAAAACGTGTGCGTATCAATCAAGTCTACCAAGAATTCATCCAAGATAAGAACCATCTTCACATGAACGCTACCCGCTGGGTGACTCTCACCGAATTCGCCAAACATTTGGGGCGTTCAGGTATCGCGCGCGTGGATGAGACCGAGAAAGGGTGGTTCATTGCATGGATTGACAGCAGCCCGAAAGCTCTCGCAAAGCAAGAAGCCTCTATGAAAAAGGATCGAGCTACGCGGGACGATGAACAGCGGGAGCGCACCCTGATTGCAGAGCAGATTGAGAGGGCAAAGTTGGAGAAAGAGGGGAGTGATGAAGGAAGCGCGAGCCCCCCTGCCGGGGAGGGCCTCAAGAGAGAAGAGGGCGCAGAAAAAATTGTTCTATCATTTTCTGCAAAGCCAGCGGCCACATCAGATACAACGGCCACAGCTGCTCCGACAGGGCTGAAGCTAACTGTCGTAAAGCCCGGAGCCAATCCTCTCAAAGCTAATCCATTAAAGCGGCCTAACGTCTTCAAGTCTGCTACTCCTGTCAAGTCTGAGAGGTCAGAGGGTGGCGGTGAGAATGATAGGAAACGGCCTGCACCGATGTCAGCTGCAGAACGGCTTATCATGGAGGAGCAAGAGCGTAAACGCTGGCGGATGGATAGAGAAAGTGTAGCCTAAGCTTCAGCTGCTGTATCGTTTTACTGTATCCTTATTGTATTTTTTGCCCTCTTCAGAAGTGTTTCAGCCTCAAGTATCGCTATACGACTGACACCGTGACAACACGAAAGGAAACTAAAATGTGCAGCTACGACTGCAGTACTGTGTCTATGCATGTCATTGAGTGAAATAACCAATCCTCCCTTTCATCGTTCATGATCATGTAAAATGGGGTAGAAAATATTCCATAAGGTAGACCAATTGTGATATAGCAGGGAATTGAAGACATTTCGGGGAGAGGCCATCGATGCTCGGCTACAGGCGAACCTATCCTCCTGATCTGTTGAGCGTAAGGAAGCATGTATAACAAATCCGAGGGCAAAGGGTGTTGAATCAGGTGTTGAAACATATGAGAGGAGACGCATAGTACCGTTCACGAGAAGATCTGATCACTAACAATGTTTCGACGCATGAGGTCCTCGTAGAAGTCTGGTTTATTCTCTCATATCATCCTCACATCACCATCCGACTCATCTGGTTCAAAATCAATATTCCGAACTTCAACGACGGACGGCGGTATGCACATGAGCAATAATCCAAAAACATTTGAGCATCCCATAGCGCGTGTGACGTCGAGCGCCAGACGTGGCACCACTCAATGTAGGACATGTTGTCGCAACTGCTGTGAGATCCCGACGTGGATTGGGCTCATGAGAGGCTTCAGGTTCTGAGAAAAGGATTCAATAACTCCATGTAATCTCAGAGAGAAACAAAGCGTGGTGCATGGCACGATTCGAGCGTGTTGACTTTACGCGAAAATTGAATACGTCGATGGGGGAGAGTTTGCAAAAATGGGCTTTGCGGTAAGCGCTCATTCTGTGACACAGCCACTGACGCTAGTCAAATGCCTCTTATTAGCAGTCCACCAACTTGCTGGGGTTAAGCTTGAAGCTTGCCAGGCCTCATTTTCATGGTTCTATACCTACAGGCGATCCTGAACTGGCTAGGCTTCCTGTTCAAGACAACTGCACCACACATACGGTTCATCGTACACCAATGTATCCTCCGCATCCGCAAGTTGCTAGGCATCCGTGCTGTGCAGTCTGGTTTGCGAACATTTTTGAGCCGTCCCCTTGCATACCATCAGAGGATTTCGCCAAAGCACAGCAATGAACCAGAGACAGCTGTTTTTACAGCTGCGAGCATCATCCATCCAGTCCCTACGCCAGTGAACGGTCCAAGTCAGACCTTACCTCTCCAGGTAAACCAGCTTCAAGTTCAGGTCAATCAGGATCCTGCTCAAGGACCCTGCACTTCCATCGATTCCCGGTCACCATCTACGTTGTCAATGGAATGGGATCCTAGCAAGTTCAAACCGTTGGCTCCGCAGCTTTGCCAGACTCGGAGATATAAGGGAAGGGTACTCGTGTATGCTTTTTGTTCTGTCGTGTTTCTTTTGATCTCAACTGTTCGATTGGTCATAATATTGAAGGAGTGATAGCGAGACCAAGCCTATCCCAGCCAAAAAGAAGGATTTTTCGGAAAAGCCTGTCGACGGTTGGGAAAGTGTCGTACATCCGGAGGGAGCATTGTACTTCTACGACGCCACTCGGGTATGTTACAGTGTCTCATTTCGATTCTTTGCCTACGATCATAATATCTCTGAAGCACGTTTTTACGGACGCAAATCTGAGAAGCAGAAAGCTTCTCAAGGTCATCAACCATCTGACTCACCAGCTACTATCGAAAGCCAGGGACATTATCGATGACTCCACACATCTCGTTCTGGAGTTGCAAGTGAAAGAAGACGCATGCAATTATTACTTCGTGCAGCACGACAAACGGCTCTTGTTCTGGCTGCAGGATTTCGATGAACCTATATGCATCTACGAACATGTCAAGGGTGTCAAATCGGATACTCACATCAGTGGGTGTCCCTTGGTTCTCCTGAATCAGGTTGACTCATAGGCAAACAACAGAGATTGCCCTCGAGGCACAATATTGGTTTGTTAATCGCATTGTGTACGTAGTTTATTGTCCATATTGCTCTACATCTCTAACGATGCGTTCAGTTTAACATTCTCGTTGGCCGACATCATGACCGTGAAGGATGCACTGTGAATTATACCCGAACAATGCTCCCATCCAACATCAGATTGCCATAGAACTGAAGCATGTTCTTCTTCATGCACACTCAGGTTGGTTATCCACAGCTGGTTTTCGCGTAATAATGAATTGAGGCGTCTTTGTAGACTTTCTAACATCCGATACCTCTGTTGTTCCCTATGATCTCTCCACGCTACAAAGTATGCTGGACCTTTCAAACCATCTGGTGGAATACGTAAAGCCTCTAACACCATCTAGTGATAAGTGTGTGGAGTTGCCCGCTCATCTCATGTGCGTACTAGGTGCGATATATACTTCTCCTGTAGCATTCTTCCACTTACACACTATAAGCTCGCCTCATGCGGTTGTTCGGTGAGCATAGAAACCATGCAGGAGACAATGGACATGGTCACTGAATCGACTCTTCAGCTCGTTCAAAATTCTTGAACTTCTATGGGCAAGTCAGCGCGCGTCTCAACGCTGACCAGTCAGTCTACGAAGTTGAACAAAGTAGACAAAAAGGCACACTCCGACTGAGGTTTGCGAACGCCTTCCTCTGGGGCGCACCAGCTGCACAGTACAAATTCCTGCAAAACACATGGATAGACAATATTTTGAACTATCCTAAGTGGTCCAAGCACATTAGCAGACTCAATAGCGACTGGAGCAACGTTACCATCTTTGTAAGTGGTTTTCTTAAGCTGTCACTTGCCGTGATCAACCTTTTTGGCCAGTCCACCGTGATGTTGGCGGTTAACGTTGGTTTTCTGGCCGTTCCTGGGATCATCGGCGCAGCAGCCGTGGTCATATATCTGTCGGCGATGTGCTCCGTTAGTTCCTTGGTGGTATCCATGCTTCTCGCTGTCGAGTGCCGTGGATGGGGCACAGACTCAGCTAAAGGCGCCGTGCGTTATCTGTTCACATGCTGAAGGGTGTAATGCTCATTTGTCCTTCAAGGCAACGTTCATGGCCCGAATGGTTCATACACAATCAGATGTTGAAGCGCTAGCGATCATGTACAGCCTTCCGTATGCATATTTGATCTGGGCGTAAGCAGTATTTCTGCATAGCATGGTTCAAGGTTTATTCACTTCCGCGCAGAATGTTCTGCTTTGTTACCGCTCTGGGCATTTCTGTTTTCCACTCAACAAATCCGGCAACACTGGTCGTTGTAGGCCTTTGCTGGGTTGCTGTTACTACGTTGACACTATGGCCGGCGTGGTGGGGTAAATTCAGTATAGTGCCATGGTCCGTTCCATCCAGGGAGGGGGGACAGGTGGAGGAGATTGTTTGAGCCCTTCGACACTGAACCCATATCTAGCATCTTCGAACGTTTGTCATGGGCCTATAATTAGTACCCGTTGAAACGTAACTTGATTGCCGTGAACCCCGAATAGTAGTACGCGTGTTTCAACTTTCAAGAACATCAAAGGTACATAATATGCCAAGCCTATCTGATCTCTACAACAACTGAATCATCGCAGTACAATATTAATCGAGGAGGCGGTGTTACAAAAGTCATGGTCGTGAAAGGAAAGATACAGACTATGAGCAGACTTCAAAGGCGGGAGGGCATTTAACAGCACATCTCGCAAGGGCAGCCTAGATGTCGCAAGTCAGCGCCGTCCATCTGAAAAAGGATGTAGGACCTACAGATAATATCTGCCCAGCATTCGCAGCAGTCCTAAAATGACAGTCGCAGTCAGATTAATTCCGAAGAAGTCGCTATTTCCACCAATCACCTTGCAGCACTCTATGAAGAATTTTAGTTTACAGTTGAAAGGTGTCATTGGAGTCTGGACTCACCGAAGCACAGGAAACATTCAAGTGCACCAAGGAAGCAGTCCTAGGCAGAACGAACAAAAGTCAACCACCATTCTCGACTTTCAACTTTCGAGAAACTGTACTTTAGCAGCTCCTCCTCCACGGAGACGCTTAGCGTGGTGCTCTTGGTGGTTCTGACTGTTGTTGGCAGGAGCAGGGCTCACAACGCCTATTGAAAGCGACCCGCAGCAGCCATGAATAAAATGTATTTTTTATCAGCCGCAAAGAACGTACTCATTTGGACGGCAGCCTGGGGCTGGTTGGTGGTAGCCTTAGCGGTGGATTCCATGTCGATGTTGAGAATGATTTTGCGGGTAATGGATGAAGTTGGAGAGGGAAATCGAAGGCTGGTTCAGTTGTAATTGTGAGCACCTTATAAGGTGCCCCTGGTCCCACAGCGCCAGCAACACGTGCCAAATGATGTCAACTAAAGACTACGCGATCACCTTGCCGTGTGTGATCTATTATGAGGGTGACATAATATCGATGCCGCTTCTAAAAATTGTGCCTAACTAACTCCTCCTCGTCATTCATGACGACTATGGAAGTCGGAGCATGCACGGGCATATATTGAATCCATCCACTACTTGCTTGGTGTACCGGAAATGCGTGTACCCGTCCTTGACAGTTGACAGAAACGTGTCAAGAATTATATCGGCGATTTAAACTTGCCGCAGACATCGTGCCCTTGCCGCAGTCAGAAGTCTACCGACAGCAGCCGAATGCCCTGCAGCCCTTCCTGAAATCATATCCGGGAGATCGCGATTGAGGCTCAGGTGCGAGAGCCCGCAGGAGCACGCATGGGGCCTAGGCGAGAGTCGTATTGTCTATTCCGACTCAAGGGGCGATAGATTTAGCCATCGGTTCACCTGAATCATCCGGTGGACCGGTGCCACACACAAGCCCATTTAAATTTGCAGCTGCAAGTTACATACAGATTTCAAGTTTCCTTCGGTGAGTCGGATACTCTCCCATGCCTCTTGCTACTTAACCGCTGTGAAAGCGTTTAACATTGATCTTGCATCATATTGACGTTTCGCATAGGCCTGTCACTCTAATTCAGGATCCGTAACCGATAAGACATAGCTCTTGTGAGCAGTGCTAACAAGGCTCATTAATATCATGCCAGATTGACAAGTATATATGGCTGATGTTTCACCATGAAGCTATTTTGGTACAACCTCATGTACGCTGCAGCTATATTTGTCGAACGCGCGCTCAAGTTTGTACAGTTCATCCCCTGTTCTGGGGCACCGGACATCGTTGTTAAGGCGGGTTTCTCGGTCAAGTGGCCTACCAAATCTTGCTGTAGTAAGGACCTTTTCTGTACGACGTCACGTTCCTCTTGAGTCTATGAAATTATTAGCACCATAGACTCGGGGTTTAAAATATCTTGACAGGCCCTCTCACGAATACGACGATAGTGTACATGTTTACTTTGTTGTAACTTGACGCTGCAGACGATAAGAACCTGGGGAATATCCTTGACCCCGCAGACACCGGATATGAAGCTCACCTTCAAACCACCTCATGTACGTAACACCGTGATTACAAATGAGCAGGGTCATGTTCTGTACTCGACCTCGACCGTCTTCTCGTTCGGCACTCGTGAGACAGTCATCAAGAAGCATGTCCCAAACGAATTCAACATCGGCAGAGTAGAATCGTCGGAAATCCTCGCAAATATCGAGTGGCACACATTTTCTTCATCTGTCATCCACTATGACGGGATGAAATTGGCGACGTCTCAGTTCATTCCGAATAAGGGGATTCTTGGACGGTGAGGGTGTAATACGTGTGGTCGTCCAGTTGTTCTAATACTTTACAGGCGGCGTGTTTTCCGAGGTCCTGACGGACTATCATACAAGTGGAAGATCGGTCCGCGCGAATGCATCGTAAGTCAGCTGCACATATTTTCAACCGAATATATATAACGTAGTGCATGACTATCAGCTCATGCTCGGTGATACAGAAGTCGCGCGGCATCACCCGGTGAACCTTGGTTTCAAGAAGGCAGGACATGAAGCATACCTAGAGGTCTTTTCGCCAGTCGAACATATGCTGGACCTGGTAGTGCTGACGTTCATATATGTCGAGAAACTGCGACAGGGATCTCAGGAGAGCCCGGGAACGATCGCATGCATGCACCGATTGAACCAGCTAATTAGCTTCAATATGAAAGACTCATGCGAAGGTGAGACGAACTATATCCGCATCATAACCGATGCGAAGACTGAACAGTTCGTAGATTGCATGTCCTTGTTGATGATTTTGTTTTGGTCTTCTGCGACGCCTTCTCACGCGGGGGCACGCCGACCGATGTACTATTTGCATTTCATTCTCTGCAGGTTGGCGAGTACCATTAGGGGCACGCGGGGTCGTGCGAGGGAATAGACCCAGCACAGTTGCACACCTATGTAAAGAGATGTTCATTATCAGGGCTTGTGTGGACCATACGTACTGCTCAAACGTTCATGTATACGTTGGGTGCTAGCATCGAAGCGCTTGATCATGAGCAAGTTCTGTGCTCTTGTTGGCACGATAGCCTGAATTACGTCGACGTCGTGAACCATTCATTAAGGATACAGCAGCTCTTTCGCGCCAGGATGTTTGCTAACTACGATGGGCACTGTAGTAAACTCTAAGTTCGTGTGTCTAGAAGTTTGCGACGGTATTGCTGCATTGCGGTTACTGGATGATTGGTACCTTTTCCCTGGTGCATGCTGATATCGTGGTCTTTGGGTTGTCATGCTAGCCTGAGCCTGCTGCACGCAATGCAGGGATTCGTCCAAATGATATCATGATTCCAGCCAGCTCGGAAAAAAAATATGGCTGCATGTAAAGTCGCCTGAAAATACAAACGAAGAAACTTGCTTTCGGTTCGAAAGATCTACTAGTAGTCTTTCGGGGTGTATTGCGATAAGATATTTCACAAGGCAGGCTATGAAAAACACGCATCGCTTTCCATTATGCTTGTTATCCGGATTCCGGATGTAGATATCGTCTGGGAACAGAGGCGGCGGTATGTGAATGGCCCGAAGGAATATTAATATTGCGAGAGTGTTCCAGTGTGAAGGAGAGGAAGCACTTAAAAGCGTAAAAGTCAGTGAGAGCGAGACGAGCGATCTGGACTCCATCTGATATCAAACCACATCCGCCAAAGCGAATTCGCATGCTCCGTCGTGCCATTGAAAGCAGCTCTAGAGCCGGCGAGGTCCCGCTAGTCACAAGTACTGTCAGAGCTACAGAGTCCAGACTCCAGATATCGGACGGCCGACGAGTCACGAAGATATTCCTGGAACAAGAGCCAACAGTTAAACAGCTACAAATAAATCGACTGTAAATAGTACTAAATACGACTATATAAGGTCAGCTCCCGAATAAACCTTTGTATTCATTGATCCAGTGACTCCAGTCCCAGAGCCCGTAGAAATACATTTGCCAAAGCATATTAATATCGATGACCGCGTCACCTCAGGCTTACTTGGGATACGCTTTTCCGATCATGGCTACTTCGTCCTCAACTCCGCCTCCTGGTACCTCGTCTAGTAAGGTCCCGCCGAAACCGAAACCGGTCAACGTATTCTCAAACGATGGGTCCTTTTTGGAAAGATTCCAGAGGAGCAAGAAGGTGGGCCCCCGTAGATATTCTCTATCTTTTGCCTAGATGATTTGCTGACGTACTCGATCGTCTGAGTAGGAAGAGGAGGATAAACGGAAAGCTGAGGAGGCACTCGCTAGGCAAGTTTGATCGCTTTTTTGTGCTGCTTGAAAACTCATCATGCTGGTGTCTTTGTGCAGAAAGAGGCAATTTGATGACAGATTTGTCAGTATCGCAAACGTTATTTCGTTCTACGTCGGCCTGACTCGTACCCTCTGCAATTTCCAGAGAAAACGGGGCAAGCGTCCTCAACCTGATAGTTCTTCTACAGTCACCCAAGGAAAGCCTGCAAAGAAAGTCAAGGTCGATGGTGCCTCCTCATGTGAGTATGCGTTTTGTGTAAATGACTTATGGCTCATTATGCGAAAGGATACACTCAACAATAATGGATTCTCTTGCCAAAGTATTGTCACGGTTTTATTAATTCAATAAATCGACGTTTGACTGCCCCAATAGTAAGTCCTATTGTTTGATTGTCTGCGGTCCCCCACGTATCATCAGTACTAACGACATGGTCCTGAAGCCAACCAGGTATCACTACGCCTCCATGATATCTTTATAATGTGCGCCTTTACTATGTTGTCATGAACTCACTAGTGCTGGCAAAATTAATCGTACATTTGACCACACAATGCGACCGAGCCCCAAGTGAAGTTAGTAACGGACATGATCGTACGCCGAGTCACTTAATGGTATAATTATTTATATTCGCTGAAGGGTACCCTATGGGAATTAGTAAGTCCCAATACCTTATTGCGTTACACCGTCCCTTTCCCACATAAAGAATGTTTGATTGTAGGGTGTATTCGTCGAGGGCACCCGTAAGATCAAGGTATGCAAGGGGTCCACGTTCATCATATATAACTGACTGCCAGTGAGCATCACCAAGTTTGATTGATTCAACGGTCTTGTGCATGTCAGAATTGCTAGCGAATGGGGGTTCTTTGTTATCGTTGCGGTCCGCCATGATTTGCATCACGTCGTGCTTACTCGGCACGGTCGGAAATTTATTTACACCAGAACAACGGATCTGCAGGCTCAGATTGTGGTCGCTCTCCATCAGGCAACTCGGGCCCGGAATCAAGCCTCAGGTTCTTGTCGGTTCAGAACTTCCACTGATTTCACACTCAGTATCATTCAGGACAAGATGTTGGTAGTCAGGCACCCAACCTCCAAGTTATCGTCTGAGTCAATCGAGCTTGACTCGTAGTCGGACTCGGACACGCCGTGAGTCATGGATGGATCTGAGTACAGTGCTCATTCTGGTCGTGGAGGCTTGATACCGTCGGTGTTGTCCCAGCTTCGCACACAGCCACGACAACAGGTCAGAGTCTTCGGATTCACACAGTACTTTCGGGGCTAGAATTTGCTCGCCACAGGCGCCTCGATCAGCGCTCGAGATGCACAATTCTGTCCGTGTTGTCTTTGTAGATGAAGTTCACACGAACAGAATTGAATAATCAGAAGCCTTGGACCCACAGGCGTTGTTTGTGAGCCGAATTGGAAATCCAAGTCAGCGATCGATCTAATACCGTGCGCCACATTCTCTTCGTTTCTGCATGCTCTGCCTGTCAGAATTTATGGCTCCAGCAACACGAGTATCAAACAGAGACAAGCACCCTGGGTATATCTTGCGCCCTGGTGCTTACTCGGCTAGAAAAACTGCTGGAAAAATGGCAGCTATTGACAAGGTAGCCCAGGTCAAGCAAGAGATGGACGAGGATGACATATGGAGAGAAACTTGTTCACCAGCACCGTTGGATACGATGGCCACGCACCCTTCGGGAACACATGCTCGCAATCAACTCATCGACCCGAAGCAAGGGGGAAAAGGTATGGAGCGGATGATCGAAATATCGATGAAGGCTGATGGACTCTAACAAATTGTTTGCAATCTGACAGCCGCTGTGGAAAATAGAGAACCCCATGGATACAAGCATACGGTGAGAAAACAACCGACGCCGCAAAGATTGGTAGCTGATACAAAGAAACAGTATCGCTTTGATATTGAGGAGGACGGAAGTGAGGAGGACCCAGAACTGGCACAGCACGGGAAGCGAAAGCAGCGCGTCGTGTTCAGTGCTAGTACTGATGATGAGAGGTGAGATCTAGACTTCGCATCAATATCGTTGATGATCGGTCATCTGACATCAACATCAACACTAACTGCATCTTGTCAATCCCTGCTCTTAGGTCTACATCAAAGAAACTCAAACGCGATGAATGTATCTCCCAGCCAGCTGGCAGAGTTGAAGTTCTTCTTCCCAAGTGGCACACAATTGTTGCACGTGACGTTGCCAAGTTGCACCTGAAGCAAACCTCCAAGTCTCACGAGTCTCATCCAAAGGAAAAGAAAGGCGAGTTTTTGTTTTATTATACCGACTAAACTCTGCTACATCAAACAGCTCTCGAACCAACGCAAGTAAACAATGTCGGTTACGTCACGGGCTATGATGACGAAGACGATGCTGTTGAGGAGGGTGAGGAAGAGGAGTCAAATCTCATTGGCCGGAACGGCTCCCTGCATGCGCCATCCGAAGTTTCTCAGCGTGTGTCCACAAATGACCTGCGGCGCGCGTCTATAAGTCCTCCACCGAATTCGCGATCTGTGACGTGTGGTCCTGTTGACGGCGCCGCTGGTGTGCGGCGTAAATCCACTCCGCTCGTATCTACTCAACGCGAAGTCACGGACACATTTCCACAAGTCATCCAGTTTCAGGCTCACGTCCCTGCTTGTTCCACACAACAACCGGCAAAGAAACCACAGCCGCGGTTCCGCGTAGAGGATCTACCGGATGGCAGTCAGAAGCGCTTCCGCGAGAACTTGGGTCCCTTGTGGCTTGACTTCGTCTCCACCCTCGAGAACCCTTGGGATCTTACTAACCATATCGATACTCTGCAAGAGATCTGGAACATGACGTTCACAGACATTGACTACACTGTGCAAAAGACGAATGACCCAGTGTATTTTTTGGTAAGTGAAACATTTTTCGTAGAGTGCTGCTAATTTTTTTCCTAGTTACTCCAACGTGCGAGCGCATACCGTCATGAATTTGCCAAACGCGGCGAAATCGCTGTAGCAGCTTACCTGCATAGCATAGGCTTGAAAAACCCAGACGAGATCGCCCAACACATCAACTTCCTTGTCCCATCAGTTTCAGAGATACGCGGTGATGAAGAGACCGCAAAATGCTACCCATTCATGTGGCAGGAAGCGAAAAACATCATGAACGAAGACGGACATATCGAACGCACGGTAAGTGTACCAGCGTTCTGCGGGCATCATATTTAGCGTTATCTAGGAAACAAAGGGTGCATTCTGCTCTCGTACAATTTCTGACACCTTTGCGCTCTATCTGGAGATCAGAGAATGTATTCCACAGGCATTGCGGCAGAAGGATAATCCTCGCGGTGCTCTCGTCCTTGCAACTGCTTCAGTAAGATTGTTGTTGCTCGATAGCACTATCTACTGACTGTTTGTGAGGTGGAGCGTGCGCTGAGGATGTACTCCACTGGTATTTGTGTCAAGCCTAAAGATCATGTCGAGTCTAGATTCTCGCGGAAGCATTGGGGTGTTATGACAGAGGAGGTAATGATCTCTGTTAAGAAGACTACTTCACGGGGATGGAAGAAAATCATCAAGGCCGCCATCCCTTACATCAAAACTCGCAAACTACATCATGGTACGCGTGCAGCACTTGAAAAAGAACGCGAGGGACCAAATGGTTATACGCATTGTGTTGATGTGGACTCTGGCTCTGACTCCGGCTCTGACTTAAATTTTTAGTAGGTGAGTTTGGTAGGTTTTCTAATGGACTGATGGCGTGATCTTGAAGCACTTCACAGAGTACTCAAGCACTACTACATATATGCATCATCCGCATCATCACCAACTTGTTATTAACTACAATCTGCTATATAAGTTACTTGAATTTAAAGGTTTGCCGCGTGCAAAACTGTTGAAATTGCCGCCTTCCTGATATACTCAAGCATCCAAAATCGCAATATGTAACAAAAACGGCTGCAGCAATCAACCTAATTCCTTTTGATCAAACCCCCATGATAACTGACATAATGAATTTGTATATTTGACCGAATAATCTACCCGAGGTCCAACAAATGGATATAATGATGCACTGAGTAATGATCTAAGTGTTTCTTTCCCTGAAGGTAGCCAGCCTCCTATGTAACATCATAAGTCCCAACACCCCATTGATTACAGTGCCCCTTCCTGGCATAGAAAATCTCTGACTGTAGGGTATCTTCGATCAACTTCAAGTCTACACATGTACTGAAGAGGAGTTAGCCCACTGCTGTTCTGCGCATTGACATCACAGCCAGCGCGTATAATGCCTTTCGTAATTGCCAGGTAAGCATGTTCGTCCACGCCAGTGCGGCCGGAGTGCATTCGTGAGATCAGGGCATGCAAGGGTTCCACATTTAACATGTATTTTTGAAGAAGGTGCTTCCACACGTGAGACTGGGTGCCGAATGCGGCGATGACACTGTCGACGTCAATTATTGGATCCCGTCGAAGAAGATATTCAACAACAAGGAAGAGCTGGCGTTGAATGGCGATACGGAGGGGCGTGTCTCCCGATGAATCTATGGCATCGACTGAAAAGCCCTCGTCGATGAGAATAAGCAGTATCTCCCCGCAGTCTCGCTCGCAGAATGGACCATGCATCCCGTTGCTTGAAAAGTAGAAGTCGTAAGTGCTAACAGGACTTGTAAATACGTTGCGAGTCAACACGTGGAGTGGGGTACTGCTCTGAAGCAGTGCCTCAATGACCTGCGCATTGTGTTCTTCTAGTCCATCTCCACAGAAGAAATCGAGCTGTCCGCATGCAAGTTTTCTGAGGATATAGTTGACTGCAGATGGAATTCGCTTTTGGATAGCGATGCCAAGCGGTGTTTGTCCAGCTGAATCTTGGCTATTGGCGTTATGACCGGTTTCGATGAGAGCCCGCATGGTCTGGAATCGACAGTCTGTCTGCCATGCGAGTAGCTGTACGGCTCGCTGCTCCTCAGGATGGATGTTGATGTTGATAAACGGAGCAGGTGTGTCGCCATTGAGCGCGACGTTTACCGGATGATTTACGTGGATAGGGCTGCCTACTTGAAGGAAGTGCTGCGTGACACGGGGGAGCGACTGAGTGATGGCGAGATCTATTAGGGGTGAATATTTGGCTGAGTCGACAGCGTCATGTTCGCATCCTGCATCAACAAGAACTCTAGCAATTTCTAGGCAGTTGTTATCATGCGACAGCTGGGACAATGGATGATGGCCCAATAGCATAAGCAGCTGACTGGACAAATCCGCATCTGCAACGTGCTGGAGAAGGTTTCGAACGATATCGGGGCCCACATTCAAGTTGCTATCTTTGATGGCAATGCCAATTGAATCTATATGCAATAAAGCACCTTTCAGGAGGAGGTATTCCGTCACAGAAGACACCTCGTGGATTATGGCAAGGCAAAGTGGCGTATACCCAGCCGAGTCTCGACAGTTATATTCGCATCCTGCATCGATAAGGATGCGAGCTATTGCAAGACAGTCTCGTCTTTGCATGCCTTGAAGCAACGTGTGAAGTGGGTTGGCACCGCAGCGCAACGCATTCACATCTGCGCCGTGAAAAACGAGTGCAGAAGTGACGTCGGGATTCAAGTCGACTTCCAAATCATGGGTAGGTTGAACCGCAAGGTGAATGGCATCTTCTGGAAGACAAGCCCCTCTTTGGATAAGATACTCGACTAAAGGGAGCGACTGGCGCTTGATAGCGAGATGGAGCGGGGCATTCCCGTTGTTATCTATGGCATCCAAGTTGCACCCGGCTTCGACGAGGACGAATACTGCCTCTAGACAATCGTCCCCCCAATTCCAGCGAGCGAGGAGAACGTGGAGAGGGCTGACACCAAATTGCATAACATTGACGTCTGCTCCGTGCCGGACGAGCACCGACACGACGTCCAAGTTTATTGAAGTGGATTGAAGTGCAACATGGATAGCGTCCGCAGGAATGTGGGCACCTCTTCCTATTAGGTATTCTATGAAAGAGAATGATTGCTGTTTAATGGCAAGATGAAGGGGAGTTTTTCCCGCTCCATCGGTGGCATCCAATACACATCCTCCATCGATGAGAACTCCCGCTATATCGAGGCAGTCGCGTCGTGTATCCATACATCCAATTAGAGCATGGTCCGCCTGGATTGAATTGCCCGGCATTCCCGTTGGGTCTCGAGAATTGATTTCGCGCCCTGCACCAACGAGGCTCTGAGCATTTTTGCGAAGGAGAGTGTGGAGAGGATTATCCTGGAAATGGATGTGTGTTGCATGAACATTCGCTCCATACTGAATGAGCAATGAAAGGATGTCGGCGTCAACATCCTGCCGTTCCTCGAGTGCAGTATGAATAGCGTCAACTGGGAGACGAGCACCTCTACGAAGGAAGCATTCGACGAGTTCCTGTGGACTGTGCCGGATGGCAAACATTACAGGGCTTGTAGTCTCCAAACCAATTGTGATGGGTAAATTGACATTTCTTCCAAGACTCAATACAACATTGGCGAGTGGTGTCCTTCCCTCTAAAATTGCATATTGTAGCACATGATTCCAATGCTCCCGATGCTTGAGCAGATGCCTGTGTACCATCCAGTCAGGTCCAAAACGGATGAGAGTGTCACAGATGCTCTGGGGATCAGCAAGCCAAATCTGCCAGGGGTTGAAAAGAGCCATTCGGCTATTCCAAGGATGTCGAACACATATCTGCTCCGGGAGATCCTCCAGACAAGAAAGTACAGAGTCTTCCTCGTGTATGATAGAAGTTATATGCGCCCCAAGCCCAAGATCAAGTGCATAACGCAGCATAGGGCGGGTGTGAGTGGAACTAAGAACATCATCGCTGGATAGATATTGCGTGCAATACTGGACAATATGCCGGTGGGGATCTTCAAGTAGATAGCGGTACTTTTGAGTGTTTTCGCCTGCCATTAAATATTCCTTGAATAGCGTGCATGAGAAACCATCTTATGGGGGGAGGAATATACCTTACCCGCACACTGTAATGTGACAAAGTAACGATGCCGGTTCTCTCATCGAAGCTCACCAGGGAGCTACATATCTCCAAAAGATCTTTTGGGGACATCACGCTGAGCTTCTGGTTGAGTGTCGTGCTTCCGATCTCTATACTCAATGCCTCAACAAGTTGAGATAGGTTAAGTGGCTCCAGAGCAGCGACCAGCCACATCAAAGTCCGCTCTACGATAGACCTACGATCTGGTGCGCCCTCTTCAATTTCCTGCAAAATTCTGTCATATGTCTCGTAAAGGCCTTTTGGGAGACTCTTGAGCGAGTCTGATATTCCCTGCACAGATCGGCAAGCGCTGATGGCATCCAGCTGGCAACTCACCCAACGGAACCTGTCGAGCGAAGTATTAGCCTGGAAAGCAAATGAACCTAGGGGTTCACTGACATCCCGTCAGCCTGTTGCAAGAGCGATTTTCGTACTTCATCCTTCAGATCCGGGGTGAGAGATGCAAGCCTCGAACGAACCTCCAGTTCTCTGTCGATGTGAAGTTCCATGTCGTCATCGATCAAGCGGACATAGTCGCTTAACGACAACGATGGTAAGCCGGATAGAGCACTAGAAATGGCCGGCTCCGTCCTACTGGTGATAAGAAGTCGCAGTTCGCCTTCGTTCGCTGAACGAACCAGCCGTGTAAGGAATGTCCCGACGCGTTTGCATTCATCAAGGGCATCGATTATCGCGACGGGCCGTCGAAGGAATTTCAGAGAGCAGTGGATGAGGTTACATAAGACATCAGTGTCAGCGGGAGGTTCAGCCCCTTCTGATTTTCTACGAAAGAGGTCGGTAAATTCCGCGTTCCATCCGTCGCGTGCTTGTCTCAGCAGCTGGATAAGAAGGGAGCGTAGAACGGTAGCCCCGTCTGTGGTCCTTTCCTGGCGGAAATCACAGTAGAAATACACCAGTGTCTCGCCGCGGGCCGAGAGCTCGTTGATGATTGCAGAACTGGATAGCCTTGTCAGTATTCGCGGGCTGCTAACGAAGATGAGTGCTTACGCAATGACAGTTTTCCCTGTTCCGGCTGAGGTATAATGAGCACAAATCACTCATAATTAAAGCTCAGATAAGTACTAACGCTTGCCATTGATCCATAGGAATTTACCACACTGCCCTGTTTGAGGCGTGTTCCATTGACGGAACGCTTTCATTTCGAACACCCAGGTGCACGTGCTCTCTTGTCGCTGGGCAGAGACTTCTTCATGTTTGACAGTGCAGTCAAACCCACCCAACCACTGTAGTAAGTCCTTTCGTTCTTGTGCTGAGTAAATGCGCACATGAACGATATAACATGTTTGAATAGTGGCTACATAGACATACCAGCCAGCATCTCCAGCCGCTTTTGTTCGCGCCTTTTCGCGATCGTTTCCTGCTTACTGGTTCTCTTGCTAATTTCCTGCTTAATGTTTTCTGCCAGATCCTTTACGTTCACCTGAATCTCCTCGGTTGTAGCTGTAAGCTCGGTCACGCGTGACCTGGGATTAAGATAATCGGCATTGACAATTGTGTATCAGTACCCAGAATCTAAATATATAAACACGTACAGGAGACCACTAGAGATTGTCAGCGAAAGGGTACTTTTGCAACGCTCCAATGTATCAACAGCCTTCATTATATCGGCTTGCTGAAATGGCCACGCTAGTCTTGAACCGAACCATGTCTGACGTTTGTTCTCCGGTATTCGCTGACGAAGACCTTGCAAAACTTTCTCGCACTCCTTTAATGCGCTGTCCAAAGGAGATAAGTCGTTTGCTCGTGTTGACAATGCAGCATTCGACTGCTGAAGGAGGAGATATATGTGGTTGAGAGTTTTGTTAAGGGAGAGGAGTTCGTTACGAAGGCTCATACGTGCAGCTTCTGCCCCTGCAACGGATGAAGCATAACTATTGACTGCAAGGATGACTTGCAAAGATAGTTGAACTATGGAAGTAACGCCCCCGACATTTGCAATCTCGCCTACGACGTTCCATGTTGCCATGGTCGAGGGTAGCTAAAGGGAATGCGAACGAGGCGCTTGCGTGAATGATCCTTGAAGAAAGCCGCCCTCCAGGGTTGTCCCTCGCTTCCCAATAGGGCCGCCGTATTGAAATCGAGTCTGTGCCTACCGTGCCTAGCTAGTACGTCAGAGGTATACGACCCAATAGTAGGAATTTGAGGATAACGTACGAATGAAAAGATGTAAATGACTGAGACATGTCCAACATGTCTATGACCCCAAAGGACTCATTCTAATGCAAAAAAAAACAAGGCCCCAGTGTGATCATGACATACTGAATCTCTGGTCGAAGGCCCGTAGTTGGTGGAGAAGTGGATTGCATGGGCCTATTCTAAGGTGTCGATGTTATAGTAGTTACTAAGCTAGAAGAGTAAGGCTCTTCCAATGCCTGACTCATGCCACAACTTGTGCGTGCGCGTGAATACATAGGCGAGAGTCCACAGAATTATACATGAAGGTTCCGAATATAAATGAAAACCAAAGTATTACATGATCCATCCAGATTATACATATATGATACAATTGCAATGAAATTTGTACAAGGTCAGGCTTCCATGACACGGAACACCTAAGCATTGTAACAGAGACAATGAATCAGGATTCAGTAAACCCTCTACCAAAATAAAAAGAGAAGATGACGTACCTTAACAACCCCGCTCTTCAAATCCTCCAACCTGTAACTTACATTCTCCACAGTCTGTGTAGCCTTCGGTGTCAGCATGCCGTTCGCCCTTCGCCTCCATCTTCGTAGCAAACTCACCTGCTGACCGACGTGCTGGTTTGCTTGCCATACGCGAACTTTGCTCTTTTTACTCTCCACCTCACTCACCACACCTAGAAACGGACCGTTCTCCCCTGCGCCAACAGTTTGGCTATACGTGTGAAGCCCCTTGTGGCCTTTGAGCTTCGCGTCCCAAAAGGCGATCACGTCGCCTGGCAGGATATCAGCAACGCGGCGCTGCACCGAGCCGGCGGTTTGCACGTAGATCAAATACCCCCAATCCTCACCCTCCCCTGAGACGCGTTGCGCATCGGGAACTTGTGCAAAGACAGCCTTGACAAATCCCGCATACGAACCATCGCCAACAAGCGAGCGTTTAGATTTTTCAAACAGCCCCGTCGCAGACTCCACCATCTGCACTCCAATTTTGCCCCAGAGCGCCATGAGGTCGTCCGCGCTGAGCTGCTGGTTAACGGGACGAGCAGTCTGCCCTGAGGTGCGGCGAGAGTCGGATTTACGCGTTGGTATTGAAGTGGATCCATGGAACGTCGAGTCTTCTGAGAATCTGGATGAATCCAGGTCCGATTCATCGCCAAATTCTGATGCAGCCTGGGGGATCGATGGGAGCTCCCACTGAGTAGTGCTAGCCATCTGTTCAGGAGGGTCGATGGCGGATGGAGGGGGAGGAGGAGGCGGTGGGAACGAGCGAGGAGGGGCACGACTTGAACGGCGAGGTGGAGGCGCAAGGGGTTCTTCCTCGGCCTCTGGTTCAGGCTCGACCATCACATACTCTGATTGGGTACCAGAATCTGATGAGCTTTCCAAGGGTTGGGCTGTATGTATTCGCCGCTTCTGTACGGGAGTATCGGTCAGACTTGAGTAGTCGACCGAGGACTTCCTAGAGGACGATCCCGTCGCAACGCTAGAGCGACGGTTAAGCAGGGCAGGAAGGATGGATGGAATTGGAGGTCTTCCAACAGGAGGGGGCGGTCGCGGAGGAGGGGTCGGAAGTACCTCTGAAGGCCTCAGCGTCAAAGACGACCGTCGGGGCGGAGGCAGGGGAGGGCCCTCTTCCTCAACTGGCTCTCGAATATCTGCATCTGAATAATACACCTCTTCGACCTCGTTCTCCTCCATTTCAACACCCATGCTGTCTTCTGACCTCGTCTGGCGGTATTCTTGTTCCGAATCGACCTCAATAGGTGGTAGTGGCCGACGCGCGGGATGAGCAGGTGCAGGTACAGGAAGCGCTGCGTCTTCATTCTCACTATCATCCTGCTTTGGTGCAAGTCGTCGAGCAGTGGCAGGTGCCACGCCTGCACCAGGAGGTAACATCCCAAACCGCATACCACCCATACCTGCAAGTTTTGCGGCGATCCGCTGCTTCCTCGCAGCCTCGTCATCTACTGTCTCATCTCCTTCCTCAGGTTCCTGAGCATCAACTCCAGGCTCATCAGGAGGGATAGATGTAGGGGGAGGTGCACGAGGAAAAGTAGGTCGAGTAAGTGGCGTGGGGACTGGTGGTGCACCAAACTGGATCCCGCCTAAACGTGCCATGCGCTCTGCGATGGTTCGCCTGCGCACAGAATCCTCGTCTTCTTCTTCAGGCTCCTGAGTTCGCTGAGGCTGAGAGGGTGTCTCACTATCGGAGAACTCTGCCAAAGGATAATCCCATCAGAACTCGCCACGATACTAACCCGACAACAACACACCTTGCTCAGTGTCCTCCTCGTTCGTCGTCACAGGAACAACCAGTGGAAGTGCGGTGATTATCGGTGGAGAAGTCGGTCTACGCAACGAAGGGCGAGGAGAGGTCGGCACAGGCGGTGGCGTGGGCGGAGCCTCCAATTCCACAGACCTGACACTTGCACTCGTACGCCGAGCGATGCGAGGGGGTGGGGAAGGTGGCTCCTCCATATCCGCAGACCTGACACTCGCACTCGTACGCCGAGCAACGCGAGGTGGTGGGGCGGGCGGCTCATCCGCGATATCCAAAGACCTAACGCTCGCACTCGTTCGCCGAGCAACGCGAGAGGGTGGTGCAGGTGGCTCCTCGGACTGCTTTCACTGCCAAACCATGAACTCAGCGCCACGTCAGCTTCGCACACGTATAATGATCACGTACCACTCTTCACAGGGGGAGGTACAGGCCGCGGTGCAGGCGACTCGGGCCTTTCCTCGTCAGCCTGGAGTGCATATGGTGGTCTGGGGGGTGGCGATGGGAATGAGGGTGCAAATGGAGGCTTCGATAAAAAATTAACAGGTGGAGGCGGGATTGGACGTGTGATACGGGCAGGGGCCATCTCGTCGTCGGCCTGGTGCTGGTCTGGGGTTAATTCCGGTGCAAGGATATCGGGCGCGTTATATGATGGTGCTGAACCAACGGCATCTGTCAATACGGCCTCCTTGTCCTGGGCGCTTGTGCCTGGTTGACTCGGATCGCCCTGGCCGGGCTCGTATTCTTGCGAGATGGGACTCAGCGGTGGTAGATGAGGAGTATCAAGAGCGTGTGACTGTGATGCAGGCTCCCAAGCTTCGGCTTCATTCAAAAGCCGATCTGAACCATCATATCGTTCTTGTTCGTCCTTTTCTTCTTGATATAGCACGCGGCGAGTTGCCCCCAAGTCAGGCTGAGATCCATCGTCGAACTCGGCTGGTACAAAAAAAGCAACCAAAGTTCGATTAATACACTACAACACAAGTACAGGCGGTAAAATTAGAATTCACCAGCACGAGAAGCGGGCTCGTCTACTTCTTTGGCTTGTTCTAGTTCTTCCTCGGCGTGGGACTGGGGCGGGATATGAGCAGCAGTGGCAGAGGGAGTTACTTCACCGACGTCGAGAGGTTCTTCGACAGAGACAGGCTGAGCAGTAATTGAATCACGTCTAGCGGTAGGTGAGGGTATGGAATCGTGGTGGGGTACAGGCAGGAGTCCCGCAAGTGGGTTAAACGCGCCCATCTGGGCAAGCTTAGCAGCCACACGTTGCCTACGTGCTTCTTCTCCTGCTTCGTCTTCTTCTTCCTCCTGCTCACGCTCCTCATATTCCTGCTCTTCCTGCTCCTGGTCTTGTTGCTCAGGCACAGGCTCATCGGCATCGACAAAATTATCTTCATATTCGAGCTTGTCTGCGGGGTCTACCTCGGCTGTGTCAAGCTCGACACTCACGCCCACTTCACCAATCTCCCTCTGTACGTCGCCGATCACGAGAATCCGATCCGCGGATGGGACTTGGACTTGTTCTGGACTTTCGACTACTTCTTGTGACGTCATTGTCACAACAGACGGCCTGGCCTCTGGTTCAAGTTCAGGTTCAGGTTCAGTAGTAGGCTCAGCAGGTTCTTCTGTGGGTTCAGCGTCTGGGGCATCTCGAGAAATTTCTGGTGCCACATCAAGTACAGGAACTTCTGGGGGCTGGGACACAGGAGGGGACTTGTATGCCTTCTTGCGCGGGGGAGCTGCACGACGTGGACCGGCGGGTACCGGCATTGAGCGGGTAGTTGCTGCATTGGACGGGGAATCTGTAAGGGAGAGCGAAGAAGAGTCTGAGTCTTTGTATGTAGGGGCAGGGAGGTAATCTGTAGCACTTCATTAATACTGATTTGAGGAAAGAAATCATGACAATAACCTGGATCAGCCTGCGCCTCATCCTTGAAATCAGCAGGAGGGCTTATAGCTTCCGCAGGAGGTGAAGTCACTAGGATACACGTTATTCCATACAATAAACTAGAGATGGAAAGGCATACCCTCTGAGTCCGGAAGGGTCGCCTCCTCATCCTGCGGTAGAGGGGTCGCTGGTTTCTTGGGAGCTGGCTTGGCGGCAAACAGAGGCGGGCCCACGCCAACACGTGCACCACCAAGACGAGCCATACGAGCAGCGATCGCAGCACGGCGCTGCCTCTCTTCTTCCTCCGGATCTTGTTCAATCTCAGCGGCATCTTGCTGGGCCTCGTGTCCGCCTTCTAGGTCGGCATGATCGGGATCACCCGTAGCAGGGGGAGAAGACCCTTGGGCATCAATCGCCCCATCTTGGGAAACAACCTCATCTGCAGGAGGTGATACTGGCGGCGGTGGTTTCCACCTTGGTTTGTCTGCAGGTTTGGGGAGGATCGGGGGCGGGGTGCCGCCACCAAACGCACCCTTTCCCTGGAGAGCAGCCATCCGCTCCTTGAGACTTCCACCTTTGCCGATGCTCTCCATCGCGTCTGATGCAGACATCCCCGCAGTCTTGCGCTCGGATTCTGGCGACTGAGGTGGTGAAGGTACCTTTGGTTTCCATGATTGGAGGGTCGAGGGCTTTGGACGTGGTGCGGGCCCAGGGCCAGGTCCAGGCGCTGCACTCTTGTTAGCATTCTCAAACGCAGCGATCCTGTCACGCAGCGATCCTGGCTTCGGCTTTGGCGGTGTATCACTCATGGTTGTTTGATAGATTGGTAGATGGAGATGGTAGTAGCGGACTACGACAGCGCAACATGTTTGGCCGCGTTCACTTGACACGAGGCAATCAATGTCTTATGTTTCTCACGCTTTACTGCGTATTTTACTTTACGTGAAAACGCGACATTTCTTGTTAACATTGAAATCAATAGAAGGGGAAGGAACGAGACAGCCTGCGAGCATATACATAATAAAGTAGTCAGGTAATGGAACACCCCTGAGAAAAGGGGAACGACTTTCTTCCTTCTTTAAAGGTCTGATTAAGACTAAAACCGCCCAATGATTGCGTTATCGAAGGTTCTCCCGGGCCTGTTTCCAGAGGCTGTGATTCGCTAGCGTTGATTTCAATTCAATTTCCTGCTAGACGAATTGGACTGCAGCTACAAAACAAACTACATCAGGGAACTCATCGAGCAAGAGAGCGAATAAACTTGCGATACCTGATAAGGTAAGGGAACACCGAGAATGTCTCCCTCTTATTCATCATTCATGAGGTCGACGTCGTATACTGGCGGTGGTAGCTTCTCCTTTTTCTGGAACCAGCTGAGGCAAACGAAGAGTGCATATGGTCGTATTCCGTCATCCACACCAACAACGTCACCCTAGCAAAGGACACAGTCAGATCGTACAACCCCAATAGAATTGGAAAATACAAACAAATGACACTTGTCCCAGAGGGACATCAATGACTTCCGGAGCCTCTGGTTTCGATAGATGCTCCCTTTTCTTCCCCTTCCTGTCAAACGACGGCCGAATGTTGTTGAAAAAGCTCTTGACAACATGAAAGGGAGAAGACAAAGTGGATAGTGTGTTAACGCGTAGCACTGCAGAGGAAATAGCCTGTGGAAGAGACCCTTCGGAGCGCCCATGCATCTTATAGTGGCGCTGGCCAGACTAAGAGTGTCTAAGCATACATTGAATCGCTGATAATGAAACCATGTACATAAAAAAAGCGGTTTATATCCTTGGTTTTAAGATCAGTATAAACACAAGGTAATTAAATATGGGGTTAGACCAAGTACCTTCTGTTTGTCCTGAGACTGATGTGGGTGCACGTGAGCTTGCGCGCATAATGACAAACAGTCGAGTCACCTTATTCCTTAGTTTCCCGGCCAAAGGATGACCGCGTGCTGCTCTGAGCACCTCCTCTGGTATTTCCCATTGTGAGATTTTCCAGTCCCAGCCGCCACTGAACAGAAAACATCCGGCCACCGAGAACGCAATATAACACACACCATTCGAGTGCTTGTACCGTGCAACTTCTGTCCCTCTGTGCAGTTGCCACAAGTAAACAGTGTGGTCGCCAGACGCAGTTGCGAGAAGGGTGCCTGCTGGGTTCATTATGATATAGTTGATGTCCTTGTTTGTGTCGTGGTCAGTCCAGGAGCCACCAGCCTGTTTCCAGGTAGAGGTGTCCCAACAGCGGATGATAGCAGGGTCACCGGAACTACCTGCTGAGAGGAGATGGAGACCATCGAGAGTCCAGGTGAGTGACATGTTCCATACACCTTTGAAATCAGCATGGCCCTTGAATTGAGCAAGACACTCCTGTTCGCTCCAAGTCCCATATTTGGATATCTTCTTTAGTAGCAATACCGAGTTGACCGGACGGGGAAAACCGGACGTCAAGGACGTATAAGCGACACCAGATAGGACCGCCTTTTCTCTGCCAGGACCTGGTATCCCATAAAATCATTGTGTGGTCCCACGACCCGTTGGCCAGGATTTCGCCATCAGGGGAAACATCCAAACCACGCACGACGTTGGTATGAGTGTCCAAGGGACCTGCGACAACCTTCCCACTTTCAGCATCACGCACCCAAAGTTTCCAATGCTCTGTATGAATATCGTCAGCGCTTGGGAACAGTCCCTCAGCGGAAACCACGTGTTTCCCGTGTTGCGAGATTACAAGTGAGCCGATGTTCTTCTTCACCTGCCACTTCACCATTTCCGCGCCATCCTCAAGCCTCCATATGCATATTGTCCTATCCCAAGACCCGGTCGCTATTCTCAGGCCGTCTGGTAATGTGGCAATGGACCTGATGGGCTGCCTGTGACCTTCAAATATCTTGAAAGGCTCTCGACGTGACCCAAGCGCTTGCCTGTAGCCTTTCGCGCTGGGCTTTTGATCTCGCTCTGCGGGTACGACTGCATTATTGGACATGCCTAGCGTAAAATGGTTAGGGAAGTCCCAGGCAACAAGGCAGATAACCTACTTATCGCTGACTGACGGTCTGTGGTCAAGATGAGTACCTGTGCAAGGCACCGACTGCATACGACGATACATAAAAGTGGCGTCGTGACCTACTTCTTGGCATCAACGCTATGTAACTGCACAGCACTGGGCAAATGACATAACTCACTGATCAGGGAGAGGCCAGAGTAAATAAACATTGTCGATCAGGGAGGTATCATTGCACTGTCCCCCCGAGCCAGTTCTGAATCCGGAAACATTGACACGGTGACGCAGAACGAAGAAAACGTAAAGTAGACAGTTGCGGAGATGGTGATGTAGATCGTGTGCATGAAGCCATGTATTACCTGGGGGCCTGATATTCCGATGAGCCTCTCATTTGTAACTTCAAACACTAGACGAAGCTGTGTTAATGCGGTCGAATATGAACATTCGATCTCGAGGTTTGAATTGGTTTATAAGTAGAGGTCATTTCGATCTGTCCATTCAGTTTTTTCCGAGTTGTGAAACAAGACAAATTAAAATAATGTAGGATGATGTAGCGGGCCACAAGAGGGGCTGTGCAGTTTTGTTTGGCAAAGCCTTTGGATCCAAACAACTACTCACATGCGGAGGGAGGAACCAGAGGATGTATGGAAGTGGTCAGGAACGTCCCAGGAAGACAAAGGTGTGATATAACTTCAAAGACTTGTTTTTATGTAAGGTGAGTTAGATACTAGAAGAAAAGATGCAGTCGAATATTAATGCTCGTCTTGTCTTTGAAAACAACACCCTCGGCCCGGGATATACCGTGCGGAGGAGTCACAAGTCAAGCTTACAAACTCGAGCTCATCATAAGTATCTCAATCGGATGCAAGTGCTCCGCTTTCCACTCGCAGGAGTTGAATTCCATTTGAATAGGAGGAATCTTCCTACTGTTCAGCCTAACAAGATCTATAAAGGCCGCACCTGTCAGACTAAAGTCTTCCCCGTAATGAGTCCCACTGCATGTTTCCCCTTGATTTCGATGTTATGATGCTAATAGGAGACTCCTGCCTGTCAGGTTGTTGCAGAACTTTCTCAGGTAACACAATGAGTACACCCAGCTCAGCAAAATACTCATTGCCCTCTGCAGGATACCGACTCATCCAAGAGTCCCCCTGTCCCAACGGGATGGACCGCCAAACTCATAAATCCGGACACGGTGCAAAAAGTGCTCCATTATTCCACTGGTTTGACAGCGACCCTTGAGCTCGCCGAGACCAATGGCTCGCGCTACGTTTTCTTATCGAGCAAGAATTACTACTTATGGAACACGGCAAGCCAGGAAGGGTGGCGTATTCTCAATGTAAAGAGTCGCGATGAATTGTACACCCAGTTGGCAAAGGGTAGAGGAGGGCTGAAGCTTGAAGAACTGCCAGATTACGGCAGTGATCTCGAAGGATGAACGTTCCCACTTGTCCGTCACACATAGTACATGTTTGGTGCGTAACCTGCGCATATATAAGAACGTAAACCTCCGAGTGAAGTCCTATAGCTACATCCAGCTTCCGTGTCATCAGGAAAACCTCCCCTCTGAAATAGAGGTAGTTTCCGATAATTCTTGATAATTTACCTGGTTTCGAGTGAAATCATACTTTGCAATTTTATTCAAGTCCGGTCCACTAGTATTAAATAATTCCACAGTCAAATTCATAGAATTTTTTTGTGAACACCGCTAAATTCACCGATTTTCAGTCAAGGTCAAAATATGTAAAACTGGATTATGTTGCATTTAGTGATGTCACAGCTCAGCTGACAACTTTTGTAAAAAATGGGCATTGCGAGCTGAATAAAATTCCTAAATTCATGAATATATAGATTGGGCCAAACGCCGGGAGGCATCTAAGGGCATCTTTTTACTGGGATGCATTTTTGCCTTGCTATGAAACAGCTCAGCAAATGGTTCAGGCTTTTGAACCATTTGCTGAGCTGTTTCATAGCAAGGCAAAAATGCATCCCAGTAAAAAGATGCCCTTAGATGCCTCCCGGCGTTTGGCCCAATCTATATATTCATGAATTTAGGAATTTTATTCAGCTCGCAATGCCCATTTTTTACAAAAGTTGTCAGCTGAGCCGTGACATCACTAATTGCATTACACCAAAAGTACACAGTGACTCGGTAGGTGATTAACGTGCTCACTAGCAGCCAGTAGATTGAGTCAGCAAGGTTGAGATAATGAATATATTCGCGTCCTGTTGATAGGCTGAGCGCGACCAAAAAGTAGCGGCATGCTGTGGAAGGTCTATGTTGTGTGTGCCACCAGTCTGGTGGCATATTGAGGACTTGCCCTCAAAGGACCAGTGGTAAAGCAGGGAAGCTCGAAGAATTCATTTCTGGTGATGCAGCACGCTGGTGTTCGCGGATACCGAAGAGACCCTAAGTGATAACGTAGAGAAGGGAATACAGAGCATGAACTGTAATATTTGAGGCAAAAGCAATGCCGATGATACGAAATAATAAAACGAGTGCAGTCAATCAAGAAAGTTAGCAGAACTCAAAATGTAAGATTGGGTTCGAGACTCGGAGATCAATCTAGAGCACTACAATATGAAGGTCAGCAGAGTGACATAGGTAAGAAGATATACATAGTCGTACAGCGTCCTACTTGGCGTTCCGGGTAGGAACAATGTACCCGTAGAGGACCACCTTCGAGGACCGGAGTTCGAACGTGTCACCTGCACTCTCTGCTGCAGACTGGACGGACGCGCACACCCCATGATGCCGCCTCGCAGAATCGCTCCTCGATAGCTCATAACCGCAATAATCACATTTTGAGGACGTAGCATAGTGAACCGTTGCGACGTGGCGGCCTAAACTCAACATAGGCAATTCATCTAAGCAACCCTCAAACTTGCAGGGAGTCTTCTCATCAGCACGGACACCATGCCAATGTAACAGATGTTCTTTTACGCGTTCCTTACTCATTTCCATGTATAAGCCACAAGGCTCATCGGTCCACTCGCATGCCCGTACGCACGTCAACCCCGCAGGGAGGTCATTCGCAACAGTGGGAGACCGAACATGGTGGGGGTCGTCGATCTCCATTACACCATATTTTCTGGTTCGAAGAACCTTACCCTGGGCATCATGGGTCCTGCGGCCGCTGACGTCTACGGGGTGGTGGTCGATGAGAGGCTTGGCCATAGCAGTGGCATTCACGTCAGCCAAGACGTATTCGCCAAATATTCCTTTGGTTCTTTTCACGCGTCTGCGTCTGCGTTTGCGCGCACCAGACTTGTTGGTGCCAGCTGTTTCAACCGCCTCGAAATTTTTACGCTTGAGAGGTGCCGCTGTGTCGTAGGGAACAAAGGAAAACGTTTCCAATCTGGCGTCCTCACTCAGATACTGAGTTCCATCAGAGTCTGCGACGATCCCATCGACAGGACGAGCATGTCCGCCGAAATTGCCCACCTGCAGGGGGTAAGGCGTGTTGGACTGCCCGGCTGCCATAGTACCTGGGTCCATGACAGTGGAAGATTCCGGGGAACAACCAGCATCGAGGTAGTTTTTGTAGTTGGCAGCAAGTCCGTTCTGAGCCGGATGAGAGTGCGCTTGGGCCATCGGAGAATATTGAAAATCGGAGGATTGGCTCTGGGGCCACTGAGGGAGATCATCAACCGGGGGGCTGAATATATCTAACGTCTGGAACGACATTGGAGTATTTCGAATGTCATGTAAGGTTCTGGAGAAATACATTAGCTACGATGGGCACTCAGATTGGGGTGACACGTACTCCTCCTCCGGCATGTGGATGGCATGATACGGTTGGCTGTGATTGGACGTGAGCTACCGGGTCCAGGTAGGTTAATTAGACTGGCTTACATCTTTTCAACCACCTGAGTGGCGACTGGTCCTGCCGGCACATTTTCGTCACCGACGGATGTGTCAGAGTATTGATGTTGCGCGCTTGGGAGCGTGTGAACATCTAGTTCATCGCGTGCATCCGAGTCGCGAACTCTGCCGAAGGCCGTGAGTTTGAGTCAACGTTTTGGATGAAGCGGAAGCACGTACGATTGCTGTAAGGATAGTAAAAACTGGTAGTGATCCGGGTATGAGTGAGGTTGATGTGGAAGAGGAGGAAAGAACGGAGGGCCAGGCATATGGTGTGGCGGTAATCCATACGGATGGGACCTTTCCAGAGAGACTTGGGAGTTGCCCGTGTATGAAGGAGGTTCGTTCGATTCGAGGCTAATAAAATCATGAGTTGACCTGCATCATCCAACTCTTGAACACTGACATGTCGCTGAAATCTACAGTTGCTTGCCCACTATCATATGAGGGACAAGATGCGGAAGGAATTGTTAGCATACGAAGAGACGAAGTTGAGTAGTGAGTGGACTTACCGAGACATATTCATGAATTTTAATAGAGATGTGGATTTAAGATGACAGATGGGAGTGCAAAATTAAAGAAAACGATGGGAGGCGTGAAAGAGGGAACTGACTTAGTGTCGGCTTTTAAACCTCGCGCAAAAATTATTTAGACAAACATAAAATAAAGGACCCATTCGAGGTTTGTAGATATTTTTGCAAAGACAACGCACCCGTGGTATCCGTTCTGTGGAATCCACTGATTTGTGGAACCAAATGTGCAACAATGCGCAAGACATGCCAACCTGTCACAGCACGACGCTCATGCTCTGTAGACCTACAAGTTGTGGCTTCCTCACTAGTGGATATGTCATTACATTGGCTGAAGCAGGACAACTTCAAGAACGTTCCAAGAATCCGAAAAATGATATTATCGTTCTGGTCGAGTATGTATAGTAGCCACGGCACACTCAACCACAGGTATGGTGAACTTTTGTGGCGGCAAGTGACCTCCAGACGAGCGGACAGCTGATACACCATCACTGAAACTTGCTAGGTAGCAGATTCGAAGGCACGTAGCACAGATTCCTAGAAAAATATGTGGGGTCAGTCACATTTTTATTTGTAAACGTGCAAAAACACTTACCTTTGCCGCCCGTCATGTTGCCAGACCCAATGAAGTTCTTACATTTTGGGCGATAAAGGGAGGGCATGATATCATCTAGCAACTGAAAGCACTATATTATGTTTTAGATGGAATTTCCGCCATGATATGTCTCCGAGGTGACATTATCTTTTATATGAAGATATGAGCTAACTGGTGGTGTAATAGACGCAGCTCGTAATATCCTCATTATAATGCAAAATACGGGCAACATGCTGTGTACTAGAGTTCAACAGCAATACTTTTGATCAGGAAAATATTGATACTCACGTATCGACTTGAGTCAGGGATATCGACGATCCACGTCACCGTGACACACCGACATGGGGTCACTCTTGGTTATCACGATTGTGTCAAAAGGTATGATGAAGCTACACGCATAACGCGATCCTGAGCACCCTTGAAGCTTTGAAACTGTGCCATATTGCCAGCAGGGCACGAGAGCCAATAGAAGCACCAGTAAGTACGACTCACCGCCGTGTGAGGCAAAGCGGGAGGCGTTGTTTTGGTCTGTTGTCCAAAAGCTTCCAGGAGTTTTCCTTGTGGACCTCTACGTTGGACCTTCACTTCGTTCAGTCCTGAGTGCAAAATGTTTTGCTGCTTCCGTCTGATAAAATTCTGACACCCGAAGGTGAATATGGAGTCTGGACACAGCCCTGCTTCTCGGGCTCGATTGTACTCACATCTACTTCTCCACTTCCTCAAAGCAATTTTTTGCCTCCGTCGTCTCTCCCGCACGCAATTGTCTTACTGTCCGGTGACAGCACCGATGTTTTCCCGTATGCTTCCACCGACCCATCGTACCATCTCCAGAGTTATTTATGATGCAGATGCTGTCCTGCAAGAAGACGAAACCGCGAATGGCGACAGTCCTCAATTTTATCATTTGGATTCCGTCTTTTGCCTTGTGCTGGCTGCAGTTTTTTTTCGAGGGTCTGCTAGACTCCTTCGCAGAGGATTTGGAAGCTATGATTCGTGGCGTCTGTTATATTAGCCTGGGTCTTACGCGGTTCGTGAGCAATTATAGTGGCGAACGGCTGACCAGTGCTCATTAGGTTGTCTGCCATTCTCTGAAGCTGGGCAATTTTTGTGTCTCTCGGGCACGTTTGGCTAGGATCGCAAACCACAATGCCCGCTATCGTCTTTCCTGATTCATTTGATATAGATGATGCTGGTGCGGTGAATCGCACGTACTCCCAGCAGCCACTGCGCGCCTTCAATTGTCACCTGCAAGTCAACTGGCGCTCGTTCATTATTTGCTACAAATCGTTGTTTATTTGTGGACTTCTGCCATCGGAAGGAAACGCCATTCTATTCCCGTATTACCTGCATATATGTCCCCTCGGGTTCCTGTTCCCCCGCGTAACTGCCGAACGGTTGTGCGTAGTGTCTGTTGACCGTTAATTCCGTTGTAACTTGGGAAGGCCCGTCGATATCCTGCATAATCATTTTCAAACTCCGTCATACTGCCTAGTGGCAAATTACCCGAATATTAAGCCTGCAACGATCGTGTTTCCAATGCAAATGTTTGCACGGACACTACATCTCCGTTGCATTTGATTTCTATTACACAGGTCTAACCCAGTACAGTATCGTCTCCCTCGGCGGCCGCACGTCGAAATCGTTGCCTTACCGTTGGCACTACCACGGATATTGAAATGCCAAAAAGTCGTTCGTGCGCTGGATATCGACGATGTCTCCATGAGGTTTACTTACTTCAGGTGCAACGCTGGCACCGGGTTGTCATGGATTGTCCATGTTTGAAATCCGCCTCGAGAACTGCATAGAGAGTGGGTGACACGAACCCAACATCACCTATATTTGAAATTCCACCCTTACCTTGGAATGCAAGCCATGACAAACTTCCTGTTCCAGAATTGTCACTGAAAGTCCCCACTGTGATTATAGTCCATATGTCTTTCTTCGATGATAGGAACCGTTGTTCGTGCGTCAAGCTTAAACCTCGTCCCCACTTGTCACAAAGATTTATTCATGTCGTACTAATCATCCCTGGGTGAAACCGCATCCACGCCTCCGTCAGTGGCGCGTCAGCTCAGTCTCGTGGTTTACATAACCTGACACATCTCCACTCAAATATCATGGTCTCTTCACACGAATACTTCCCTGTCGCACTGGTAAGCTCGTGTCTGACTAATTGAGTACTGGACTGACATTTTTTTCCTCACAGGTAGGCATTTCTGCAGATTTCCCAAATGTTTCTCATGGAACAAGGAACCTTGACTATCAATCGTTCTTCCACTTCCTCATGAACGAGCGCCAAATGAAATCCCGGACAATAGATTCAGCATAGATGTGTGCGTCTGTCTTGCTTGAACCATACCACTTGTCAATTGTTGACGGTGTGCTCAGTCTTGATCGTGAGGGAGTGAATATCGGTGAGGTGTTGGAACGCGAAAGCTCGCCGAGCTGTCGCTCTTAGCTTTGTTGGACTCTGGAGTTGATTATTGGGGAAAGAATATTGGCACTGGCACGGGAGTGTAGCCTGGATGATTTCCAACGAGGTTGGTGACACATATTTTGCGTCTCGCTGGCTGAATTCAGAATGAAACCGAGGCTCGCGGTTCATTGTCATTTCCTCCTGCAATGATTGCCAATCGTGTCATACCAGTGATACTACCTAGACCTACGCAGACCTTCCATCCCCACCGATACTGTTTGCAGCCCTAGTCTTTCAGATTTCTATCTGGCTGTTCAGGCCACGCGCAGTTGGGAGTACGAAGCAGCGCTTGTGGACCGTCGGCAATTGAATCAGGCAAGGGTTTTTTAATAGTATTTCTGAAGATCAAATATTGAAACACCTTTTAATTTACCAGAATTATGGATTGACTGGCGTACAGTCGAGCCGGGATTCTTGCACTAAATGCAAACCTTTCGACGCTGATAGGTAGTTTGATGTCGAGACCATTGTTGTTTTCAAACTCCGACACAATGTTCGGATGTTGTGTAATAGCAATGACTCCTATTGTGCATACATCCAACTCCAAACTACATGGACTGGTTCAAACAACACCATCAGCGACATGCTTTCCGGCAGCCTGATGAAGTTCCGTCAGGTGCTCCTCCTCCTGAATGGGCACCTGCAGTAGAACAATTATCCACATACGGTCTTCAGAACGAAGCCTCAAATGAAAGTTACGAAGAAGCCCTGGATTTTTGTGAGACATCCTGTTGAATCGTCAACAATTCTACCCTCTCGGACCGTCCCGGACATCGACAGTAATGGGTGCTCTGAATGGCGAATCCAAGCTCACGACTCTTCCCCTGGCGTAGTAGTCCATAATTCAGACAGGAAGGGCGGACTCTCGCAGATACGCTCTAGAGTGGGCTGCCCAGATACATGTCTCCTCAGCAACCTGCCAATCATCGCTGGTCAATATCACTTTCCCAATGATGGTGGAGTGTACTTCGAGATCACTGTAAACAAAATGACAGACCCATCCAAAGGTGGCGTCATCGCAATTGGTATGCATATTTTTCCTCCTTCCACCTCACTTCATTTTTGTCCGTCAGGAACTACTTGCAGACCGTACCCATCATGGAGGCTCCCAGGCTGGAATCGATTGAGCGCAGGCCTTCACCTCGACGACTTCCACAAATTCTTTGAGGACCCGGAGGGCGGACGTCCCTGCTTCCCACTGGGCTCTCCACCCATTACGTCTGTCGTTGGCCACACAATCGGTTGTGGATATTCTTTCTCCACAGGTGCAATGTTCTTCACAATCGACGGTCAACGCCTGCCAGATGCGTTTACAGGTATATACTTGCAGAACCGCAGCGGGATTGATGTGTATGCTGCTGTGGGTGTGTCTGGGGAGTGTGACGTCTCGGTAAATTTTGGCGGTATGTCTTTCAAGTGGCTGGAAGGAAATGAGTGGAGATGGAGGGTGGATAGACAAGTGAGAAAGCTTGGCGATGATGTCGGAGAGCAGGAAGAACTGCCGGCGTACAGTGCATGCTAGTACATTTCTCGGACTGTCAGCCGGTACTACCTAAACAGATGTATGAAACGGACTGGAACTTTATCGATAATTATCAGATACAGCCAAACTGTCGGTTGCGGTCAGAAGCAGTTCGAAATGAAATCATTTCAAACCTGCCGCAGTCTTAGCACAGCATGATATAAGTGCAAAGTGCAGTCTTCTACACTCTAGGTCTTTCCATCCTTCTCTTGATCATCCTTATCATCGATCGAGCGAGTCTCTGCTCATCCACCAGGCTTCCATTGAGTGTCGTTAACACCGGTCTATCTTACACCCAATCCCGGGCCAGGCTGCCGCACTCTTGCGTCTTACTCGCGTAAGCAGTCCCAAATATATAAGCGGTCGCACCCCTGCAGTCATGGCTTCTGTTACCCTCCCGCGCATCGGGTTTCTGGGCGGATAGGATGTCCTACTTTGAGGATACGGAACAGGGTATGGACGACATCGAGGTGGATTTGGATGCTGAGTATGATAAACGAACGCCGTTGGACAAAACTATTGATAGGATTGGGATGGGTGCGTCGTGTTCTCGCGTTTTTCATATTGGTACTGACGTTGAGCAGGGAGTTATCAATGGACGCTGCTGTCATTATGCGGATTCGGTGAGTACCATCATGATGCTACAATTCCTCGCTATTCGACGATATTCTTGTCAATCATAACTGACTATGATCTGTTCCATCAGGATGGATGGCAGATAATGTGAGTGGCTCACAGAAACGTTTCCCACTTCCCTGACATGTCACTCAGATGTGGATTCAAGCTGTTGCAATAATTCTCCCTAGAGTACAACAGCATTTTTCAGGTAAATTCCCTTCATGCCCACAGTGGGTTATCACATAACCCTCGCCTAGTTCCTGACAACTACATCGGGACTCTTTCATCGTCCATGTTCGCCGGCATGATGTTCGGCGCTGTGGGCTGGGGAACCTGCTCCGACCTCCTGGGGCGCAGTGCTGCATTTAACGCAACACTCTTTTTCACTGCCTTATTCGGTATCCTCTCATCGTTTGCATGGTCGTTTTGGTCATTATGTATCCTGCTGTTCTTCCTTGGTAGCGCAGTTGGTGTACGTTAATCTCCCGTCTTGTTGACCTCCTTTGCTTATTTGACGTCTTCGATTTAGGGTTCAATGCCAACTGACGGCACCCTTCTTCTCGAGCATATGCCTAACGGGAAGCAATATCTCGTCACGGCCCTTTCCGTCTTTTTCTCCCTCGGCTCTGTTCTATCTGCGGGCGTTGCGTTAATAGTCATTCCTTCTCGTTCATGTCCCCCTAAGGAGCCCTGTGATGTCATTACCCAGAACACAGGCTGGCAATTCATGCTCGTATGCCTTGGTGTCATTGTATGTCCACTCCTCAGACGATTTGTAACCGTCTCCGACCTTGATCATTACAGACACTTTCGATGTTCCTCGCACGTATGGTCTTCTTCCGATTGCACGAGTCTCCGCGGTACCTCGTACACGCTGGTCGTCACCAAGAAGCACTAGAAAGTCTCCAGCTCATTTCTAGGTTCAATGGCTCTGAGCTACCAATAGAGATAGAGGACGTCGATGACAGGCCTCCATCCATCTCCGAAGCACACGCAGCTGCAGGGGAGCGTATTCCATTCCTCCCTAATTCCAGCTCCCAAGATCCTCGCACAAATAACGAGACGTTGTTCGATGCAGGTGCGGATGGCAGCAGCACTTCGAACGACCAGAATGGGGCAAAAGTCTACCAGTCGATGGACGAAGCCTCTCATGATTCATTAGATGGACATTCGTTCATAACTCCCGTTGGTGAGGTGCCTCCGCACGGACAAAGCCTTGCGCGCGGGCATAACTCTCACTCTTCCTCTCGAGACTCGGAGTCCGAGTCCAAAGACCTTCTCTCCATCCCCGAAGTGCGCCCGCGGCCTCGCCAAAGAACTATACACCCTCGGACGTCATCCGTGGTTTCCATTGAGATGAAACAGCGTGTTGGGAGTGTGTTACCTCGATGGGTGCGTCGGCCGCTGCTTGCATGGCTAGACCGTGTCGGCATGGTCTTGGCCCCCGAGTGGTTCCGGACAACGGTACTCATGTGGGGCGTGTGGTTCTTTATGTCATTAGGTGGGTTTTCTATTTATCATGCGAAGCCATCGGTATTTCATGTGGAGTATCTAGCGTACACCATGTTTAATGTCTACCTCCCCAAGCTGCTTGAAACTGGGTCGAGTGATGATACCTCGACCAAGTCTCTAGAAGATAGCTTGTGGGATGTTTTAATATTTACTATGGGAGGATGTCCTGGTGCCATTGTATGTCTTCCATTATCTTTTTTACATAATGCGTTGATATTGATGGTCGGCTGCAGCTCGGAGCCTATATGGTTGAAAGTCCTCTTGGCCGGCGGGGCTCACTGGCTGCGACTACGTTCGTCACGGCATTCTTTTGTATCGTATTCGCGCTCGTCAGAAGCGCGCTTTTAGTGCGTGTGAGTTCGGTGGGGATTAGTCTTAGTGCGACGGTGGGTGGCTCTCCTTGAAATACGTCCGTTCCTCGTTCTTACTGAGCCGATACAGACTATGTATGCTGTACTGTATGGGTATGTTCCAGTAGTTTCCCGATTATGAGCGCATGGTACTAACGCTTTCTAGCTGGACACCGGAAATATTCGGGACCAAGGTCCGGGGAACAGCATGCGGCATCGCATCCGCGCTATCACGAATGTGCGTATCATCTTCTGATTATTACCAAATTACAATCTAACTTGTATGCGTCAATTTCAGAGGCGGGATGATCGCCCCTCTGCTCGGCGGTGCACTTCTCGTCTTCAATCGTGGGTTCCCGGTGTGGACGAGCGTTGTCGTGTATGGCATCACTGGCGTCTTTGTGCTGCTCTTGCATGAGTCTGCCGGGAATATCAATGGGGGTGGAGAGCGCTCGTTCGTGCACTAGACGAAAATCTTTTGTACTGACAGAAGTGTACAGCGCCGCTGGATTCATGTGCTGCTTCTGATTGATGGTCGTTGTGCTATGATATATCGTACGATTGTCTCCGCTCATGCTGTATTTGCATCTTGTTAAATTAGATGACCTATTTCTATTCTAGTGGAGGAAGTACCTTGACATGCATTCGGTGTCAGGTTGTATCAGGTCCACTCCAAGTCTCAGGTTTCCGGAGTTGTCTTTTGCATGGCGCTATGTATAGACACATCTAGTACCATTTGACGCCGGGAAACAGACCATGCGCGGCGTTCATGTAATTTTATGGATTGCATTGCACAGCAACGTACCTTGATCACAAACCATCACTTGAGCGATAGGTAAGTAGGTCATTCCATTCTTATATGGGTCTTCTCTAACTTTTGCTAGGCATGCCGAGCAAAACCGTTGCGTTTGTGGAGGCAGATGGACGGCCCAAGATGAAAGACTCCGGGAAACCAGTACCTGAGTCATACTAAGGACAAGGTCATCAAGACGACGTCATTTCCGTTGACATATTTTCAGATGAAAAGGATAGCGACTGAACCTTACGATAAGAGAAGTTCGCTTACCTGAACCCACGATGGAGTCTACCTCCCCCCAGCAGGTGGTCCTGTTATCCGTTTGTGGGACATCCACCCGGAAACAGGATGGTGATCCCTGGAGTGGCCATGGTGATGAAACACGGATTAGGCATATCGCCTTGAACCCAGCTGGCACCCTTTTCGGCATCAGCCTGCACCGTTCACTTGTGGCAGCTCTTCACAGGCTCAGAAGTCGTCCGATTTCAGGACTCAGATTTCGTGTATCATGTTGTATTCTCGGTGGATGGATGGCAGGGCAACTGAAGAACGAGGCACTTGACGTCTATTGTATCCTTGCGCACACCCAAAGTCCATGTGTTCTCATTTCAGGCTGGTCCTTCACGACGGAGCGGTGTATCTGCGACTGCGTGCCTACGTGTCGCGAGCAAGGCAAGAAGTGGTGAAGAGCACTACGCTACGACAAAGTCCGAGGGTGACACATCGGAGGTTTGGACATTTTACCTCTTGCAAAATTTCAATCAAAAGCATATCTAGACCTGGTTAGAGCATTCTAGACCTAGCCTGGAACGCTCTGGAGCGCTCTAGATTGCATTTAGAATGTGATTTCACTAGTGGCAAAATGTAGTAAAACGTCGAAACCCCCGGTGTATGATGTGTGTGTGTGTGTGTGTGCGTGCTGTGCATGTACTCTGGGACCCCGGACCTGCAAGACCCTGGTTTCTGCGATCTCTATGCCTGCCTCACTCTTGACCCCTGCGCTACACCTGACGCTAACACACCTTTGTGCGACCATTTCACTGTGGTCCCTACTACAGTGGTTGTCTCTATATTCCCGTACATACTCCCAAGTAAAGCTGGTTCGTTCATTGCATTCAAATTTTCAAATTCCCTGATGCGGTTTTTAGCATCCAATTTTCTCAGCAAGAAGACATCGCATTGACATCATGACTTACCAGCCACAGCCAGAGGCAGGGCCATATATTGTCGTTTGCCCTGTATCTGTATTTCTAATTCATCATCAATATCTTGGTTATGCGCAGCCATCGGAAATTCTGCGTAACTTAAGTACACGCCAATATACTATGATCCACAACACGTTGCAATGGGCTCTGAATTACATATCATCAGTGACGAGCGGATGGTGTGAGTTTGTAGCTCAAGCCGGCACTCAGATCGCATTTGAATCTTCGACGCCGGTTCCTCCAGATGACCCAAAAGCAGGTGGTTTCGCGCTGCATACAATGAACAAGAAAAAGGTAAACCACACGATCAATTAAAATTCCAGTTATTCGACAAGCTCAAGACCGTACAGCACATAAAACACCCCTGTTGTGATGTAAGGTGAATACAGTGCTTGCGCATCATCTTTGGCAACTCCGCCAGGGGTCACTGCCGTCACACCAAGCTAATGTTGCTTTCCACCCCTCCGTGCTAGTGCGCTCCTCGGCACAAAGGACGTTTGCGTCTTTCATCTTCTGTTTGCCTAGTCTGTACCCATCGTCAATCAACTCGAGCTGTTCCCTCATGTACAGTGTGTGATGTCATGGGAATTGCGCTAGCGGGGGTTTGCACGGCGACGACGCTCGTGAAGACTAATGGAGATCCGAATGTTTCGTCTGGATCAAGTGCTTCCTTCCAGCGCACGCGGTATACCAAAGTGACGATCACCAGGAGGTTGCAGATGACGAGACTGAGAGCGGCCTAACCTCTGTCAGGTGTTGCAGAGGAAGGCAAGTAAGCGCACGCCTACCTTGACGTGCGCGATGATGAGCGTTGTTTCTGAGGCGGAATGGAAGAGCATTGTGGAGTGAGTGATTGTGATGATGGAGATAATAAACGATGCGCCGAATGTGGAGAAGATCAATATTTTGCTGTTGCGTGAGAGCCTTACATTTTTCCAGAACTGCAGCGGCGCAGCGATGAGGGAAACATCCGCGATGACGTCGGCTGCAGGAACCCAAAAACTTGAGGACCATAATAGGGATATAAATTAGAGGCACTGACTAATCATTTGCAAGAGCGCTACCGACTTGGTCGTGTGGCATACAAAGACGCACGTGATGTTCTTCTGTATCATTATCGCGACCCACATGCACACGAAGGATATTGCAATGAGATAGGTGGTCCATTTCTGGTAATTGTAACCTGAGGGGTTGGCGATTCGGATGATAGAGAAAATAATGCTCATGCGCGCAGCCCTGGACTAGTGAGTTAGAAATATAACCGAGTAACTCGGAGCTACGATGCGCACCACACAACGGAGCTGGAAGTCGCAGAGAAGGTCCAGATTGGGACTGACATAAAAGTAGTAAGGTAAATCTTGGAGCGCGAAGTCAAATACTCACAACTTGCCGAGGTTTGGATCCAGATGCATAGCATGCAAATAACTGGGGGATACAATGGTTGGTTACGGAATCATGCAGTATGCAAGGAAATTTCTACCGTCTGAGATCAGTGCAAATGCCGCCCATGCGTCTTCCCACCACAAGTGATGAATCCAGCATCGGTAAACAAGCCTAAAGATGGTACAGAGTATGGCAATCACATGAGCCACAGATACCGACCCCGGGACTTTCCAAAGGATGGTAAACAAAAATATACAACACACTGGCTACATAGCGTCCACTCACCTGGTTGTTGGGCAAAGTTGGTTGACATTATCAGATAACGAGGAAGGATGATCTTTTCATGCAGATGTTGAAGATTAGCTATATACGTGACCCAGGAAGACCCTTTGTGTGTGTCTCCTATATTATCCGACTATCAGGCGTAATGCTCACGTGAAAACGTGCAGGGTTATGCAGACTAGCCGACTGACAGAGTCCCACAAATATATGGTGTCTGTTGGGACGTCATGAGTAACTACATAATCACGAAGTACGTCCTCTCGCATGCAAAAAAAACGCACTCACAGATGGCCTTGAGGCATCAATGTATATATGATGGAAATGAATTCTGAGCCAGTGTGGATCGTTCCAGACGATGATGGGATCAACCAAGTTGAGGGCCCAGGATACTCGGGTCTCGGCAATACAGGCTGAACCTACGTGGCCACTGGCATGTAACCATGTTCAAACCTTGCTTGACGATGTGCTGGGATCCCCTACTGCCAGTGTGTGTGCAACTTGACAGGGTCGAGTGACAAGAGCTCCACTGAGTCGGACTAATAGAATTCTGTCGCTGCCAGCTGAATGACTCGGCACCTGTGTATCATCATTACCATTATCGTAACGGCGCTCGGCCGCGCCAGTCCCCGACACATTTGTGTAAACTTCGAATGTGCCGTGCGAATTTTGACCGTGAAATATCAAACTTGGGAAGTGCTGTTCACGTTAGCTATAGCCTACAATGAGGAGGCTTGACACTGACTCGGATGGACTTGAGCAGTTGTGGGTAGAGGAGGACAGTGCAGCATGTATGGCAGTGAGCAGGGGCAGCGGTAGGGGACATCACTGCCAGCATGCCGATGGATGGCATGGGAATTGAGGGAGGAGATATAACTCATGTCATTCTGCAGTGGTAGGTACTACAAGAAAGCTTCCTCTGCATGGGAGCTGAGCTAAACATCCTCCCAGGGGCAACCTATTATAGAATTACATAAGGGAGACCCTGCCGAGTTGGCCCATAACATGGAAACGAAACCGGGTCCGAAAGACCGTGGGAACCTCTTTGCTTCAACTTGATAGAAATTCAGAATCCCTACTTTTTTCAAAGATGAGAGAGCAACCAGGGCGTGATATATAGACCTGGTCTTCTCTGCATAGATCCGTCCGCAGGTATATCTCCACATCTCCAGATGGAACAAGAAGATATGTAGTAACCGGGAGGCTCAGGCTCGCCGCTCGTTGCAGGTCCCACACCGCCACTGACACTAGTGACTATAGCCTCCTTGTCCTGTTGGCTCTGCAAGAATGAGCTACCCGGGCCTAGTCGACAAACTCAGGATTGATGAGTGTTAGGTCATTTCTCGATGCGGCCATTACTACGGTGCGTTTGACAGGCCGGGGGAGGATTGGAAGGCATATTTCGTATCATTTCACATCAATTTCACCGCATTTGATAGATTTTACCCTAATGTGGGGAGTCCTGCCCACACAAGCAAACGTCGATAATGCTCAGCAGAAATTGGAAGCTTGATCATTATGGCATGCATCCTATGTTGTCATTAATTCATACCTGACAGACAAAAACTCCCATCCTCAGTTGAGATCATGATCCACTTACTCCGCAGACAACAGCAGTGAGGTGAATATCCACAATACGCACACTAGCCCTTGTACCATGATTTACCACTTACTAGTTACAGTCATTGGCTGAGCACAACGACTATTCGGTATTCACCTATGTCAAAGCCCCCTATATTCGGAGATCCTGCGTCGCAGGGAATCGATGAGGTACTAGGCTCCGACTATACCTTTTAATGCCATGTTGCCAACTGATACCCTCAGCTCTTGCAGCGAGCCCACAAGCTTTACACGAAGGCTCTGCAAGGAAACCCCTCAGATCTGGACATTGCCATCGCACACTATCGTGGAACGCTGGGCGTAATATCTAATCTGTCCTCCGATGGTTATAGTCAATTACTGGGCGATCTCGCAAATGCCCTGGTCGTACGCTTTCAGCAACAGGGCAGTCGTGCAGATCTTGCTTGTGCCATGGAATGTCACCTTGAAGGATTGGCTCTTCGCCCAGTTGGACATCCAATGCGGGTGGTCACCCTTGTGGACTTTGCCACAGCTCTTCTTCTTCGTTTCAAAGAAGACGGCACGCTCAGTGACATCCACCTTGCCATTGATAACTTTGCTGCTGCACTATCCCAATGTCCCTTCGACCACCCAGCCAGGTGTACCCTCATCATGAAATACGCCGGTGCTCTCCTTTCGCGTTTCGAGTATTGCGGAGACGCTGAGGATGCAGAGCGTGCAATTGACCAATATCAGACGGTCGTCGACTTATCATCCCCTCACGAAAGCCCGGCTCCCCTTAATAACCTCGCCAAAGCCCTCCAGTCCCGCTTTCAGCGGTTTCATGAGCTAAACGACCTCGAATCGTCCATTCAACATTCTAGCGCCGCGCTTCATCTTCTTCCAACATATCACCCTGACCGACCACAAACTCTCCGCACAATTGCGAGTGGCCTTTTCGAGCGTTTTCGTCAGAAAGGAGACGCAGTTGATCTTGAGACAGCCCGAAGGTACTATCAGGCTGTACTCGATCTGTGCTCTCAAGAACACCCCTATCATGCCCTTGCACTTAACAACCTCGCTGATGTTTTACTCGCACGTTTCAAACATCAGGGTGACTCATTTGACCTTGATCTCGCCATTAGCCACTATCGAACTGCTTGCATCCATTCGGAAGGACAGCCTGATCAGGGGTTGCATCTTGATCATCTAGGAAATGCACAGTTACTTCAATTTCGACAATGTGGAGACATGGTTGATTTGCACCGTGCAATTGAGAACCATAATCTAGCTCTCGAGCTACATCCTGTCGGTCACCACCGTCGACCAGCCACGATGGCAGCCCTGGCGAGTTGCCTTGATGCTCGTTTCGAGCAACAAGGAGAACTAGCAGATTTCAAAACAGCCCTCAATTGCTACAACCACGCATTAGCGTTATTTTCCCAAGACCACCCTCGACGGCCTGTCGTATTGAATAATATCGCTTCTGCCTTGGAGATGTACTTCAGGCAGTATAAAGATCTCAACGAACTCAACCGCTGCATCACATATTATCGGGAAGCTCTTGAGCTCTACCCCGCAACTCACGTTGACCGGCCAATTACCTTGACCGGCCTGGCTTGCGCGTTATTGAGCAGGTTTGAGCTCCTCGGCGATGAATTTGATCTTGACCAGGCCTCACTTCACTGCACCGTAGCACTGGATGCTCGCCCGCTGGGACATCCAGCAAGACCAATTTCTTTGCTGACTATGGCAAGAATTTTTCGGTCCCGGTTCTTGCCTTGGGACGACCCAAAGAAGCTTGATAGCGCCTTCGAGCACCTTCGTGCAGCAAAAGATGCTTGTAGATCAGGGCATTCGCTGCTTCTTGACATCCACGCAGAACTATCCGTAATATATTTTCTTCGTTATCTCGTATTTCAGCATTCCATGGATCTTAAGGAAGCTCTTGGCTATCATGAGCTGAGCATGGCTTTCGGTTCTGGAGGGATATGGGCCGCGTTCCGTGCATCGCTGTATTGGGTGCGGAGCGCCGAGATGTTTAGGCATGCGTCTGCTGTCGATGCATACCAAACGGCTTTGCGTCTTCTAGACCGTTGCGTTACGGTTGCGAAGGCTCCAGAGCTCCGACAGGAGTTAACAAAACGGCATGCCGAGCTGATGCTAGATGCATTCTCTGCGGCAATTCGCCACAAACAACCTGATCTAGCAGTTGAAATGCTAGAACAAGGACGCCTGCTGCTCTGGACCCAGGTGGCTCTCCATCGAAGCATTCTAGATGATCTCAGGAGCTGCGGCAAGCAGGGAGTTCGTCTTGCAAACAGTTTTGAGCAGCTCAACCACCAAATAGAGTGCGGGTGGGGGTGGCAGAGTAGTCGAGAAAGCTCACACCACCACAGAGATTTACAGAAGCAAAGGGATGCGGTGATCGCGCAAATCAGGCGCCTGAATGGCTTCAGCAATTTCCTCATACATCCTTCCTTTGCCGACATTCAGAGGGCAGCTATTGATGGACCAGTGATCGTGGTTAACGCTAGCCACTATTTGTGTAATGCCATCATCATATTTACCACTGGACAACCGGCTCTTATTCCCTTCCAGATATCACCCTGACAGATGTTGCTCGGTTAGCAGCTCTTTTTCACGACATCGTGCGATATTCTGGTGATCCCGACCCTGGTCGCGACAGGGAGAGACGATTAATTGGTTTGCTTACGGAGTTATGGGACCTGGTGGTCAGTCCTGTGGTTGACTGTCTTCTGCCACACACACCAAAGGGTTCGCGGATCTGGTGGTGCCCGACTGGCAAATTTACAGCCTTGCCATTGCATGCCGCAGGCCTATACCAGAGTATTGAGCTGAACCTCTCGCAGTTATACATATCTTCCTACACCCCGACTTTGTCGTCTCTCATCAAAAGCAGAAGGACTAAAAGTAGCACCACACCGCGCCGGCCATTATTCACTCCTTTCTTGACCAATTTTCTCAAAGGTCGAAAAAGCAAATCTTCGAGGCCTTCCACCCCAGTTCCTGCGTCATCTACATTCGCCGCTATTTGCAATAACGAGAGGACGGAGGACATCGACATGCTCCGCAAAGTGCTTCCTCCGACCTGCACCATGACTCGCATCACGGATGCCGACGCAACATACGAACATGTCATTTGCACCATTCGAGAACAGTCATGGATTCACTTTGCCTCCGGAGCGGAACCCAACTTCGACCTCCCATTCGAATCGCATTTTCCCTTGCACGACAAGCCAGTGTCCCTGTTGGAGATAGCACAGACCCTGGCGGAAGTGGAGCGGCCGCCGGAGTTCGCGTTTTTATCTGTGAACCGTGGATCTAGTGGGACGGAAGGACATGAGACCATGCACATTCCCCACGCACTTCATATGGCAGGGTTTCAAAGCGTGGTTGGCACTATGTGGGCTGTGGATGAAGAGGTCACGCGGCGGATAGCGTCGGCATTCTATCATTTTATTGTCGTGGAGTCAAGGGGCGCGATGGATTGTACCAACGCGGCAAAGGCTCTGAGCCAAGCCCTACAGATGGTCGAGGAAGGTATACCATTAGAGCAAAGGATTGCGTTCGTCCATGTCGGTGTTTAAATGTGCCTTGATAGAAACGATTGAATCGTGTACTCTGCTCGGTTGTAGTAGTAGATATGCTGTAATAGAATATTGTGTTAGAGAGTAATTAAGATTCTTCAAGTTGTATGGCTTCGTTGTGAAATTGGGCCCCTCGAAGTGATGAACCCGCACAAACCCATCGTCTCCTCCAGGAAGTAGAGATTGTACCAGCCGGATGGACAGCAAGCCTAGTTACATCCATCAAAAATCCCTAGAACGCGATCCGTTACTCTCAGGCTGTCAACCTCCTGCTCGAAGACATTAAATGTCAAAGGGTTGGCGGCCTTGCAGCGATGCAGCCCGAGTCGTGCCTGACCTACTAGAACCTGAGGAAATAGCTCGCCTATGAGCAAGACCCGAGACATACAAATTATCGGCTCACATCTGGAGAGTGGATCTGGTCGTCGTCGATTGTGCTGCCGGTCAATCATTTGGCAAGCTGTGGTTAGATCAACACTTAGGAAGTTCCTCATAATATATACCGCATTCGGATCAAAATTCAAGATTCGGTTCCTCGGACCTCAAATGGTAATTTGTCGTTTTTCTACATAGCGTCAACTTGCTGGAATAACTTGACCAGCACTTCTGCCATGTCAGCGGACGCCAGGGATGTCAAGAGAGGTGCAAGTATGAAGAAGCGGAAGTCCAAAACAGAAGTCTCTGCACCGAAACGAAACACAAAGCAACTAGCAAAAGTCAAGTCACCCCCAGCAGCAAAACTATCGCATACAGTCTCAGATGACGACCGGGCAGAAAGCGAAGGTATGGAAGAAGAAGGAAGTGGAAGTGATGGCGAGGAAAACGATGAGGAGGCAATGCAAAAGCTAATGGAACTTCTTGGAGAAGATGGTTTGGACGATTTGGACGAGGGTTCAGCCGGTGACAGTGAGGAGGAGGACGAGGAAGTTGAAGACGAAGAAAATCCCGAGGATGGGAGCGAAGCAGATTCAGATGGTTTAGAAGATGAAGAAGAGGTGGTGGCACTTGATGATCTCGAAGACGGTTATATTGATGAAGATGTGGTTCCAAAACAAAAAGTCGAAATCGACAACATCGTATGTGTTCGTCCATTGATCGAGCGACATACGAAGCTCATGACTTTCCATTACAGATTGCTCTTCGTCGCATAAGAGAGGCAATTCGGCTCGACCCATCATTACCATGGACAGATACCCTCGTTATATCGTATCCTCAAGTAATAGAGGTCGATGTGGATGACGACCTCAATCGCGAGCTTGCGTTGTCAGTATACTTTCTATTCCGCTTCGTTGATAAAAGCTCATTTTGCATCTAGCTATAAACAAGCGCTACACGCTGCTAATACTGCTCGCACGCTTGCTGCCTCTCATTCTCTGCCTTTTACGCGCCCCTCAGACTATTTTGCAGAAATGGTCAAGTCCGACGCGCACATGGAGCGTCTTCGTTCACGGTTACTCGATGAACGTGCCGGGATCAAGAAGTCGGAAGAGAAGAGAAGAGAGAGGGAGGGGAAGAAGTTTGGCAAGCAGGTGCAGATGGAGAAGCTCAAGGAAAGAGAGCGTAGTAAAAAGGACATGGAGGAGCGACTTAAAGGGCTTAAAAGAAGTATGTCTTTGATTCTTGCTGAGACAATCAACTCATCAATATCTTCGTAGAACGCAAAGGTGCCCTGGAAAATGCTGAAGCCGATGGCGCAGATGGCGATGCATTTGATATCGCGGTTGAAGATGCCATTGCTGACAGGCCTGCTAAGCATGCCAAAGGCCCTGGTGGAAAGAAAATGGCGCGTAATGCACGCGATCAAAAATTCGGCTTTGGTGGTCAAGGCCGGAGGTCAAAACAAAACACCAAAGTCTCCACAGACGATTTTGATTCTGCACCAGGAAAAAGGGGAGGACATGGACCGAAGGCAGGACGAGGGGGTGCAGGAGGTAGTAAGAGGCCAGGAAAAAGTAAACGTGTCGCCTCTAGGAGTCGTAAATAATACAGTGTATCTGTATCTAGCCTTTCAACTGGTATGTACGTTTTCCCTATGCATATTTCTAGTCATGCTCCAATGTGGATGAACACAATCCTCTGTTCCAATGGAACGACACTTTTATCCACTCTCTTTGCAGCTGTATTCAAAGCCAGTGCTGCATGCTCAGAATCTAATCCCTCCGGTGATTTTTCGAGGAGGGCTTCGTAAAACGCCGAGACCATATTGACCACGACAGCGTCATCCACAGCCCACATAGTTCCAACAACTCCCCTAAAGCCAGTAAACTGCATCGCAGCAGCAAGATGCACAACTTCGTCTGGGGCTGTACGATCCCCAGCGGCGGTGTGACACGCCGACAGGAATGCAAATTCTGAACACTGCACGGATTCGGATGGTGCGTGAACGATGTCCAAGAGCGTCAGGGGTCCGTCGCTCATGGCAAAGCATGACTTGAGAGGGCGAGTCACATCTTGCTTCCCATGGCAGGTAAGGTGAACCCAAGGGCATTGTATGAATAGCGCGGAGGGACTCTGAGCATGTTGCGCCTTCGCCAGTCATTCGTGTCATCGGAATGGCGGGCGCTAAGATGCTTTGAAGCGAATCGAGTTCTTCATCAACGGTCCCGAGCTTCGCAAAACCACCGGCGGGTGCTGCCTGTCCTATTGCCAAAACCCGTGGAGGGGTCTTATCGTTGAGAACGTGACGTGGTTTTTGGCACCGCAGGAGTGCAGAAAGGGTCGGTGTGTAGGATGAAACATAGCGATTGGGCAGACCTTCCTCTCCTCTCGAGAACGGGCCTGCTGCGTGGAGCGGGATGCTATTGAAACGACCAGTGGGACACCACCATATCCTCGAACCTTTGGGAAGGTGAAGAGAGGAATCTAGTTTTTTGACCACAGGAAGGACGACAGCGTCCCATATTTGACGTAGTAACTCAGTAAGCTGCCCTTCTGTGGAGCGTCCTCTGCCGCGATTGGTAGCAAAGTCCCTGAACTGGGAAGACAATCGAAGGATATCGGATGCGTTGATGTCAGTCAGGGAGATGTGGATTGGGTCGTGCTTGTGATGGATGATTACTGCATCACAAGAGTATCGGCTGGCATTGGTGATGATCACTGGCCCATTTTTTGCAGCTTCCTTAAGCTTAGAAAAGCTCGGTGTGAGAAGAAAGTCACCGAACCCGTCTACGAGCCTAATCTGATCTACCACACCGTCCCATTCCCGGAGGAGACATCGGTAGTGGTGTAACCCCTCTTCAGTCACAGCACCACACGCTGTGTCTTCGAGAAGGGGGCTCAGCCTTAGAAATTCAGAGGCTAGTTGGCAGCCACGTTCACCGACGCTCTGCAAGTCATCCAGAGGCGTCCGGAAACGGGCGAGGTATGTCCATAGAAGACCTCGTCCGTGCTCCAGCATCTCCACGGCGAGTGTGACCAGCCCACGTCTGAGAGCACACGATGCGGCGTCTACAGCCAACGAGGCTGCGTATTTACACACTATGCGATGCCGTGATTCTATGGACGGAGTCATTGCGACATGACGGTCGAACATGCTCAAAGCAATCTGGTAGGCATCCAGTGCTGATGAGTGCTTATGTGTCTCCGCTTCTTTAATCCATCGTAACGCAACGTCGAATTTGGGCAGCGAACCCCCGGATGTGTGAGTTGACGCCATTCTAAAGTACCGAAATGCTTCTTCCATGTGGTCTGTAGATTGCGGTGCCTTGGAGTAGGCATGAAGGTGGATACGGGAATACTCTTCCCAGATGTCGAGAAGGGACGGATGACCAGGAGTGCATGTACTGCTTGCCTCGTCAAGATGCTGAAATGCAGCTTGAAGCATGGCAGGATCACCTTCAAGTTTGTATTTGAGACCCTTTGCGTTCGCTAGCACCACGTGAGAGGATAATCTATATACATTGCCTTCTTCACGTAGTTTCAATGCAGAAGCACCTAGCTCCAATGCCCGGTCCAGGTCCTTGACGTCATTATGGTACACGAAACGTGTCGTAAGAGATGAGGCGAGATTGTGAAGCAACAACGGCCGACGATACCCTTCTGGGCTAAACTGGAGCGCTTCAGAGTAGTACTCGATGCATAGGTCGAGATGATGTGGGTTTTCCCATTCGTTAAACAGTTTGCAAGCGACGTTGGCAAGGTTGTTTAACAAATCAGCACGTTCTGGATGTGATGGAGGACGCAGGCGGAGGGCCTCGCTGTAGCGGTCTACAGCTGCGTCAAGGTCATTAGGATCCCCCTGAAACGCAAACCGGGACTGGAGGGCGTTCCCAAGCGAGCATAATGTGTCAGAGTGATGGGGATGAGACGGCGGCAAAACATGTAGTGCTTCATAGTGATTTTCGATGGCTGTTTCCAGGTCAACTATGTCTCCGGTGCGTTCAAAACGCTTGCGGAGGGTAGTCGCAAGGTTATCGAGCAATGTGGCTCGATCTAAATGGTTTCTGGGGCAAATTTTGAGCGCTTCATGGAAGTAACCCAAAGAGATTTCAAGGTCTGCTAGAGACGCTTGGAGTTCGTAACGGGTCATGATTGCACTCGCTAGATTACTGAGGGCATGGAGACGCCCTTTGTGCCCCGCCGGACATAGTTCAATAACAGAACCGTAGGACTTGATGGCTTGCTCCAAGTCATCAGTGCTCCCGAGCTTTTTGAAGCGAGAAATTAAGCCGTTCGCAAGGTTATTGAGCAGGACGGAACAGTTTTGATCTTCGGAGGGTATCTTATCAAGAGCTTCTGTAGAGTAGGCAATGGATGATGTGAGATCTGGAGCGTCACCTTCCTGTTGGTAGCGAAAGAAATGCGCGAGGGATAGATTCCCAAGCACAAAAGTGGGTGCGTTGGATGCATCGAAGTTGACTACAGACTCATATAGGTGGATAGCTTGGCTAAGGTCTTTGACGTTCCCCAGTGGGAAAAGCGAGTGACCAGTGCATCGGCGAGGGCAATAAGCCATGTTTCGTGTGTAGGATCGGTTTGATCGGAGATGCATGCGTATTGCTCAATTGCTCGATCAAGGTCTGATTGGTTCACTTGGAGTCCAAAGCGCTTCATGAGCATTTGAGCATGCTTGGCATGCATGATGGGGACATCGGGACTGTCCGGCGTTTGAAGGTCAATGGCCACACGGTGACATTTGATGGCAACGTCCAAGTCAGCGGTATCACCAACGAGATCGAAACGCCGAGACAGTGCAGTGCCCATCTTCAAAAGTTGGTCGCTTCTGCTGCATTGGGAATCAAGGACATCTTCAGCGAGGGCTGCGTTGTAATGACCAATCGCTAGCTGGAGGGTTTGCAGATCACCTTGATCTGCAAACAGGGCATACAGCTCGTCTCCAATGGCGGTATGATCTTGAACAGGCTGATGGACATTGTTATCGGTTTTCAGTCAGGCGGTTTACTAGATCACGTCCACTCACATCATCTTCGGTGTTCTCCATCTCAGAGATGGTCGTCAGTAAGGCTCCTGGCTACGAACGTCGTTGATTATTTAATGCCCAGCCGGATGGGCTCAGGGCACTTAAGTTTGACTTAGTAAGTAGTAGTTCTGAACTTCTGCAGGATCAGACAAAGTGCGCACATCCCTCTGCAGAATATGAGCCTGACAGCCCTGACTATCATGCACAGATGCATATGTGCGTCCACTTCATCGTGATGTGTCTGTGGCGATTCACAAAATGTGATCAGCTAATTGTGGCAACGATAGAGTTGGAATGTGCCGGCTGCCGCAGCGAAGTTAATTCGGACTTCGGTATCGAGACATAAGTATGTCCCTGAAATTCCCACGACTGTTTCCCTTGGACCATCTGCTTTGTCGTCACTGCCCAAGGCGTCGAGTTGCCTTATCACTAATTTCTACTCGCTGTTCTTCACAGCGAGTACGCTGTCAAGTTTCTTTTATTTTCTCTTTGTGGTTGATGATTAGCCTCTCAGGCTTTGATGAACGCCGCGCCCACTCATTTCTTCTTCGAGGCGTCCTTTGTCCGCCATCTTCCTGGGATCGTTACTACCCCAAGGAGCAGATCATTCCTGACATTCCTGAGCCTCCAGAAAGCCCAATTGCAGTGTCAAGTTCATCTTGTCTTCCTTCACCACCCGCAAACCAATTCAACGGGAAGCGGTTCAACAGGTGACAACAAGAGTGCAACCGCGGGCAGTCTACGCCAGCGACCTGCTCGTATGCCAGCAGCGTAAACATGACCCACCGTAACTAGACACACCCACCCACACCCTCAAAATCTTCCAGAAATATTGACGACGATGACGACGACGAAAATGATTATTCAAATGAAGAGATGACACCGCTCGCCTTGACCGCAGTCATGCAGTAAAGAGTCCCAAACGAGAACCTCGTGGCCTTGCAACGAGTTAAAAGCCTTGCTGAGCGCAACCGCATGGTACGTGCTCCTTTGGTTCCTTGACGCTCATTCTAATTGGAGCCTGCCCTTGGTAACTTGCCGTGTTGTATGTATTGTTTACAAATTGAATTGCAACAACTCTAACCTCACTTTTTCGTCCTCGCGACTTTCCACGTTTTATACTTGGAATTATGCTATCTGGGCTGCTACTTTTGATTCTTAACACAGGCTTTGAACAAACTTTCTTCCTTTTCCCATCTAAGCACTCCTTCTTCTGCAAATTCCCGTGCAAATTCCCGTGCAATCTCGATCCCCGCTTCCTCCCATCCATGCCATCCTCCCTCCTCATCTTCCTCTTCTGCAGCCTCCCGAATTTCCTCCATTCCCACTCGCCATTCTGCCCCTATGACAAGACAGTATGATAGAGCACTTTCTGGTTCTGAAACAGAACGCGAAAGTCAGCGTGCTCCAACTCCCCTCGTACACTAGTTTCGCATTCCAACTCTCGCTCGTATGGCTCTTCATCTCCAGAACGTTCATCAACGCCTCCTCCGCGCACTAGCACAAGAGAGCGCCGCACATCTGCTCCCGCTTCACCGGTTAGATCTCGACAATCTTCTCCTGCCCCCTCGCATACTCCTCGGAAACGAGTATCTATCGCCAGTGCACTATCTGTGCCCAGAGATGACGCATCTTACGACGTGACGAGCGCTGCGCTAGCTGCCGTGGCATCTTCACGACGGAGTCCAACAGGTACAGGTAGCGCTAACCGACGTTCGCGGCAACCCGCTCCCAAGGGAGTTTAGAGACGGTGATAGAGTCCGTACTTTGGATGGCAGGGTAACACAATTTATTGTTGTTTCCTTGACTCCCGCTGACAGGCAGACTTCACAGACTTCCCTTGAGCCTATGACACCACATCACAGCTCGCATCAGGATGGCAATGCCAACACCTCTAACAGGACCTCTTCATACGCAAATCCCAATCCTCAATACTCGCCGCGCGGCTCTCGTGTCAACCGTTCATCAACCGTTCGCGAGCTGACACGCCGTCACCAAACGCGTTGGCTATCGGACGATGTCTCTGGCCTTCCAGATTCTGGTCGCAAACAAACACAACGCGGTGGCAGCGCCGAAAGCACCCTGGGAGCTGGAGGACGGCTGGTTGGTGAAGGCCTACGTGCTGCTGGCATAGGTATGCGGAACGGGACCCAGGCCAACGATGACGTCTTTGCGCACAGCAATGACTCGCATGTGTCTTTACGTCGCGCACGGACGTCTGGCTCTAATACCCGTCGAACCGTCGAGTGGGGAGGACGACGATAGAGCGACTGATGACAGGAGGTCGGCAAGCGGCTCGAGTAGCGCGCGACTTGGTGAAGGTGCAGGTCCCTCCACAAGGTCACACCTATCGTCAGATCCGAGCAGAGCATCATCTTCACTTTTGGTTGAACGAGATTCGAGAGGGGGGCGCACAGCTTCCTCAAGGCCAGCGACCTCGATGGCAGAGTTCTATCATGGGGAGGATGGAAGTGCTGGACGGGGCACAGCATTTTTGCTCCGCTCTAGACGGCAATACTCGGGCATCGAGCGACAACCTTCGGGAGCATCGCCTGGTGTCCGTCCGCTTCCTCAACAAGCCCCAGCAGCACCAACACCACCAGACAGATCACGTAGTGGGACACTCACTCGACGTCATACTACAATGACACCCTCTTGGGAATGGGTCGGTTTCCAGTCTCCACAGTCACCAACAGACTGCGGAGCATACTAAACTCATGCTTGAGTCTTTGACGATGTTCGAGAACAATTTGTCCCGTCTGCCAAATCAGTCTGCGTCTGTGTCAGATCTGTTCCGCAGCGCAGAGACCATCGTTCTTGCTTCCGAGAAGTTGAATGCGTTGTTGAGAACGGGTACAAATCGAGCGCTGGAACAGCAGATTGACGCCGAAATGGATGATGAGAGATCGGGCGAGATACCCACGGGTGAAATTTGGAGGAGGGTGGGAGGGGAGTATCGCGAGAGCCTGCGTGTGAGCGACGAAGTCGTCCGAACGATCACAGGGGTTTTTGCTTGGAGTCGGCAAAATTGTGAAGGAGGCATCCGCTGGTGCTTTGAACGATCCCGGACCACAGCACTCGAGAAGCGGCCTTGGTGATGACGTTTCCCGCCGAACACCCGAAATAGATAGGAGCAGTAATAGAAGTCGACAGGATGGAAGGAGGAGTGCGGAGTCAAGACGGAGTTGGGAGCCTTCTGCCCCCACTGCTGACTTGTCTAGAAGGCTAACTGGCCACGGTGAAGGAGTTGCCGCACGTCCGCCTTCGTCAAGAGACCGTGATCCAGATCAGGATCAGCCCTCCTCATCACGCAATTCCCTTACTCTCCCTCCGCTGCCGCTGTCTGCCACGCGTAGGCTTTTCACAACAACCGCGAGAACAACGTGATCATCAAATGACGTCAAATGCACTCGCTTCTCATAATATCTCATCTGATATCATTGATCTTTCCCTGGAGTATGAGCCTTCACCAACACCTGCCGCTCGGGGTGTGCCTGCGGGCCAACAAAAACCACTTCCATCTCTTGCTATCCCCCCCTCCTCTTCCCACCTTACCTTCTGAATCGCTTATGGGTAGGTCGACGAGCAGTTTGCTGGACAAAAGCAACCATCGCAAACCATCTGCCACATCCACCGCTACTATCCGAGGGCTTCCCCTGCCGTTCGCCAATACGACAACCGCTGTAACTACTCATACGGTATCCAACTCCCCTGAAAACTCAACTTTCCCTCTATCCCGCGTCGACTCCAAAGACTCTGTTCGTTCATCTGTAACCTTCTCGCGTCCTTCTGAAGTATCACTATCTGCGCTACAACAACAGCACATACGAGACGAGGCACGAAGGAAGGCCATTACGTCCTCTTCTAACACTGAAGAAGACACAGACGTTCCTCCGGCGCCTTCGCCTGCTCAAGTCCGTTCTCCACTTTCCGGTTCAGAGACGGAGCGAGATACTCGCCGGCGGACGCTTGGTGTACGAGCAGCTCGTATGTCATTGGACAGCATTCGTGACGAAAGGGAAGGTGACAATGGGGGTCCTCAGTCACGCACCGTCACTATACCTTCGCAAAGGCGGGAGAGGCGACGGACTGTGACTGAGGTGTTTGCATAGCGATCGTAGGGTCGCTGTATGTGTTTCCCTGCCTCTTTCCAAAGTAAGTCCAATTGACAACTGTTGGTGACTACGCACTGATGACCGGGAAAGAATTCTGAGTTGTAATTTGCCTTTTTCTTTTCTTTTCCGCCATTTGTGCATTATATCCCCGGCATTCATATCGACTACATGGACTCTTTAGGCGAACATTGCCCGATTCCTCCTCTCATTAACTTCATTCTTGGTCCCATATCTTTGCCCTGGCCGGCTTTCCGATTGATTTTTTTATCTGCTATCTCCTCTTCTCGCTGTTTGTTTATCTTGTCTTGTTATACAATGTGTCTTACAACCGCACGTAAGTTTTTTATGCCCTTGGCTACGAGTATACCATGCACGAATATGATAGGTCCTCCGTCGAAACACTACTGGTATTATCGTAGAGCTCCCTAATTTTATCCTGATTGGCAAAATGCATGTTGTGAATTGGCAGTTATTTCAAATGCTACACTTATGCTATCGTGAATAGCACGCTGTGGTGCTGTTCTATTGACATAGAGACGCCTGGAGTAGATTCGGAATGGTGTGTTTTACATATGTTGCAGTTTCTATTTTGATAGGTTGGTGGGATCTGGGTGAAAAATCACTCATTTGGGGTACACTTGCACAATATTTCATCTTGGGCAAGGCTCCACAGCGTTGATTTTAAAATTTTAATTTGGTAGGCCTATTGAGCATATTCTAATACTTGTTCTCCAGCTGTTCCTAGTAATGCCGTAGCTCGGTCCCGGCCCGTTCGGGCTCGGCTTTGCCCCGTTTACTGGTATTTGGCTGTCCCTGTGCAAACTGAGCCACTGCTGCGAATTTGATGCAGTTTGCTAATCACACGAACTAAGTTGAAACCAGCTAAAACCCAAGAGGTTAAGGACCACGGCTTGAGCCAGCTCCAACCAGCTCAAGCTGGGTTGCAAACGTGGCTGCTGGAAGTTCTCACTTTCTCTCGTTTCCATTCATTGATTCACTGTTGTATTTTTGCTACTCTTATATCATGAATAAGGTCCCCATTCGAGTTGATGGCAGATTTAGGCTGGGCGATGTTTTGGGATCGGGATCATACGGTATGTTGTTCACATGCCTATTAAATTTTTATTCAAAGTCAACATATGGGCCCCACTATCTAGCTGTCGTGTGCCATGCACGAAACATCATCACGGATGATGTAGTCGCTATTAAACTTGAACCAATCATCGACGGGTCATCTTCCGTGCAGCGTGAATACGATATTTTGAAACAACTTGAAGGTGGAGTTGGAATTCCCCGCGCCCTATGGTTCGGTAGAGAGTCAACATATCACGCTTTGGTCCTTGACCTCCTTGGGCCATCGCTGCATGATCTCTTCCTGCACAATCGAAAATTTGCCCTTCAGACTGTGGTAAACTTAGCGGACCAGCTGGTCAGTCAGTTTGTAGTAGGGTTGTCGCAGATAGGCTAACCCATTCACAGCTCTCATGTCTCGAGTACATCCACTCACACAACTATGTCCATGGTGATATCAAACCACAGAATATCACTGTGGGTCTCCATGATTTGAGGCACACCGTCTTTATCATCGATTTCGGTATCGCGAAGGAATACTGCGACACCTCAACCAGACTCCATGTACCATTTCGCCAGAATTGATGTCTCACTGGCACTCCCGCATTCGCTTCCATCAACAATCACTTAGGAGTCGAGCCAGGTCGTCATGATGATCTCGAGTCACTCACGTATATGTTGATATATTTAGAGAGGATATTATCTCTTTGAGCAGAGGAGATGGCTTTCATGGTGATTATGACTATGATACATGAGATATTCTGGTTTATATAGTTAGATATAGTCATAAAATAACATAATGACACCACTTTATAATTTATATAATAGTGGCATGATTTTTATGGTGTCATAAATAATGATTTATATAGTTTTAATATACACTCAAAAAACTGTCCACATGAGTCATCATTTTATAAGCCTTATATCTCCACCATATCTCCGCCGATTCCCACGGTGTAGGGCTCAAATAAAAGCCCTGAAGCCATACTACAATGTGGTATAAGTATGTCCTTGAGGAATTTGTTCATTCTCACATAATATCATAGATAGTGAAAAATGTTAAAACATGCGGACAGTTTTTTGAGCCACTGTATGTCGTGGAATTCCTGTTGAATTCGCGACTATGCTTATCTATGCACGCTCTCTCGCATTCTCAGAGGATCCAGACTATGATCATCTCCGTTCATTGCTCCATGGTATCCGTACCACACTTCCTGTACCAACAACATACTCGCTGGATTTCAGCCAGTCCAACAATTCCTTCACATGTCCCCCTGTCACAAGTTCCAAATACACATCATTATTCTTTCTTGAATACTCGTAAGACACCCAATAAGCGCCCATCACAAGCGCCCAAACCAGCGTCTGTACCTATAACCTTCACAAACCCTAACCCGAATTCCTCTATTCCATTAGCGCCCACTACTCAAATATCTCCGATGATCGATGATGAAGATGTATTCTATGATTGCGATTAGATAAGATAAGATTAGATAGTATCACGTGACTCATTTCCAGAACATTCTATTATGTAAACATTGTACGATTCCTTTCTATTTAATGATTGGCTAGCTAGTTCATACTCAGATTCATTCTCCGTTTCAATATATGTATATAGGTAGCTCGTTGTAGTCAGTAGTTCTTCAGTTCAAACCTCTTGTGTATTAGCTCATTGCTAGCAATCCAAGACGTACCTGCTATTCTCCATTTCTCTTGTTGTGATATCCTTGTTTGAGTCCTAGTCTCTGCCCCTGCATTAATTCGTCATAAGGGTTGTGACACCCCCCTCTATTATCCGATGAATGTTTGGTGGCCGCGGCGGTGACCCCATGTCTGCCAAAGGCCAAACCTCCTTTCAGATCAACTCATATGTGAGTATCTGTTCATGTTCCGACTTGTGAAATGAAGCTCATGTTGTCTGCAAGCTTACGCCCACGTAATGGCCCCTCGTTCTGTGAAAAAAGTCCAATATCACGCCGGAAAAAGGGACTGGTCGCTAGATCGTGACAGCATTGACGATATACATAATTCTTATCTTTACATCAATGTGTATACCGTACCAATTGTAGGGTCGAAGCAGTGTGCATACTACATTACTAAATAGCCAATCAGAATCATTCTCCCTTTTGAATTTCCTGAGTCTCACAGTATGAGCTTCGTGCTATCTTTTTCCCCATCAACATGCTGTGCAGGCCCTCAAGCTGCATAACCTTCATGAACCCGGAGATTGACACTTCCATGGTGCTCCTGCAGGGACATTGACCAACATACCGCTCCCTTTTCACCAGGTGACTTTATCGCATCGCGATATAGAGTCAGAATTCAATTGATCAGGCGATCGATGAAGGTATTTCATTTCACTCGATTGATTGCGCACTGTGCAGTGTTTTGAAGCCCCCATGGCTCGGAGAGTATACTAATGTCATTTGTTAATAGAGATCGGGCCATCTGGCTCCATGCACATACCATACAACTGTGCCATGTTTGGGACCTTTCGTCATCACATCGCTGCCCTCTCGCTGCCATTTGGAAGTGTTGTGCTGAAGTCTGTGTTTAATTCATGTATTTAGCCGTGGGTGGGTGTTAATCAATATCCATCTGATTGAAATTTAGGAGCCTCTGGAGCCAAGTCACTTCAGGTACGTACTTCTATCAAGTGAGAATTTTCTTTTAACTCAATGCTCACCCTTTTGCGCGATAGCGTGATGTGAGCTTGCCATCCAATCCCGGTTGTCCACCCCCAGTTTATGGAGATCACGATTTGGTACAGCCTGATGTGGCGGGTGATGATCTCACTTTCTAAAGATGGTCGGTCTTGACCTTATCCACCTCTTCTCATTCATTGATCACAGATAGATGGCAACACTGGCCCTTGTTCTGCCCCTAATTCGGGTGCTGCAATTTATCATACAACATGTGCCCAGCGTGCCGCATGCGGGAAATTTTGCTGATGCCCTGCACTCTGGACCCAGCACTCACTTTATATAGACAGCAAATTGTATGGTTAGATTCCCATCCTCAACATGCCTCCTCGCCGACGTGGGCAGAGCAGGCCCTGAGTTGTTGTGGCGCCCACGGCTGCTGAACCCCTTCCTACTGTCGACCCCATCCCAATTATTGCTGCCCCCGCTTTCCACATCACTCCTGCTATCCCTGCTATCACCCCGACTATCCCCGCTCCCATCCCTGCTATTCCCGCTATTGCTCCCGCCATCGCCCGCGTTCCCACTACCATGTTAGCATCAGCAAATGCTACCACCCTTCATATCACCCGTCGACCCCCCCACCCAACATTCCAACTCACGCTGGTCCAAGTCGCACAACAGATGAGGGAGAATGTTTCAACCTCGATGTTTCTGGTGATGAGGATGAAGATGGAGCAGCACCTAGCCCGCTTCAAGCAACCACAGATACCGCCCAAACTGACCCATATGCTACAGGTGGTCGAGGAAAGTGGACCAAATCTGCACAAGATTCGGTTCACTTTTTCAGGGATGACACCAGCAATAAGTGCCAAGTCTGCAAACTTTGTGAGTAAGTATTGGGTCTACAAGTCCTTGATTTTTCTTACCGATTTCACCAGAGAACTTCGTGAAGGAGACCTGGAATATATTATCACCACATACAGCACGAGCACTGGAACTTCAACCCGTTGCAAACACCTTTTTCAAGTTCACACCCAGTGTTACATCAAAGCGTTAGAACACAACCAGTGGCCCATATACATACCAGCCTTGAAAGAAGCTATTGAAGGTGGCTGGACGTTGGGAGGTATCGTTCAAGCACTGAAGGATCCAATGAAAATGATCAGCTCACTTGGTCCCCCCCCCCAATCATGGAGTTAGCGGCTCACTCCCAGGAACTTCGGGACTTCAGGACAAGGTATTACCTGTTTTCTCACTGAATGAACTGCATTGCCAGCTTGTAAAATTCATAGTCGCCGATGACCAGGTGTGTCGTTTGCTCTCTACATATTTTTGTTCTTAATTATCTTCAGGCGATTAATGTCGTCGAGGGCCCTGAATTTTGACGATTGCTCTGTATTCTGTGGCCCGAGCTTCAAGACACAGATATTTTCCATCGGACTAAAATTTGCAAATTGATACTTGAAGCATTCGACGAATATTTTGGAGCTCTGAAGTGCGACCTTGCGGTAAGCACACAATTGTCGAGACTCACAGAATCTTACATCTTTCAGAGAGCACTCGGCAAGATCTCATTTACGTCTGACCTCTGGTCGAATACTAATCTCCTTCCATACATGGCTGTAATGGCCCACTGGATTGCCAGAGAGAAACATTTGTTAGTGCTTGTCCTGAAGGCAGCACTAATGTCATATCCCGTATTCCGGACCTTCGTCCGATGATGTTCCCACGCCTTCCGGATGCACATCCGGACCTCCATACCCTTATCCATGACTCCATACCCTTATCCATGCCTTCAGTCCTCCAGTCCACTATCGGTTTGGATCCGTACACCTTCGTACATCCATATATCAATACCTTCGGACCTCTGCAGCTAAGCCTGCTTCATCCACCCTTGGTCCTATCGGATCCGAGCTCATTCCATCTCAGACTCTACCTTCCCTAGACTACCGGTCTATATCCATGATCCATATCCTAGTCTCGTATTCACCTAGATCTCCGGATCTGCTCATCCAATATCCAGACACTTCATCCGATATCTCTAGACCTCCGGATCCGATCTATACTCATATCCGAAGCCCAAACCTTAAATCAGCGTCTATCTCCTTATGGTAATCCCCTTGACTCCGGACTTCGGTTATCTCAGTTTCCGTCTTGCTTATTGATCCTTGTACTCTGTTCATATCCGAGTTCATTTACTTATGTTCCATTCATACTTACTAATATGTTTCCACATGCTTGTACATAGCATTTGTGTTCGGCTTACCGATCCTCTCGGATCCCTTCCAGTATATAAAGATCTGTACAACTCCTGTAAAGTTTCCTTAGTTCAAATATCAACATAGACTTGCTCTCTCACATCTTAGACTTTGCTCTTCCACATTAGACTTCACTCATTCTTGTCTCGGACTTTGGTCCATCTGAGTTCTGCATTTCCATCAAAGGCCTAGGGATGGATTCCCTAGGCCAGAAATCCGGACCTTCGGATTTGTCCCCTATGTCTCTGTTCTGAAGTCTAGGGATTGATTCCCTAGACCGGAGTTTTGCCTTTCCGGCACTTCCTGTCTTTCCGGGACTTCTGTCTAAACCCCGTCTATCCGACTCTACCATAGTGTAGTCTACCTCTGTTTGTTTCTACTCCGGACCTTGTCCATAGTAACCTTTCCCCTCCTGTCCTAATCCTGTCCACTCCTCCGGTCCTCGTAAACCTTCGGACCTTCGGATGTCGTAACCTTCGGACCTTCGGATGTCGTAGCCTTCGGACGACGCAACCTTCGGATGTCTTAACGTCTTAACCTTCGGACACCTTAACCTTCGGACCTCCAGACGTCCTGTCCTTCGGACCACTCCTCCTATCCTATCCTGCTTTGGACTCTGTCCCTTGCAGCCTATCCTCTATGTGTTTCTATCTAGGGAACTTACCTTGGGAAGTCTTACCTTTGGATCTAATACAGTGGATGAAACTCCTCTGGAGTTTCCTATACTCCTCCGGAAGTTTCTTGCACTCATCCGGAAGTCCTCTAGCACTCTACTAGAGTAGCCAGCTTCCGGAAGTCCTTCGGATTTCGTTGGATTCCATCTGGACTTCAATCTGAAATTAAGGGCACATACTTGGGTAAGGGGCACAGCGCACGAGCTGAGGCCAAGCCCTTCAGATCCGTTAACCCTTGAGCTACGGTCTTAACAGCTAATTGCCTTCCATCACATCCCTGGCAGTCATACTGGAGTATTGCTAGCAGGCGAGATGGTCAAGCTTCTTGATCATGCTGAGGTAACAGAGAAGGTAAGTGCTTCCTTTTACCATGTGGCATACTCTGATTTCGCCTAGACGGGGCACTTTACTTCAGACAATGCCGGCAATAATGGCACTTGCATGAAGGAGCTGTCATCCTTGCTGAGCGAACGTGATGTAATTTTTCATCCAACCGCTCACCAAATTCCATGTTTCCCACACATAATTAACATATGCGTGCAGCATATCCTCCATGACTACCACACGGCTGACTATACACACATGGGCGACAGTTGGGTTGTAGATGGCACAATCATCCAGAAGGTGGACTATGTCGCAGCCTTACAAACCATGGCTCTCGAACGCGCCAGAGATGCTATCCGCATGATCCGCAGGTCCAATAAACAACGTGAAGGTTTCAAGGACATGATCGTTAGGGGGAATGAGAAAAATTGGTACAAGGATGACGAAGGCAATCCCAGGCCGCTCCCAGTTGTCGAACTTCTGCTGGATGAAGCCATGCGATGGGATTCAGCCTACATTATGCTGAACCGTTGTGACAATCATACCAGCGCTAGGCGCGTATGAGTGTCATAGGCACAATTTGCCTTACCTTGAGGAAAAGAGTAAAGCGCTAGTCACCAGCGCTATTCAGCTCCCAAGCTATCCGCTTTGGAACCGCTTTTCTCCCATAGCGCACTGTCCGGCCCGACGCCTAGGTATTCCGTCCTCCCATGTCCTGCCTATGTCCACCTACCTCCACTGGTGCGTTATTTTTCATTAAACGTCGCTACTCATCAGTTGCAGGTCTTATTACATGCATCCTCATGTCCCGCTGCACTGCATGTCTTATTACCTGTCGCTACATCGTGCCTCCATCAGTGTCGCTACTATTCTCACCTACACATTCCTGAACTTTTATGCAGTATGATAAAATGACCCGTCACACATACAGTACAGTACTTCCCTTCCCCGGACCTTTGCTGGTATCAAAGTCACTTTAGTCGCTATATCCTAGTTTTTGGTGCAATCGATTCCGCTCTTGCCAATCTCTCTGATCGCGTGTCGCTTGACTTGTTTCGAGTGCGCGTCGCTAAAGTTCCTTTATAAGTTTGATCTTCGCAAACATCGGGATCGCTGTCGGTAGTCAAGCTATAATCTAGTCGCTATCAGGCATTCCACTTGTGCTATCATACCTTATCCCTTGCTTTCCCTTCTTTTGATTTCTTCTCGCTGTCGCTAGTCGGACGTCGCATAGCACTATCGCATAGGACAACTCGCATAGTGCTACTTACTTATACGCACGTTTCTCTGTCGGAACTCACTTGTCGCTAGTCACTGATCGCTACAGCGCTACTCATTGGTTTTTGGTCTTAGGTCGCTATAGGTTATCAGCCCTTCGCATCATCACTACCCTTGCGTATTTGAAGGGAGTTGCTTCAATAGCAGTCCTCTTGGGTCGAATATTACACTCGCGCCTATTTGGATAAGTAGCGCTAGTTTCTAACCAGCCTAGTCGCTATTACTCTTTCACACCGTTTACGGACCCTCCGCAAGGTAAAGCTCCCCTAATTAAACATCTTGTCATGGTCTTATAGTCGCCCAGCCCCTCAATAGGTACCTCCAACAGTCCCTTCCGGCGAAGAAGTTGACCCCAATGCAGTGGCATTTCCTGGAGGACCTCAAGGTCATTTTAGAGGTCAGTATTGGTGTATTCAAGAATCGTGATCCACTTACTATTTTATATTAGGTGCCGCACGCTGTCTTCTTAGATAGATGATCTATAGATAAACACCTATAAAACCAAATATCTCCACGGTCAGCAATTCAGACAAATACCAATGACTGATAACATGGTCGTTCATGGGTGGCTGATTAGCAATACCTAAGCCACTGTCAGTAGAAGGTGCCTTGTGAGGTCAGTAATGTGAGTGATCAATCCAACAATGCCTGGACAACAGGAAACAACAAAAGAAACAAGTATACCTTCTTGTACCAAAAAGATGCCCAATGGCAATCTTACTACAAAGATTCGTGTGAAGCTACAATGGTCACTCCCACAATGCAAACAGGTAGGATCACTGGTCAGGACTAGTCAATGCTCAAAGAACTTTCAGTACTATTGAACCTGCTGTCAAGGAACTCGCTTTGACTATTAAACAGAAAACAGGAACGGATGTCCTTGGTGTTCGGCACCAAGTCCCCTTTCAATAACTAAAGCCGTATGGCAATGAAACCCTAGCTCAGTACCACTACTCAGATGTGTGTGGTCGAGCACACAATTATCAACTTCAAAGCTCCCCCCCGCTAAGCTATGCAAAGTCTTAGGTGGACTAAGGAGACAACACAAAAGTTGCAGGAAAATAAAAGAAGAATGTGGAAAAACAAACAAATGGAGGCAGTACCAGGCTTGGTGGTTGTGGAGGATGATGAGCTTGTTGGATGTTGTTGTTCACTTCCTTACCTTTCTCGTATGTTCTTGCTACTCATCTTGATCCACCATCGACACCATAACTTCTTGACCTCGCACCATATGATACTTCCGTCTTCTTGACTTCGCACCATATGATACTTCCGCACGACGATCCCCCGGACCTTCTTAGCTAAGCACTTATGGCACGTATTTAGGTCCTCTCGCACCGTCCGAATACCTCAGTATTGTCTTGACGCATTACTGAGGTATGCTATCCATCACATTGTATTTACTTGTTACTGACGTACCCTACTAGCTAGTCTGTCGCTAGGTACTTCTCAATGTTAGTATTGTCTTGACGCATTACTGAGCTAGTCTGTCGCTAGCGTATAGGTTATGAGCCCTGTGCTCTAGAGGCACAGAAATCATACGCGACGCGAAAGACTCACGTTTATCTAACGGCTAAATGCAACAAACAACTCTCATCTGTCGCAAAGCGCAGTCATGGGGAAATTTGACCATATTCCAGAACTGACCAGCTCAGACAATTATCCGAGTTGGAGGCACGCAGTAGAACTAGCGCTTGCCGGAGAGGGTTTGTGGAATCACTGTAGCAACAGAACGAACCCTAGCGAACATCGCCGAGTTTGCCAGTGTCATGCCCACTCCCGCCACTGCAGGCCAACCGACAGCCTCTGAGCTTGTCCTTATAAAGGAATGGATTAAGGAGGACGCGCAGATGAAGGCAGTTATTGGAAGAAGACTCTCACCAGTTGTTCAAAACATGCTCGGCGAGAAGGTCACAGCTCGAGAGCAGTGGGACACACTCTCCAAATGTTTCGCCCATCTCGACGTCACCTCCCAATTTGAACTACGCACCCTACTATTTTGTGAGAAACTGAAGGACGCAGATGATGCTTCTCGTTACCTAGGAGTATTCAAAAACGGCCGTCGTCGCTTTGCAGAAATGGGAGTCACCTTCACAGATGATGATAGCATCTGGATGCTCCTCAATGGTCTACCTGATACCCCTCAGTGGGTCGTATTTCGAAGCCTGACAATGGCTCACTACAAACAGCCGTCAGCGACAACGTCGTCCACATCCGCTACCGTAGCGAAACTCACGTTCAAAGAAGTCGCAACCTCCTTCACTGAAGAAGCTAATCGTCAACGCGGTCATCAGCGCATGGGAGCACGCCCCGGCTCCGAGTATGCCAACGCCACTAGCATTCCCTTGACCGAGCGAAGAAGCAACCCTGCTACCGGTATACGCATCCACAAGCACAACCCCAAGGGGGTGGCCTGTGAAAACCCAGTATGCGCTGGACTGCCATGATCGATGATGTATGACCGCGATCATTGCATGCAGCAAGGGGGTGGCATGGAAGGGAAGTCCCCATGGGGAGGACGAGGAGAACGCGGAGGAAAGAGGAAGGATGTGGCAGCTTCAGCCACTGAGTCGAAACCTTCCACCCCTACAACACCTACCTCATCTTCCACCCCAGAGACGACGGCTCTCATGACAACAACCACTCACCATCGTGAATGGTCCTCAGCTGCTATTGAAGAGCTCAACCCGGACGCTGTACCAAACGAGGAGAACATGGCGTGTATTGCCAGTCAGGCCTTGTCCACCATCTTGGACTCTGGGACGACATCAAATCTTATAACAGATAGGTCGTACTTCTGGACGTACAACACCAAGTCCAAAGTAAAGGTCAAGACTGCCAATCATGGAACTTTAGCTACCTCCGGACACGGAGACTGTGTCGCCAAACTCACTATAAACAACCGCATACAGCGGATTCGCTTTAGTGACTGCCTTCACACTCCCGGCGCCTTGATTAATCTGCTATCAGTCGGGCACATGGTAGATAAAGGTTGGGCGATTCATTACTTACCATCACCCTCGTGCTGTCAACTCGTTTACCATGGCAATGACCTTGGCTCAGTTCCTTTGGTGGGGAAACTCGTATTTTTAGACCTGCGCTTCATTCCCCCTTCCACTTCATCACCGCATGCCAATTTTTCTGCATTCGCGAAGGTACCATTGTCCTGGGACTTATGGCATGCGCGTTTGGGCCACCCTGGAGGCGAGGCCGTTAAACGGCTCCCTTTATTCTCCACTGGCGCAAAGGTTGACACCACCTACCCGCTTCACACATGTGAACCCTGCATTATGGCAAAACACCCACACAAACCATACCCACCTTCCAAGACACCATGCGCAAAACACGTCCTCGACCTTATTCATTCTGACCTCTGCGGTCCGTTTCCTGTCGCCACGCCACATGGAAAACTTCACTTCATAATATTCCTCGACGACCACAGCAATCTTTTGAGCTTGCAGTTACTTGCAACCAAAGACCAGGCCCTCGAAGCTTGGGAGATCGTCAGGAAACGTTGGGAGAACTGCGCGAGTCAGAAGGTCAAGGTATTCCGTTCTGATAACAGTGGCGAGTTAATCGGGACTGCATTCACACAGGCCCTGGAAACCAGTGGCATCACTCGTCAGTTGTCTGCCCCATATGCTCACCAACAGAATGGTAAAGCAGAGCGCGCCATTCGCACAGTGGAAGGACGCCTCTTTGCCATGCTTGAAGCCGCCGGTTTACCTTCTAACTTGTGGGGAGAAGCAGCTCTCACAGTCTGTTACCTGTGGAACCGCAGTGAGTCCACTTCACTGCCACCAGGTACCACCCCATATGAGGTAGTCAATGGGCGCAAACCAGACCTGTCACACCTCCATGTATTCGGTGCCAAATGCTTTGCCCGAATCCCGTCTGAACTGCAGACAAAACTAGGCCCACACTCGCGCCATGCCATCTTTATGGGCTACCCAGACGGTATGAAAGGTTATCGCCTTTGAGACCAGGGAACCGGTGCATTCTTCACTGCCAGGGACGTCATTTTCGATGAAAACCTCCCTTCCATAAGTCACACTTGCAACTCGGACTCAGACTCTGACCAGGACCCACCTTCATCTCTGCTTATTCCTCCACCTGCTCCATCTGCTCCATCCCATCCTACACCTGCACTCTCACCAGCTCCAGCTCCACCACGTCATTCTTCCTGTTCTCGTGTCCTTACAGCGGCCGGCCACTCTTATGCGGAAGAGATGGCCACAGCAAAAGCTCGTCTTCAGGCACTTCGCATTGCCCGCTCGGAGAAAGTCGAAGAAGCAACAAGTGAGGGGGTGCCGGTAAAGTCTTCAGCGCTTGATGCCATCCCTGAAGACATCGCTGATGTGGAATCAAACACGGATGTTCCAGAGGTGATGACTAACCTCGTCATCGAGGAACAGACTAATGTGGCCATCCGGAGCAACCACAAACGTGATCCATCCAGCCCTGAGTACGACATGTCAGTCCCTCCCGCTACTTACGATGAGGCCATGAAGCACCCAGACCATGAGCGTTGGCTCGCTGCTATGAAGGCCGAGTTAGTGACGATGAAGGAGATGCAGGTGTACAAAGTCACCACCCTTCCAGCAGGACGTAAGGCCATCGGCAACCGCTGGGTACTTGAGTTTAAGGAGGATAACAAAGGAGGATCCACTTACAAAGCTCGGCTCGTCGCCCAGGGCTTCTCACAGATCCCCGGCATCGACTACAGCGCCACCTTTGCACCCATTATCAAGACAGCCTCAGTCAGATTCATAGCGGCTCTGGCTTGTCGCAATGATTGGGAGCTCGACACGTTCGATGCGAGGCGCGCGTTCCTTTGGGGGATCTTGAAGGAAGAAATATACATGAGGCAGCCTAAAGGGTTTGAGGAGGGGGATTGGACGCTCCTGGTTTGGCTCATGCTCAGAACCATTTACGGTCTGAAGCAGTCGGCCATGGAGTGGTATGAGCAGGTTCGTGCTGTCATGCTGGAGCTCGGGTTCACACGCTGCGCTGTAGATCATGCAGTGTTCATTTACGACAAAACCACTCCATCCTCTGGCCATATCCTTTGCATTGTGGGCTGGCACGTCGATGACGGCATGGGGACTTCGAACTCTAAGCCCTTTTTGCAGTATGTCAAGGGCCGTATAGCTCAACGATTCGGCATTAAGGACCTTGGGCCAATCCGGCGATTCCTGGGGATTCAGTTTGAGCGAGAGCGCTCTACCCGTCAGCTTTGGATGCACCAGGGAGAATATATATCCTACCTCCTCGACGAATACGACCTCCTAGATTGTAATCCCGTCCATCTTCCTCTTGATGCCAAGCACCCGTTCGGCCTTGACACAGATGCTTACGACGACATTGCCAATCTCCCCACTCGCTACCGTAAGATTGTGGGAGAGCTTTTGTACCTCGCCGTCTGCACCAGAGCGGACATTGCCTATGCTGTCAATGCTCTCGCCCAACACAATGCACAGCCATCACCCCGCTTTTACGCTGCCGCTAAACGCCTCCTTCATTACCTGAGTGGTACCATCAATTATAGATCTCATTATGGAGATGGCAGGGCTGATGAGGGCCTACGTGGGTATTGTGACGCTGACTGGGCGAGCTCACCTGAGGACAGACTCTCCATCTCTGGCTATGCCTGGTTCTTCGCTGGTGGACTGATTGCTCATGTGTCCAAGAAGCAGACCACTCACACATTGTCATCCACCGAGGCCGAGTATATGGCCATGACACACACCATACAGGAGGGTATCTGGATTAAATCCTTGTTCACGGCGCTACACGTCTCATTGTCCCTTCCCATCCTCCTGTACATGGACAATACAGGTGCCATCTCCCTTTCGAAGGAAGCAAAGAATCACATCCGTTCTAAACATATCGACATTCACTATCACTTCATCCGTGAGCATATCGAGAACGGCGTCTTCCTGCCCTACTGGCTGCCCTCACACCGAAACATCGCAGACATCCTGACAAAAGCTCTCCCTCGCCCTCTGTTTGTTGCGCACCGTGATAACCTTCAACTGGTGTCTCGGTGAGGGGGTGTGTTGGACATTGTTGTTCACTTCCTTACCTTTCTCGTATGTTCTTGCTACTCATCTTGATCCACCATCGACACCATAACTTCTTGACCTCGCACCATATGATACTTCCGTCTTCTTGACTTCGCACCATATGATACTTCCGCATGACGATCCCCCGGACCTTCTTAGCTAAGCACTTATGGCACGTATTTAGGTCCTCTCGCACCGTCCGAATACCTCAGTATTGTCTTGACGCATTACTGAGGTATGCTATCCATCACATTGTATTTACTTGTTACTGACGTACCCTACTAGCTAGTCTGTCGCTAGGTACTTCTCAATGTTAGTATTGTCTTGACGCATTACTGAGCTAGTCTGTCGCTAGCGTATAGAGCTCACACTAATGATGTCTCACAGAAGAGTACCTTCACCAATCTTCAACAGCTCTTCACTGTTGTTTGGCTATAGTCACACTTCACACTCAAGAACTGGGGGATAAAAACACACCCTTATTGAGAGAGAAGGGGCTGTTATATAGACAAAATTTAAGGGCTATGCTACCAGTACTTTAAGGTTCCTGTCAAGTCATCTCCAGTTAAACTGAGTCATATAAGCTAGTGTGAGTCATACTGAATCAAGTTGAATCATTGGGAGTCACTTTAGATGGTTGAGTCACTTGGGTATATAGATGAGTCATCTTGACTTGTTAGTCATGTGATTTCTCATGACAAAGCAGAAAAGGTCTGGACACTGATTATGTAAGGTACCAGTCCATGTGTTATGTTTATGTTTGTTTATTACATTTTCTGTTAGGGGCCAAACTGGTGTGGTGCTTTGTATTTAGGGTTTCCTGCACGTTCCCGCAGGACAACTTGTGTGGGAAATAATTTTCACAGTTACCTGACATGTGAGAAGTTCATGCTGAGTCATTTTTAAGCCAAATGAAATGAAACTGAATCCAAGAATAAATCCCCAAAAATATTCATTCCTGTAAACCAGGTTTGCAGAAGAATGAGGAGAAAGAAGCAAGTCCTTTTCCTGGGCCAGGCTTCTTATGAGAATGTTAGTCAGCCATGCACCAGACTAGTTTGGTGCAGGTCAACGCCACTCAGCAAATAATGTCGAGCAAAAGTACTCCTGTGCTGAGTCATGCCGTACCAGCTTTTGAAGAACTAATCATTCGGTGGGAGAAGATGGTGACACTTATTCCACACTGCGCACCTCTCATCGCGATAGGCCTCATCTGGGCTGACAAGTATGATGACCGAATGGCTGCTACAGACTCATATGCAGTCTCAATGTGTGAGTCTGGCGAATTGTTGATGGTATTTGATTTCTCACATGACTTTGTAGTCCTCAATCCTGCCATCCGGATGTCGTGGGTTCAAAAGCATTGGAGTGAAGCCCAAAGTAGCGCTGCCAAGTTGTTCATACTTGAGTTGGTACGTTTAATCTATCAATGTTACTGTTTGAAGTTTGAATTAATCATTTAATATTTCCTAGATGCGCGCCAAGAGAGCGGCATTGAAACCCACTGAAGTTGTTGGGCCTCCAGTGCCACAACAGCAGCCACGCTCGCTAGGCTCATGTCGCTATGGACTTCCTGATGTGAACTTGCTAGCGATTGTTGATGGGGGCCCCCAAACAGTCGAACAGGAGTTCAGAGTGTACAACACGGCTCCTCTCAGCAGCAAGGGGACAAATATCCTTGGATTTTGGCAGGTGAGTGCGAGTCTCCTCAAATTAAACCTCTCGTCATTGAACACCATGGGTCAGACAAATTTCTGAGACAGTTTTTCCAACTCTATTCACTATCGTGATGGACTATCTACCCGTGCAGGCCTCCGCTGTTCCGTGCGAATGGGTCTTCTCATCAAGTAGTGAAACCAACACCAAGAAACGGAATCGCATCGCCCCAGTGCTGATGGAGGCCCTGCAGATTGTCAAGTTCCTCCTGAAAAAAGAACGACTCAACTTTACTAAAGGTTGGGCGGCATCCCAAAAGGAGATGGAATACCAGATGGTGTTGGACGACTGTGACTCTGACGATGAGCGCATGCTCCCTGACAATGACAACATTACAGGTGACAGTCACGTCCATGATGCTCTTCTCAAGGCTATTGCCAAGTATGAGTGTGACAATATTGACAACACTGCCACTATCTATTCTCCGTGATGTTCATTTACTCTTTGTACTCAGTTTTATTGATTCCTACTTGATCTTACAATTGTTCTAGTTTTGTGTTTATCATAGACCATTTTCAATCATTACCCTCGTTCCCCCCCCCCAAGCGCATCTAATCTTTAATAGCTGACTTTTGCTTCACACAGATCTTCACGCTAATCACGCACTGTCCGAGAGGTACTGAAAGTACATCATTCCTATGTTCGCTGACCGAGCCCGAGTTTGACGAGCTCAAGAGCATGATCGACTCAGATCGCATATACAGTGGCTCAAAAAACCGTCCGTATGTTTTGGCATTTTTCACTATCTATAATATTGTGTGAGAACAAACAAATGCCTCAAAAACATGCTTATACCACATTGTAGTATGGCGTCAGGGCTTTCATTTGAGCCCTACACCGTGGGAATCGGTGGAGATATGGTGGAGATACAAGGCTCACAAAATGGTGACTCATGCGGACAGTTTTTTTGACTCAAGTATTTTACAGTAATAACCAGGTATTCTAGTATTTTGTATGACCTCCCTTGGCTTTAATTACTGCCTCTATCCTTCTAGGCATACTCTCAATTAATTTCTGGCAATCCTCAGCTGTGATCTTCCCCCATTCCACTGCTACTCTCTCCCAAAGCTCCCATACTCCTTTAGGGGGGTTTTCATAGGCTTGAAGCTTTTTCTTGAGTGTTCCCCAGAGATGTTCAATGACATTGACATCAGGAGACTGTGCTGGCCAGTCAAGAACATTGATGTTATGTTCTTCAAACCATTCCCTAGCTCTTCTGGATGTGTGCTTGGGATCATTATCCTGTTGGAAAATGATATCTTCTTCATCAATCCCTGATTCTGCCAAGCTAGGCAGCAAGTGGTCATTTAAAATGTCCACATACTGCTCAGCATTCATCTTCTCCTCAACCTCAGCAAGCATTCCCACACCATTCCATCCCATACAGCCCCATACCATCAAAGAACCTCCTCCAAACTTGACAGTCCCATTAACCTCTCTGTCTGTTAGGCCATCTCCCTTCTTTTTCCATACATACACCTTCCCATCTGACCCAATCCTATTGATTTTGGTCTCATCTGACCATATAACATGCTTCCAGTCCTCTACAGTCCAGTGTTGATGAGCTAAGGCAAAGGCTAGTCTTCTCTGCCTATGTTTGATGGAGAGAAGAGGCTTTTTCTTCTTTGTTACTGCCTTGAGATGAGCTGCCTTGAGAACATTCCTCACAGTTTGTGAAGAGACAGGGGGTAGTGATGGTGGAATTGATATAATGGGTGGCTTGGACAGCATTATCAGCCTTTCCTGTAGTGATATGTTGGATAATAGCCCTTTTGTCAGTAGAGGTAAGCTTGGATGGACGTCCTCCACAAGAGTTTTCCTTGTCTGGGTGGCTTTCTTTGATGAACTTGGCCACAGTGGACTTGCATATTCCAGTTCTAGAGGAAATTTGGCGAGCAGAGAGGCCAGCATAAGACAGAGAGAGGATATTATCTCTTTGAGCAGAGGAGATGGCTTTCATGGTGATTATGACTATGATACATGAGATATTCTGGTTTATATAGTTAGATATAGTCATAAAATAACATAATGACACCACTTTATAATTTATATAATAGTGGCATGATTTTTATGGTGTCATAAATAATGATTTATATAGTTTTAATATACACTCAAAAAACTGTCCACATGAGTCATCATTTTATAAGCCTTATATCTCCACCATATCTCCGCCGATTCCCACGGTGTAGGGCTCAAATAAAAGCCCTGAAGCCATACTACAATGTGGTATAAGTATGTCCTTGAGGAATTTGTTCATTCTCACACAATATCATAGATAGTGAAAAATGTCAAAACATGCGGACAGTTTTTTGAGCCACTGTACTCCTGGCTGGTGGAGAGTATAGCGTCCACTATCAACAAGGCCTTCTTTTGCAGCTCGCAGGCGGTGTCCACAAGCTAACAGCCGAGGGCATGCACATCCGTGGAGACATCAACATCTCCATTGTTGGCGATCCTTCTACCTCGTGAGTTTACTCCATTGCCACCATTTCCTTGTATCAGCAGTTGTTTTAGACACGTTTGAGATCAACCGCATTCAAGGACATTGCCGAAACAGAGGGGCTACTGTCACCTGGTTGGCCTCGGAGACGAGGGCTGGTTAAACTGGTCCAACTCCACCGACTTTGTGTTCGAGTATGTTGATCGTAAACCTTCAGCTCAGAATAAATTAACATTTTCTGACTTACCTCTAGTGTTTCTCAGGCTGGTAATCGTGTTTTGATGTACAGTGAGCAGCTCCGTGTCAGAAGCAGCATCTCCCCCTCCAGTATGTCCACATGTATCCGTGCTCCTGAATGTGTTGAATGCTGCACTGTTCGGCCTCCCAACGGTCCCAGTCTTTGCACCAGGAGCCTTTGATGCACTCAAAGCAGTGATGTCATCCAAAGTCCCGATAAGGGTATCAACTTTGATGTCAATTTGATCGACATCAAAGCAGTGATGTCATCCAAAGTCCCGATAAGGGTATCAACTTCGACATCATTGATCGGGGGGAATGACGTGTATCTGCCTTGTGCGTAAGCCCTCTCCCGTCCCAACAACGGCTTGCCAACTCTCTGACCACCACAGATCTGCACCCCACTTCCCCCCCTTCTTCTACTGCTACTGCTGCTCTCAGCCCTGCACCACCAGGTGCCCCCATCCTCCACGCAACCCTATCGCAGGGACTTGTCTATGATGTTTGTCTGCTGCAAAACTCTACATTTGGTTTCTTGACGAAACATTGCAGAAAAAGAGTCTGTATCATTCATCTGCGATCATCTCGTCGCTCGTAGAGACTGCTACGCTGCCCTTGAGGTATGTTATTCCAATAAGTTCTTTTAGTATGTCCTTCCCTTTACCCCCTGTGCATACCTGTACTCCCTTGTCTGATCCTAGTTCATTACACCAGAAACCTTCAACGATTTCTTCTACCACAAACTCAAGCCCTCTGTGCGCCCCACCGAAAGCCCCACTGACCCCTGCCGTCTCATTAGCGCTGCCGACTGCCGCCTCATGGTATTTGAAACCGTCTCTGAAGCCACCAAACTATGGATCAAAGGCTGTGAGTTCAGCATTGCGTGTTTACCTGTGCCAGAGTTGACGTTCACTGATCTGTACTGCAACTTCTCAACTGGTTTGTCAAATCAGGTGAGGATCATTTTTAACGCCTTAATCACACGAACCATGATTAAGCAAAAGTAATTACAGGTCGAGCATGATGTTTTTGCGAGGCGAAATGTAACTTAAGGGTTACTGGACCAAGACCTGGCAGCGTTTGATGCATGGTGTGACTTGTCATCGCTCCAGGAACCTCTGATCTCCAGGTATGTAGCAGGCTTGCTCTCCACACTGCACACCTCGCATTCACACTCGGAATCATTTACCGGACCCACCTGCGCTGAACAACAGACGACGACGACTTAGACACACGATGCCAACAATGCGCACAAAGTGAGTTGTTTGACATGTCATGCTAACGATAACTGGAGCATGAACATGGTATGTACATTGATTCACACTCGCAACCCACCCACTCACGACCCACCCACTCGCAACCTGTCACTCTCGCCACCCAGCGTAGCCACCTCACCCTCCAAGACTCTCGAAACTCTCTCTCCCCTCGAACTCTGCCCCTCTCAGCTTCCTCAGCTTCTCTTTCCCTCAACTTGGCCATATCAGCCTTGCGCTTGGCGCGATCTTGTGATTCTCTCACTTGAGTAAGGCTATAATAGTGCTAATTTTTGTTTTAGCATTTAATCGAGGCCTATCGGGACCACTTACATTGTTCTGAGGGCCCATTTTAGTGTTGTCTTTACACATAGAGTACGCTGGCGAGTTTGTATGCGATGATCAATATGAATATACAGCGTGTTAATTTCCTAATCGGGCTTTGGAGTCTTAATGATTTGGCATCTAAATTGTAATCTATTTTTGGACTTACATTATATTAAATTAAATTAATTTTCAGGCTTTAAACTGGTTTTAAACCTTAACTCAATTAAACCGTAATTATCTAAGCCGAGCCGGGCCATAAACGACGCAGGCTGAGTCACGTGATCCGATCAGTTATTTTTAAGTCTAGCTACAGCTAAAACCAGCATTAAGCCGAACTCGCGGCAACACTAGCTGTTCCGATTGAAATATATGTAGAGTTGTGAGCTCTGAAGTGCGTTGTGCATTGCCCATCGATTGTGCGTTATGGATCACTGGCAGGTGATAGTATTAGTGAAGGACTCCCAAACTGCCGGTGTGTCGAGGTGCCATAACATTCTTGTACACACATCACCTGCGCTTAAAGTAAACCCTACTGCAATAATTTGACAAAGACCAGGTAAGTAGCCTACAAGCCATATGGCTCCAGCCGTCTGATACACTTGGGCTGTGGTCTCTTCCATTCCCCTTTGTTTGGATCTGGCCATAAGGAAGCACTGTCCCATTGGACTTGAAATGGTGGCTCAGCGCCGGGAAATCCAAAGGGCCAAGTAGGTAAGTAGCACATCTCCTACATGACGAGGTCAGTCATTTCACAGAAAAGTAACTTGACTGTATGACATCGAAACCACAGGCAGGTCAGCATTTCACCCACACGCTCCAGTCTAACCAGGACATTAACTGTGTCACATCCTCCTTCCATTCACCCATGAGAGTATGTATGTGATCAGCTTTGGGGTGTTGTTCTCGAGGATACAAGGGGTCAACTCCAGTCATCATCCCAGATACCCACATCTTCGTGATGACGCGGCATATTTCACGCGTAGTTTCCCGTACTGCCTCCAGGAGCAAACGTTCAGAGGGCATCAATGTCGTCCCATGAGCTATGGAGGTCGTGTGCAATATAGCACATTCCTGAAAAATTGGCGCAGCCCATGAATTTGTCGCATTGGCAGTGACAGAAGTATTGGGAGGTAGAGCTGCAAACACGGTGTAGGGCAAAAGCACGGTGCGCAGTCGTCTCTGGACTTGTTGTGCGTGGCGAAAGATCGATCTATCATCCAGCGTCATGTTCACAAGGTACTGCATCATCTCCAGGCGGCTGGAATATCAATCAACCACCACCCGCAAGACGGTCTTCCAGTCAATGCCGCTGGTCGTCACGGGTGGTCGTATCAATGCTTGAGCTAACCTGTCTTGGACGCGTTCTATATCCTCTGATGATATTCCTTCCACTCGATGATCCCACCGGTCCAAGCCTACACAGCGCGGCACCAAGGAGGGAACAAGAGTGGTGTCGTAGAAAGAGACTAGCCCAGAAAAATCAAGCATAATCCGAGTTTCTCCTGGATACATTTCGTGCCATGAAGCAGAATGCATTATTTCAAAAACATGATGCACTGATGTCCGAGAATAAATCAGACCTATCCTAAACATGGTCATGGCTCACCATTATTGAGGTCCTCTGGCAGATCCGCAGGTGAGCTGTAACCGATGCGAGTGCTCTCGAGATTTAAGAATGAAACGACCTCCATGTGAGAAGTGAAGTCGCAGATCATGACCTCACTATAACCTGTCGTTAGTAACAAATCACCAAGGAACTATGTATGGGTTCGCACAAGTTCATTTCCATCCTATAACTCATAAATCAGCATTGGGCATTGATCCATCTCAAAATCCAACGAACCTCAAAAAGCCATTCACGCCAGATTTCTGACCCCATTTACACAGATCCATAATGTGCTTCCCTTCATTGCCCACCCACTCAGGATTCATCTTCGACCACACCACGAGATCTTGGGTATCCATCGTGCCCTCAGGGATTTTCGCACCACTGGTTCCGTCAAAATAGAGCACTTTCATCGGCCGAGTGACTTTAAGAGTGAGGTGCCAGCACCCTGTTTCAATTGGCCCTTGGCAGAAAACTATGGAGTGGTCTGGCTCTACAGACACCCATTCCAGAGCGGTCAGTAAATGGGGACCGGTGAGGGCTCCATGGTAGAGGAGAGTGCCTACGGGAACTTTAGTCCCTGGGACTATTGTATGACCTACAGGATGTAGTAAACAATGAGTTGTGAAATCAGTGTTCAGCATTTTCAGACATACCAATACGATAACGCGTGTTTGGCCAGTGTTGAAGCAGGGAAATTGGCCGTTTCGAACACCAGATGTCCTGTCGCGTTCACCGCAGGTGCTTCACTGAGATCCCATTGTCCAAGATCATTTTCGACCCCCGTGTAAAAAGATAAAGGCGCATGACTCAACAGAGGTGTTTGTGCAGTCAGGACCCATTCAAATGCAACTTGGGAAAAGCCATTATGATACAACTGCTTCTTTCCTGGTAGACAGCATTCCAACAAAGGCCAAGGGCCTTTCAAGTTGTAAGTTTAGTTATACTTATACGTCATTCATTCACGCGACCATCATGGGCCACAATGAGTGCCACTGAGAAGTTGGGATCGAGTTGCCAACCTTGGAGATCAGAGTCACTTTCCGTAGCAATCGTACTAATCAGTGAATCAGATAGCGGTCGAAATCAAACACGATCCTTGTGTCTGTGTATATCCAGCTGTGGAGGAGCACTCAGTTAACAGATGCTCCACCTGCTAAAAGAATCCATGCAGACATGCAGAACTGAGGGTCGAAAGAAAGACATATTTCATCAATAGCGCCCACGGTGGACCAGGGGTCCCAAGGGCAGGAGCTACACACCGAAGGGCCTGTCAGCCCTTTCCACAGCTTAGTCAGCATGTAGACTACTGTAGAGATACGCACCTAAGTTCGTCACACCACCACACGCCTAGCAAATCGAACCTATTTTGCGTGACGGTCACACCAATTTTGAGGCCGTCGAACCTAATCTGTGACATATGGTAAAAACATGAAAAAAATGTCTAGTGCAGCCAAAAGTCCTTGTACTGAGTGGAAAAGACAATTATAGTAGCCAAAGCGTCATTTTGTAACACTGTACGCAGGTTTAGAAGCAGTAATGTAGCGACAGAAAGGCTGCCAGAAGGAGCAATTAATATTGAGAATGGTGCAGGTATGGATAGCACATCCTGGAATTTAGCCTCTGAGGCAACACAGAGATCAGGCATGGTACAGAACTTTGAGGGGAAATGCTTCAGACCGTGTCCATTGAGTCGTGCGCTCGGTACTCAGTGCTCAGGCATGCCAAACATGGGAAGATCCACACTGACAAGACTTTACAACGACATATAGAGAAGATGTTGTGTTGCCGGACAGAAATAAAATTAGAGACAAAGCTTGTAGAGTGAGCACTTCCGGGTCGAGCGCAAGGATCAGCACACTTAGCGCTGCATATGTATATGAAGGAATGTGTCTGCCTAACATTGGGGAGCGGCAACTCAGCCAAAGAAAGTGTGGCATTATGTAAGCAAGAAATGCGGTCAAACGACACGACCGTTCGAACGTTATAACTTATATTGAACTACAACACCCGTACAACACCAAAACAGCTGTAGAATATTATAGTAAGTCAAAGTAATTAGTAAGCTTATTCTACTCAAAAAATTCAAGGCTCGTCCTCATCTTCACTCTCGCCTGTCTCCAAAGGAACCTCCTGTGTGGTTTTCTCGGTGTGTAACCTCCCCACTCGTGTAACGTGCGATAGCTTCCCTCAGGACCTTCAATTTGTCCTCCTTCCGCTTTGGCATGTCTTGTTTCGTGGTACATGTAAGTCAAACTCACGATGCCAATGAAGCTGTAGAACAATGTCAGCAACACGCATCTTGGCCAAGTCTGCATCCACAAGACAAGGCACAACGGCATCGAGCTTTGCAGTGGCGGCGTCCCTCCGTTCCTTCCTCCGCTTGTCAATCTCGTGGTTCTTTTCAATCAGCTTTCGGTCATACTCCACTTGTGCCCTCCTCCGTTTTCTCTCGCCTCCATTCGAGTCCAATTCCCGTGCCTTCCCACGAAGATACTTGCGCTGACGGCGTCCGAGAAATGTCTTGATGTAGGTACCAGTTTGATTTTTCTTATATTGAAGTCGTGCATTGAATTGTGACAGAGACATACGAGGGGCACGTCTGAGCGTGATGCGGAGGGTGCCGAGTGCACCCTCGTTTGCATCATTTGTGGTTTCCATGCGAGCGAGTTCCCGTTGGGGAGCAGTGCTTTTTGCAATGATACCGTCGGGTGCAAACTCTGCACAAAAGCGAAGGAGAGTTTCGCGACTTACCAACGCTTCGACACGTCTCGTGGATGGGATACTTACTCTGCATCACCACTCGCTCATGCGGAACGCCCTTCATCATCTCGCTTGCTCGATCTCAAGACCTTTTTTGATGGCATCCGGCCATCATCTGACAAGAAAGGGAAGCAAAAGGAGCGCCGGCCAAAACGAAATGCTCCCAAAGTCGTTGATGTTCCTCTCGGAATAGCAACACCTGTTCGTTTCGTGCAATCTTATTGGATTCTTGAGAACTGACCTCATCCTTTCGTTAGGGCGACGTTGTTGGTGTGGACGACGGAATACGACCATATGTACTCTTCTTTTGCCTCAGCTGGTTCCAGAAGAAGAAGAAACCGGATCCACCACGGCCGGTCTATGACGACGAACTCGACGACGACGAATCTGAACATGCCATTCTTGATATTCCTATATCTACTACACGGTAAGACAAGACTATTCACTTCTTAAATCGCTTGCCTGATGCACTGTCGTAGGACCCAAATCAACACCCACAAAGAATCAAATTGACACCAATGACTTTTTTTCAGTCACAGCCAGAGGCAGGACCATCTCGCCTTACAGAACACCCGGGAGCATAGTCTTCGTAGTTTCGAGCCTTCCACCGTGTTTTACATGTGGTACAATATTTGAGCCTTGCTGGTCCCGACGTTCACATTGGCCTTTGCTTTCTATCCACCATCCCACATATGCAATGTTACGCGTTCCTATGTTTTTGTACCTCCAATGCAGTCGAGTACTCTTCCGTATTCGGCTACCACCAACTCTGTTGTTATGCTACTAATCACAATCTCCTGCAGTATGCCAGTAGCGGCGTAAATCTTCGTTTGTAAGCATGTCACCATTTTCTAGACGCTCACATCTCAAACATATGTGCCGTCAGAAGTGCAATCGACTGGAGATTTGGTACGTCTACCAATACGTTAATACGTTAATATTTTGTACATGCCTTCACTTTTATATTATTTGACGCTTGTTTCAAGGCCGACGTTCTTCTTTCCTTCCTTTCTCCCACAACTCCTCACTCGAGTGCACTAGAGTGCTGAGGAATGTGTTTCATTGATGAAGACATCAGTTACAGAGCATATCCCCTCTCTGAATACATTCGTGTCGTATGATACGGATGTCCTTCAAGCATGCCCCGGATATTGGCAAAAGGGCCATGTTGAAGGGGACAATGATGACCAGTGACGCATTGATGGCTGGGACGAGGCAACATTGATGTCATCATTAGGAATGTCATACACATAGTCTGCATAACGCCTAGAGTTTCGCCAAGTTTTGCCCCCACAATATGTCCAGCACATCATCCATATTCCAAACCCCAGGCAATCACGAAGCTCAGCGGAAAGAGCTCCTTCATCCCTGTTTGTTCGTGGTAGACTGTCATAGTTTGTGTCAGGGCTTGTGTAGCTGCATGCTGATATATTGTTTAGCTACCAATCTGTCACCACTAGTAATTTTATGGCCATCAGACCGCTCGCGGTCAATTGGTTGGCGTCATCGTTTATCATCGACTTAAAAGAAAGACTCGAGTCGAGCTCCAAGTTGTACCAGTACGGTGCTAAAATTGTCCATGTCGGTATTTGCTTCGAGGATCGTGAGCTTTCACAACAAAGAAGTCGCTCGAATGGAGGCTACCGGATATAGAGAGAATTTGGTGGTGCTTCGTAAAAAAACAAATACATTCGAATCACGCATATGCATCGGCGTTGTGGCAAATTTGCATTTGACGAGGGCGTTTGGAGGTGAGGGACCGAGGGTACCGCCGTCGCTCCATGCAGTGCGTTGCGTTGTGATAACAGCGCAGTATGTATTTAGTGGGTATAAAACCACCTCTAACCCTGACCACGACTCCATCAGCATTAAGTAGCGAATTTGCATTTGACGAGGGCGGCTGGAGGTGAAGGTACCGCCGTCGCTCCATGCATCAACGCAACGTGTTTGTGTGTATTTGGTGGGTATAGAATTTGAACATACCCTTCACTGAAGCCTCTAACCCTAACCATGACAGCCACTATCACGCTGGGTAAAGTTCCATCAATCGGACGTTAAGCTTCGTCAGGAAGCAATACTGTATGTATTCTGTTTGTCCCCCTTTGAGCTGATGGTCTTTATTCTTAGGTCTTGTGGTATCCCAATTGGAGCGTAGCTTCGGCCTTATTGGCAGGGTCAACGACTTGCTGTATGAATTGTCTGCCTTCCTTGCGGGATTTTCGCTGCACTCGCGCGAACTATTGAGCCTGCCATTTGACAGATATGAACTTTGTCTCTACAAGGCATGGTAGGCCAATCTTACCAATTTGCCTCAATGGTACAGGTTCGAACGGGTCTTATTGGCTCGCCGTCCGCACATAAGGTGAATCATTTCGCTAACTGCACCTAGAGAGTTGAGCTATTTCAGTGACTGTCTTCTGTTGCCGGAAACTCCCGACAACAGTCCGTGAGGTGTGCATAGAGAGTTGACAGGTCACGCGGCAAACATATATTTGAGAATATTCAGTGGGAAATATATACAAAGGCGTAATTGAAAATACATCTGATGCCCCATCAGGTCGATCCAGCTGTATTTCAGCTGTATCGTGTTTTTCAATAGTTGGTGGATCGTAAAGTATATCACACTGAACTTCTATGATAGGCCGAAGCCTACGGGACAACAAACATCGAACATATATTATTATCTGCTCCTCAGTGGTTCAGCTATGTATAGTGGCCGTTGGAGCTATTCCACGTTCAGGTGCTCCTCGGTTAATGACGCCCGTTCTCCCAAAAATATATTTATCGTCCTTCTCAACACTCATACCAGACAAAAAGCGCTCCAGATCAACATTTGGGAATGTTTATGGTTCAAGACCTTGTGCTTTAACTCCACATACCATGCTACTAATTGCAGTTACGCACAAGCTACGCATATATTGAATATCCTCAAATACCGAATCACACACCACATTTGCAAGCAAAGGTGCATGTTCTCCTATTCCAAGTTTCCGGGGCACAGAACCCGCCCGTGCGGTTGCTTCCGGGACGGGAGAAGAATGATAATGTCGACCAGAACGGCAGAAGAATCATTGATGTCCCAGCTTGCTGGTTTACAGGGGGTCGGTGAACACTAGTTCTGATTGTGCGGCTGATTCTCTGTCCGCTACCCCACCCGGTGAAGCTTGAGATCTGGTGCCAAAGACCCCAGCAAATTCCTTCGAGTTGTCGCATCAAGAACATCGGTTTTAATGCGATTGCCGACCTTCGGCGTTGCGACTGCTTTATGGGTGAGAGCGCATTTTTTTTCAACTGTGTGGTCCAGGCTGGAAGATCATCCCAATGCTTATCACTGACACACGAAGTTGACTGACAATTTGACTGCTTCATTCCGTTTTTGCGACTGGTCCAGGCTGGAAGACACCGACATTGCTTATCGCCACCTTCGAAGCAGATCGACGGTTTGACCGATTCATGGCGGAGAGCGCGTTTTTGCGGCTGGCTGAAAGACCCGGTCAATGCTTATCGCAGATCTTTGCAGTTGATGAAGGTTGATTGCTTTTGTGGCTGGTTGGACGACGAGGTCAATACTTATCATCACTGCCACTTCGGGGGTCCCAATTAATTCACATGACGTCAATGGCTTTCCCGCTTCCAAGAGAGACACCACAGTATTAGTGCTCCACAAGGGAAATGTCACAGCTCATGAATACGTGAAACCGAGTAACTGGATACATCCAGAAGATAGATAAAGTTCCGTCTGGAGTGGCCACAGGGTCCGATTGCATCTTCGCGAAACAGTTAAAGCGAACTATTTACCGAGAGGAGCGAAGCTGACTAGGCGCATCTGACGCAAGTAGAGATACACATACGACGAATTGCTCCCCCTGAGCGCGCGCTATTAGATAGGCAACGTTTGTGCCGTTAGGCACGAAGAAAAAGATTTGCGAACCTTTTGAAACGAGGGTCCTGAGGGGTTCTGCCAGTTCTGCCACGGGGACCAATCCAACCACATGGTTTGAAATGACATGTGAGAACACTTCGCTACTATCAGGTTCTTGCGAACAATGAGATATAGCGTGGCGAAAGTGGTGATGCTGTAGCACAAAGTCGAACCCGTCGGAAGTGGATCTTCCGAGTCCGTAAGTTAGGGGACGTTAGCCAAATCAGTTTACACCAAACCCGTTTGTAATTGGAGCGACCTTATCTATTCGCTAGCCACCCTGTAATCATTATCTGGGGCGCCGCTGAGCGCGTCGATGAGGAGTGATAAGTGATGTCCCCACGTTAGTTGTCCCAATGCAGAGACAAAATACGGCACGGTCCGCACGGAAATAAATGTGACAAAGATAGATAGACTTCGCAAATATGCACTGCTTACAGGCTACAAACAGTGACCGTGCGGGAGCTAGTGCAATTAGTACGCGGCTTAGACTCCTTCCATGTCTCCCATGTGAAATGATAGGCCACCTGAATTGATAAAGGAGATATGATCTTGTGCTCCAGTAGCGGAAACTGAGGAAACCTACCGTAACGATAACTACCAATGGCAGCCCTTGTTTCAGAGACTTGTCGTAATGCAGCACTATATGAAGCCAATCAATAGTGGAGCGTTATGCTTTGTACGCTCGGGCCGCTAGATCAGGAACTCCCAGAAGTAGGAGATAAATTTCACGTAGTAGCCGTAAAGATATGATATGATGAGATCAATATATGATATGAATTGGTTCGAATGTGGAATGCGACGAAAAAGAAATAATTACGGGTCCTGGGTTGCCCGGAGGTCCGTGACGAATTACAAGATGTGTCGCGTCAATTTTACCTAATCTGGAAATAAAGGTCCCGGCAAAGAGGCCAAATTTTTGATTTTTTTTTGAAAAACTGGTATGTATACCCGGGGCGCAACGTTGGTTCTTTATCGATCGCACACATAACCCTAATTAGGCAACTCTTGAAGTTCACTTCAGCCGCTGTCGTCCCTTGTCGTCCTGCCCAAGCCCAGTCGTACATGTCCGGTATTCGGTAACTGTCAATGAACTTATCATTTAGCAGGACACTACCGTGATGAAACGGGCACCACCTCTTTAGTATGGTGTGAAATTGGCAACCTTCTCTGTCAAGGCAACTCCACTGCTGCAACTTCTAGCAATTTTTTTATCCCTTGACGTCATTTACAAAACAAGGTGGATTGTTAGACGCGAGAGTATATAAGATGGGGTCAGCAATCGACCAAAAGTCAGTTCGTTAGCCCCTTCAGCCCTTCTACTACAGCCTCTCCTATATACCTCGATACCCACCCTCCTCATAGACTCATAACCCCCACCATCTTGAACGAAATCATAATGTCATCTCCGAACGTTCACACATTCTATGCCGACGCTGTCCTGTTCGACATGGTGTGTATTTTCTTTCGTTGGTATTCCAAATCTAACTCGGCCAGTGCATTACAGGACGGTACCCTCACGGACTCTATTGCGGCTGTCGAGGCAGCTTGGGGTAAAGTCGCCAAAGACATTGGTCAAGACCCCGCTTACGTTATCGCTGCAACCCACGGCAAGCGCGCCGTCGATAATCTCGCGCAATTTAAGCCCCATATCAAGGCACATGAGATGGACGATGAGGTACAAAATTTCGAGAACACCATTCTCTTCTTCGCCGATGCCTACAACATGCACGGACCCGGCTCGCAACCCAGCTCACCTGTCAGCTCGCCGTTCATAAATTCCCCTCTTAGCTCCGGTTACGCGACCCCCCGATCTTTCGATTTCCCCAAGCAGTTCTGCGCCTTCTTCTCGTGCATCATCATTCGTATCACCTCGCCGGCCATCATTTGCCAGCAAGCTAAATAGCATGCTGACTATGTCGGTTGTACCCGAAGCTTCTGTCTACGGTCAGGGTCCCCAATTCGAGAACTCCATCATGGAGGAAGATCAACAGGACATCGTCATGTTCGAGGCGAATCAAAAAGAAACACGTCCTCGAGGCTTGGCAACAGGAAGCAACGAGTGTTGATCGCTCAGTGCGGATTTTGCCCGGTGTAAAGAGAATGATAAGTTCCATTCCCGAAGGCCGTTACGCCGTCGCCACCTCTGGCGCAAAAACATATGGTATGTGGATTTCTATTTGCGAAAAAGTATAATACTTATCATCGTTACAGCATATGGTTGCATGACTCGTGTTGGCATTACCCCCGCCCAAGATAACCATTACCGCAGACGACAAGCGTCTCAAGGCTGGAAAGCCTGCCCCAGACCCATTCCTTCTCGCTGCCAGCGAACTCGGTTTTTCTGCGAAAAACTGTGTCGTGTTCGAGGACTCCCCAAGTGGGATCCGCGCAGGTGTGGCTAGCGGTGCCCACTGTAATTGCTGTGTGCACCAGCCATGAGAGGAGACAGATCGAGAACTCTGGCGCCCACTTTTTGGTGGAAAACATGGACAAAGTGAAATGCGAGTCGTGTGCGGACGGCAGACTCAAGTTCACCGTGCAACTATGATTATTCTTCACTGCTTCAGTGTATCCCTAGTCTTGACTCTTGACCTTCCTTCAGTGGAAAGGCCGCGTGATTATCTTCCCTTTTTATTTCCATCTGTACAACACGATTCTCACTCAGATCTGCATTCCACTTCGGGATGCTTGTACACGTACAGAGTACTTGAATACTCTTGTAATTCGAATAGAATTTCTCAATCTAGCGGCGCTGTGCGGACTACAGTTGTTCGGCGACAACATCATATCAGACTCGAAGGACCGATCGTGAGTGATTTCGATTTTGATCTCCCCTGACCCTTGCAAGGTACAGTCCTCGGTAAAGAAGGGTACGTTCTGTCGAAGACTAGCACCACTGCATGGTAGTACTGGTGGATAAGTGGGTGGATGTGTTCTGAACTTCTGAATTTCAATGTGCACAACTCATTGCACTTGCTGGAATTATCCTATTCGAAATTGTAACTACCAATAAGTTGCACTGGCTGGAAATCTCCCATTCGAAATTGTAAGTACTACCAATAAGTAGAGCCTTGTCACGGTGCACCAACGCCGTCGGACTTGGAGATTTCAGTCCCGATTGATGAGGAAGACCAGAAGCCTCCACGTGGGGATCAAATCACAAAATATTGTTTGACAGAAACCGATGAGGTCGGCATCGGGCGCCATGGAAGATGATCTATGAAGCGCCACATAATCTGATATATTCCAACTTGAGCGTACCAAAGCACAGGTATTATGTGGGTATTTTCCGTCTTGTCCCTGCAGGCCTGCCCTCTGACAGCAAGCTTTATCTGACGTCTCGTCCCTTTAATCGTTAATCGCGTCCCTAACTCTCCTTCCCAGCGACCTCATCCAAAAACGCATTTGAAAGCTTCACGCACTGCTCGTAGACCTCCTTGAACCCATCCTGCGCCGCTATTTCTGAGACCAGTTCTCTGTTCATGGTAACAACGAAGACAGACTCACCAGCCCCCCATAATACGGGTCCTGAATCGGCTTGTTGTCTGGCAGGTAAGAGCCCCAAAGCTTCACCGTCGCTTTCGATCCTTCTCTGTGACCGACATGTCGCTCCAGCGCGCGCAAGTTAGAACCGTCAGCCGCGAGTATGTAGTCGAATGATGTGAAATCTGAAGCGCGGACTTGCCGCGCAGAGTGGGATATAGGGACGTCTTTCTGCAGGTGGCATAGTACTCCTACATATTAAGATGCTGGGTGAGGAAAGGAGCATACCGTGCCGCATACTTCGATAGTCCTATGGTCCACAATAGCCTGAGTCCTGCGGGGTCATACAAGAGTACGGATGCCTACTCACCGTTCGTCAGGATCTTCCCCGATATGTGCTGCAGCTGTGCCAGCGCTGTCGACGTGGATATCGGTGATGCCGCGCTTGAGGGCTTCGTTGCGGAGCACGGCTTCTCCCATGGGAGAGCGGCAGATGTTGCCGAGGCAGACGACGAGGACTGAGATTGTCATCTGTTGGCTTAAGGCTAGTGTGGCGAGTGTAGGGTCTTATCAGTTTGTTATCAGTGAGAAGCGCCGCGCAGTACTAGTCTTCCTTCTATGGTGTGGTACCTAGGAATCAGGTCCTTGGTAGGCGCTCAAACGCTCACACGGTTCATTGACTTCATTTCCTTCAGAGAAGATAGATAGGATAACTATGTTGCGCCCTAACAAAGAGTACTAGTACACATATAGTCACCAAGAACATCTCGTAGAACAACTGTACCTGTCCTTCTACTAACCAAATCAAAGTAAGGCACTCGTAAATTAACCAACGCCGGTGCACTGACCATCATGTGCTCACTTTCATCACAGGCACATTTATGTTCTTGTGCGTTCCTAACTGAAGGCATGACTCGTGATCATGATCAATTCCGAGTCGGCAACCCAACGTGTTCGATCAATGTCAATATTAGGTGTTGATTTACATCTTGTTCAGACCCCATGTGTCCCCCAAAAAAGAACAAATAACACATACTACATGTACAACATTTGTAGCAATCACTCCCAATGAAAATATGGACAATACAGGACGTTGGATGGTCGGAGGTGAGAACGGTAGAGAGATTAGTCTTCAATGGGATGCTGGCACTGCATCCAGAATGGACCTGAGTTCCGGTATTAGTCCCTCATGTGAGAAATTGACATCTGTACACACCAATGGGATCCTGTAGGTCATGCATGGTCGTAGACCAAGCTCCAAGAACTCCATATTGAGAACGGATGTTGCCCATAACAATCGCTTCACCCCTGTTTTAGAGTAAATGGTTACCAAATGATGGATAATGTAAGCGCGAGGACCATACCACCACACTGGCTGATCTCCGTTACCAGCGACCTGTACCCGATCTCAACGTCAGCAAGAACAAATTGACTTGACTGGCGAAACTTACAAAGTGCCATCGTATCTGGTCGTCAGGCGTGAGTTTGACGTAGCCGACGATGGAGAAATTGCCATCCATCTCTCCTACGTAGTTGATTTTTGGCCGTGCCGGATGATCCGGGTCTTGCTCGACATTGATTACGCGGAAAAATATGTCTATTGCACTGAACGTCTCTTCCAACTCTCCCTCTTCAAATATAGTGTGATCAAGTGGTTCATCCTCCGGCGACTATAAAATTTCCGTCAGATGGGACAATAATTATAGGTAACAAGGGCAGTAGACATACATTGGGGTCATTATAGACTAGACGGGAACAATGTGCCACGTCAGAGACAAATCGAAGAACAAGAACATCGATAGCTTACTTAGTAACTCCCGATGATCCATGAAACAATAGGAGATGCGCCACAAGCCTTCGACGCCAGCCCAATCATTCTCGCGGTTCAGATTCAGGCTGGGCGGTATGACGGCCTGGCAGAATGTCAGGCTCAGGGAGCAACTTTCAAAAGCAAGTTCTTCATCCCCCTCCCTCTCCAATAACGCGCTAGCGAAGACGTGTGCGAGCTTCTGCATATGCACCCAATTGACTACTCCACTCCCATCTCGCATAAAAGGCCCAAAGTTGTTTGAGGACAGGTAGTTGCGCTGACTGTAAACATATGCTCGGGATATTACTCTCGTCGTTGCCAAAGCGTCTCTGTCAGTCAACCCAAACCATGTGTGCAAGCGTGCGCGTAGTTGTTCTTCTTCATGCGAATGGCTCTCCAGATCAAGGAACACGCCGTCCTGCAGGAGCGTCTGCATCCACAACACATTACGGGACGTTGGCTCGCTCTCAGGGAAAGGTAGAGGCGGTACGTTCGTCACTATGTCGAGCAGGGTTCGTAGCACCTGACATCTTTCATCTGGTCGACAGACAGTAATATCATTCACGACTGTCTTTGCGCGGATGATGCGCTGTAGCTCTTCCCTCCATTTGATGTCAGTCCGGCGTTTGCCGAGGTAGGTGACCGCCTGACGGGGATCATCAAATGACTGTGCCAAGTAAAGAGCTCGCCAGAAATGCTCATCATCGTCAGAGTAGACGAGCCTGCGGAAGAGTCGACACACTTGGGCTGTACTTGCGACATCAATGGGGTCCGAAATCACCAGAATATGCTCTAATACTTCAAGCGGCAGGTCGGTTATACAAGCGGGATCAGAAACCATTGGACAGCGTCAAGCCGAGGTTGGTGAGAAAACGTCAAGGACGACCGGAGGAAGGGCTGGCTACGTGAAGGGGTCGTTCAACTAGGTTGGAAAGGAAGAGTTTTGGAGGGATCATGATATGGTTCAATAAACACTCAAAAAAATTCTTTCACTATCGGGGTCGTGTGGGTAGCATGCTCTGAATCGAGCAACTTACTAAAATCAATAGAATTTATTTTCAATGTGGAAGTGATCATTCTCCTCCCTGAGTGTGTGTATACTATTTTACTCGAGGGCACGATGTGATTCCGGCATCAATTACTTGGCACTAGTAGCAGCTTAGGGGTGACCGAATGATGATCACTTGCCGGGGGTGTACATACTTTGGCATCACAAATGTTATACGGCAGAAACCGGCGAGTAAAGCCACCGTACTGCATCCAGCCTGATGAAATCTCATCTGGAATGGTTGAGCGGTCATCTCGAAGCGTTATAATGTCTGTAGTACCCGACCTGCATTTCGTCGCCATGCCTCAGCTCCCAGTACTGGGTATGCTGATGCGGTATACCGTCTTGCGCACATGTCGGTGCTGTGTTAGGAGGGACAGAGAGCTAGAATTTCATAGAGCCCCCCTTTTGGAGCTCCCCCTGCGTTGCCTTGGTAGCAGAGCGGTGGTATGTCAATGGGGCTGAATGCGGCACGGCGACAGAGAGGGAACGACCAAACGGAAGATCACAGATAAATGTAAATGCACTGTTCACAGCGTCTGGCGCGCAGTATGGCGGCATCGAGGTATTGGGACGGTTGGTAGCACCAAATTGTTTTTGCGTTTGTACATCCATCTCTAGATCTGTTAGTATGTGGTTGAGCATACTGCCTGATGGGATGCATAGATCCGTAGAGTCCTCCAATCAAAAAATAGACTCGCTACCATATTTAGAGGTGGAGGTTGAAAGGGGTCCTTGCCAGCGTGCAAAAATGGCTGGTTCGAGCCTGCTAGTGCTGTTCATGGTCGGAATGCTCGATGAACAGAAGACCTTCCGCCAAAACACGAGAAACAATGGCTTTGGCAGTCATAACTTCAGTCTCTCAGATCGTGCGAGGAACCACGTACAAGAAAAGCCGGGCGTGGGTAGCTTGAAGTAATAGGCCGGTGTGTATTTGTGTACTCACAAGAAGAGCGAAGCCGGGGTAATGAATGCGCGGTACATATAATTATGTGACAGCGAGATTTGGACCGGGGCTGGAAGCGGAAATTTAGTAAAGTTCGAGATGTCGATGCATATCGAAGTTGGACTCGAGAGATTTTGAGAACTTGAACTAAATGCTTCCTAGCCTGGTGGCGAAAAGTTGGTGTGCCGGGACCTTATAATGTTGCATGTTCGGAAGTGATGAATGAAGGTTGGACGTCTATTGAGGCACACACCCATGATCGCGTCCAGATATAGCCCAGTTCCAAGTTGTATGATACATCGGCTAGCGGGACAGAAGGTGAGTGAGTACAGTTGCTGCTGCGCACCTGAATTAGCCTTCTTGCTCTCCGTCCGCGGGTTGCGGCATAGTCCTTGTCCTCGACAGGTTTTTTTCAGCCCCTTTCTGTTGTCGCGCCAGCAGTGCGTACCGACGATGGGAGTTATTGAGTCCTATAGGGCTTGTACATCTCAATGTACGGGGGGATTTGAACACTGCATACAAGCGCCAAAACTGGTCTGCGGCAACTCAACATGCTGCATGAACCTGCCTTAATGTTCGGTTAGCGGAGGTAATATCACTGGCAGCGCGGAAGGGGCTAATTTCATCGCGAACCACCACATATAGGTCAAGTGCCAAAGACTCGAGTTTCACGGATTCGCCGGGAGCTTTAGAAGTCACCCTAAACGCCCAAAAGAAGGCGAAGCGACCTCGAACTTTAATCTGCGTTTGGCTACGGCATGATGCATGAGACATAGGAGGACGTGGCAGGTAAGTACAATTTTATGTTGAGACAAAGCTGCAATTGGTAACAGGGGATATCGAAAAACAAGAGAAATTGAATCGCCGTGACCGGAATGAGTTGACTATTGTCCCGAACATTGATTATGTAACATGAGCGCAACGCGCAACGTTATGAAGGAAGCCGAAATTACATGGCTAACACGTTTTCAGCTTTCACGACACTCTTTACTATTTCCTCTCGTTGGCAGGCCCACCTAGACTTCTACTCTCAAGAACGTGCCCAGTAAACGACGCGCCCCATACAGGTCCCCTAAGGCACATCAAAATTCGAAAGACGTACGATCCAAGTATACCGATTAACGTCGGGCTCACGCGCACAATTATACTTCAGCACTCTACTGATTGTTGTATTATTGTCTATGCCCGCAATGATTGCTGCTAGAGGTCCACCTGCGCCCGCACTTCCTCCGCACAGACGATCGACGAATTATGGCTACTACAACCCGATGGATGGTGGGGGGAGTATGCTTAGCGTGCGTTTTTTTTATGTTTCCTATACGTGGAGTCGTATTATGGGACGATGTTGATGTGAGAAATACGCTCTACAGCAAGTTCAGGACACCTATCCGGCAGGCCTCGGAGAAACCCATAAACGTCATCATTTCTGCCTACTCTGATTCTCAAGTGCTGCAGAATACTGTGACAAACGGTGGTCTTATCAATTATTTTCAGTGAGCACGGTCCTCTGTTCTTGTGGAGTTGTTCTTACGTGCAGGCAGATCATTCGGGTTCTCGACCGAGTGTTTGGGACAGAGTGACGATAGCGTGCAAACCGCTAATCTTGGCGACGGGAGCGGTTACTGTACGTTTCCTTTAATTATGATTCGGCTCTGCCCGGAGCTCAGTATTTCAGTAAACCAGACTGCCGTCATACGGTGGGACTATGGTGATGCCAATTTTGGAACTTGCCAGGAGTCGGTCGAAGGAGGGAACCACTTTCGCTATTGGATACAGAATGGGCCAAGCGCTGACTCAGGCGCAATATTCATGGCAACTTCATATGAAATGCCTATCGCCGGTGCGTCAGAGATGTAATTTTGATTAGAATTTTTAATGACTATGTTTCAGAGCAGCATAATATCATAGTCAATGGGTAGGTGCGAATTGTTTTTCAATTGTCTCCGACTTACATCCCGTAGTTATGACCTAGGTCGAGACTGGCTCGTTGGGAATGCTACCTTCCAATCGACAATTCTTCCAACAGCAAACATGACCAACACATCGACGTACTCGGGGCAAACATCCTTTAATAGTTTTACATATTCGACCACTGTGACGTATGTCTCTGGGCTGCTACAGAACACTAGCAATGGCATCAACCACTATCAGACTGTCGCTGTGAATGGCCAAAATGCGATCGATGGACTAGTGGCGGTATTAACCGTTAAGATGGTCCAGCAAGCCAGTAGTAGTTCAAGCGCGTGGGTCCCCGTCTCGGTTACGACGCATGTCCATTTGTGCTAACTTCGTGCAATGCACTAGTGCGGAATGGACACATCGTCCCAAAGGACTTTCCTGGACACTCCTTGCAATGGCATGTGTGATACTCGTGTCATTGCTCTAGATTTACAGACCCCATTATGGATATTCTCGAACAGTGGTTACACTACACGATATTACCTCGGACGTTCTTGAACGACGAACCTTTATTCATAACCATGTCTGCAGGCATACCTCCGCATAGTATATTTCATCCCTGATCTCACCTGCTAGCTGATACTCATATGTATATTTCTGGTATACTACTACTTATTCCTTCATTTGTAAGTTCGGTGCTCAGACCATGACTTTTAGAACCTAGACATTCACGCTTTGACGGATTACTTGTATCTATGTCTTGTATCAGCTAAGCTTGCCTGGTGATAATATCATGTTCTCGCCCGTATGAGCTGATCGTTTTCTGATACTGTTCAAACATGGATGCATAATATATATCATATAATACTTGGGGTCGTGTATATTATCGTTACATTTGTTACATGAAGATCAACAATGGTATTGGTTGGGTATTGGGTCGCATGAGGTTGCTGCTGACGACTAATAACCAGACCTATCGTAGGCAGTTTCCTTGGCTGCGAAACAGTCAATTCGAGTGTTACGTCGAGTAAGATCCGTCATGCTCACCATGATGCTTGGCCTTCTGTCTGTCTATGGCGTCCAACTAGATTAATAATTCACGTTAGGGGTTGCACAGATAATGGGGTAAGATAAAACGTACACCCTTCGTCTCGACCATGCGGTCGATAAAGGCTCCACCAAAGGCAGCTCTGTGGTTAGTGTCAGTCACGATGTATGTCCGAGTCTTTTGCGGTCGAGAGACTTACAAGAGCTCCTTGGCCTTCTCGTGGTTTGCAGGCTGGCCGTTTTTCGCGCAGTGCTCATTGTAAGCTTTCATTGCCTGCAATGATATGTTGAGGTCGGATGGGAAGATCGATAAGCAGAGGAACGATAACTCACCTCGTAAGAAGCTGCAGCAGCTAGCAGCTCATGAGAGAGCTTTGCCTTGTGGGGTGCATTAATGACCTGCGATGCTCACGATTAGATGGAACATGTATTGGATGACTGGTCAACTACCTGGTTATGTGCGTCAGAAAGGTCTTTGTGGTGGTCGTGATGATGCGGCATGCTGATGAAGGAATGGTAGGTATGTAATGGGTGATTGTGTGAAGATGAGACTCAGAAGGATAAGGTACTTATACTGTTCGCATTTCGTTGGCTAGCCAACTTTAGCACAGGTCCAGATAGATTCTGTACATTTCTGGGGATCTTGTTGATGTTTCGGGTTTGACGGTCTCGCGTAGGTGACTACCGGTGTGTATGCGCACATTGACAATTATCTTATCTAATCCCATAAGGAAGGTATAAGTGCATCCAAAAAATTACGTAATAAGTTCAACTGGTGACTGCTTCCACAAGTTGTTTGACTCATGTTCCGTTCACTGTGTCATTGCGAGTCAACCTTCCGTCTGGGATTTGGACTGCCTACAGGAGACTATATAATGTCCTCTCTGCTCGACTCTTCCAAATCACTTGCTCTCATGTCTTCAAACTTTTTTTTGTATCCTATTCTCTCTGAAATTGCGGCATCGCCTTGCCATATCATGATATCACCCGCAGTCTGAGCGGACACTGCCTCCGAATGCTGGCGCACTGCACTATTCACTTGTGAAAGGGGACTACTCCAGGCAATGCTGAGCGCTTGGCGAATATTCGAACCATTTTCACCGCCTTCACACTACACCGCATCGAGACCATCGTGACCCTACTCGGCACGTGTCAATCAACGGCTCAAGGCAAATTCCGACTTACTTCCCGAGGATTTCATAAACGGTACATAGCAACACGATTTATCACGATATCAAAGATCTAGCATACTAACTCTGTGTATTAGACTGTTACATCCAGCATACCTGCCGGTCACTCGGTGCTCGCTATGTACTTAGTGATAGGCAGGCCTGCGTTGCATCTCGTGTCCTGGCTCCCATCGCTGGCTTAGAATTGTTCCCTGACCTCATTCGAGAACAGATTCATTAATCGTGTCTCAATACAGAGATCAGAAACAATTCACTGGATTGGATCTCCAAAAAGGGGGTTGATCATGTGCCTTGATTAAGTTGGTCCATTGCATGTAATCATTGTGATGGTAATCGCCTAATCAAGCGCACAATGCTGCTGGAGTTGTCAGCATTCTGCAACTTTCCTAGGGAAGAATAGCCTCTCGCACAGAAGGTTCCAAGATCTACTAGCTTGCGGCGATCAAACAGCATCGGAACGTCAGCTCTTCCGTGTCTCTGACTGTTCCAGAAGCAACTACTGTGCCGACCCTTTCGCATCAAACTATGGGGCAATCGAATACGGATTAATAAGAGCAGCTCTCGCAGTTGCCGACGGCGCAGGTATCGCAGCTAGGAGAACTTGAACACTATAGCTCGCAGCAGCTGCGATCGCGCAGTCTCCTTGGCTCGCACGCATTACTCGCCAACACATTGTATAACGTGTTTTCTCTGCCGCAGCTATTCGCAAGGCTGTGCGACCCGTTGGCCGGCAAGCCATCCGATTGGCACTTGTGATGGACAGCGGGCCGCCATCCTGGCATGCCGCAGCCTTATTGTCCAAGCCGTGGTTGTCGAGGGTGAGTCAGGATGCGGTAACGACGGCTCAGCCACTAATATAGTCCCGATGCCATCGGAGTGACTCTGACGATGTACTATGATTTTTGGAGTGTTTTCCAACGTTTGAACCGCCATTTTTTGGTAACTTGTAAGGAGAATGAAGGCAGTTGTCTTGCCGGATGATTTTTCAACCAGTAACATATGTTTTTGTTTTTCCAATATCTGTCGGTTGTTTTAAAATCACCGGATTTGCTGTACCTTTCACACTATTTTGGGAAATGTGCGGCTCTGAGCTTGAAAAGCGGTGAAAAAACTCCCATATAAGCACACACGAGTCACAAATTTCCTCCATATCTCTTTCCCCTCAAACCACCAGCTGGCACCTGAGAGCAGCTTTTGCACTGCTCAGGCGTCCAACGAGTCTTAAAGTACTCAAAGCTAACCGTGAGTGACTCAGTCCTGTCTGATTCATTTCATTGTGTTCTACGTTTGGTTTGGCTGCATTGCATTGCTGCGCACAATCATATCAGAATCACATTACCGATTTCTATCAAATCGATTGAAATCAAGAGTGCGCGTGGCTAAACAATGTCCGCGTATAATCATCCATCGACCTCGAGGTCACCTGATCTGTCTCGTACATTGCCCCTCTCTGGGCCTTCACGAACATCTTCAGTGCAGCCTTTGGGGTCAGGGGAGTCATTGCGATGCAACGCACGCTCACCGCTCTTACCTCAATACCATGCTCAACGTGATATGAACGGGAAACTGACTGCGTCGTCGTCCAGAGCTTCCAGGCAGCCGACGTTGCCGCCTGCGTCAGACTCTACCTTTAACACGTCCCCCTTTCCCGCAATTTCACATAAACCTACCCATTACATTAACCAACATGTTCTCGATCCACCACTTGTGAATCGCTCGTTGTTCTCGCACCAACCTGGTCCATCGCAATCACCCGGTCACCATGTCTCGCATAATTTCCTTGAAAGTTCCCAACTTTCAAGTTCCTCGTCCACTCGCCATGTCGCGATAAACAGTAACTCAACACGTCAAACGACGTCTACTCCGGTCTTCAATAACATTTCGGATCTTGCAGCCCACTATGGGATACCCCAATCTTTGCCCAGTGCCCCTCGTACAACTCCTAGTAGACCAGAACCAGGAGAACCATCTTCAACACTCTCTGTTGAATCTTTCGGACCTACAAACTCACCCGATTTTGCCAATTTGTGCTCGAATTACTTGAACATGTTGTCACAAAAAATAGACAACAACGACGCGACCGTTGTCCACGGTGAGGACACGGCGCTCTGGACGGCCACGCCGTCTGACGCTGAAGCCATTCTGACGGTCATGGACGTTTCTCGGTGGTAAGTTATTCACTCCCACCATATTTGCGTGGCTTACACGATGGGTACCAGCCACACCGGAACTAAGTGACTTGAATGAATACCTCACTTCACCCATAATCGACTCACCCTTCGATGATGAGTTGCTCACTACGCCCGCATTCGGCTCTGCGGACATCAATGCGGACATCCTCACGAGTCCGCTTTTGGATGATTTCGGGGGTGACTCGTTTGGCGAACTACCATCTCTTTTTGGTGATTTCGGTACTATTTATCCCCCAAGCAAGCCCACCGAGTCCTACCACATCCCCGAACCCAACTTCGATGCGCTGTATCAAATGTCGCCCGACACTCCATTCGAATCTCCCCTTGAATCTCCTGCCAATCGTCCACCGCAGCGGAAAGTTGCTGTCACAGGCACGCGTAAGAACATTACGCCGGAGGCCCTTGTCCCTGTCGATGCTCCCACGCAGCAGCGCAAGTACCTTACCCCATCAGCAACCTCTCGCAAGGAGGGTTCCTGCTGTTTTCGCTCGGAAGCGAGCGCGTGCGGTTGCTTTCGGTGAGGAGCAAGACGAGCTCACCGAGGATGTGCACATCAGCCCTTCCATGACTGAGCAGGAACAAATTGAGGCAAAGAGGCGCCAAAACACAATCGCTGCTCGACGAAGTCGCAAGCGCAAGTTGGAGTACCAACGTGAATTGGAGGAGAGTGTTGAGCAGTACAAGCGCGAAAGTGAGATCTGGAAATCGAAGGCAATGACTTACCAGGCCCTACTGCGAAGTCATAACATCGAGTATCCCGAGCTTCCAGACCCATGAAAGCCACTCAAGTAGTCTCGTCATTCTCTTTGTCGTTCTTTTGATACCTGATAGTTCTGAACTTCGATGCTCTGTGTATTCTTATTATGTTCACCATCCCCATCCCTTTCACATCCACTGGCGAAGAGCATCGTCGTATCCCCTTCCCACATGTTCATGATCCCTCCTGACCTACGTTTTTTCGTTCCCACTTCCGATATTTTCTTGATCTTTATCCTCTTATCCTCATCACGCGTTGCCATCTAGTAGTATTCACGTTCCCCGCCTATATGCCCAAGGTTGATTACATATGCGTTATCGATTAGATCTGCAAATCAAAAGTAATGGTTTCTGCGTTGTCATTAATGGTTCGAACTTGTCCGTGCGACTGTGAATTGAGGCTATGCCAACTAAACTTGTCATTGAACAACCAAGAGCGTCAAGGTTCTACGTGAAACGATCTGGGCCTGAAGATTTGACTAATACTTACGCAATACCAACACTTTGTCTTGAAAGGCTGCCGACTCGCCATTACACGATTAAATCCTTCAGGTCATTCTACGTCCGTTGACCTTAAGCACGAGGCCCGTGCTCGCAGGCTCCTGACAACTGACATGTTCTTCACGTCAACTTCGAGCAGCAGCTACGAACGTCTTGAGGGCGGCTTCGGTCCAGGTCGTACGGCTAGGATGCTAGCATGGAAGAAGTTTGCAATTGGCGCTGTAGTGCTCATCTCTGTGGTTTGGCTTTTTGGACCGAGATCGAGCATAGATTTGATACCCGGTGCGTCTTGCGATAATTGTCGTGAAGGAATGGATGCATTTACATATCATGAAATATAGATTCGTCATTGCCTGGCATGGATCCCCCAGTAGTACATACACCCACAAAGACAACTCCTTCGAATCCCTCAGAGGATGAAATCGACATTCACAAGACTACTGCTACGTCGCCACCCTCCCAAACCTCCTTCCCTACCTCCCCAGAAACAGACCCAGACCTCCTCAAAACTGTACACTGTACATCCCCACATTCTCCTACCCTCCCTCTTGTGCAGTATGCCCTCATGATTGACGCCGGTTCAACTGGCTCGCGCATCCACATCTACAAATTCCACAACTGCGGACCCTCGCCAACCTTCGAGTATGAGGTGTTCCGCATGATCCAACCAGGGCTCTCTTCGCATGCAGGATTCCCAACTGCAGCGGCAGAGAGTCTTGACCTTCTCCTCGACGAAGCCATGACCGTGGTGCCAGAATCTTTGCAAAGTTGCACGCCTGTCGCTGTTAAAGCCACCGCTGGGCTTCGACTTCTCGGCGCCCACCAAAGCGATAGTATTCTCACAGCAGTGCATGACCACATCCTCTCCAAATACCCCTTCCCATTTCCCGATAAGGATGGTGTTGTCATTATGGATGGCAAAGACGAGGGTGTTTATGCGTGGATCACCGCAAATTACCTTCTTAATACCATCAGAGGTGATTCGCCCAAGGACGCTCCGCCCTATGCTGTGCTCGATTTGGGTGGAGGGTCCACGCAGATCGTGTTCGAACCCCAGTTTGGCGATGAGAAAAGCGACAATGGTCTCAAGGAGGGCGAACACAAGTATGAGCTTGAGTTTGGTGGGGCTAAGCGAGTGTTATACCAGCACTCATATCTTGGATATGGCCTCAAGAGCGCTCGGGAGAGCGTGCATCGTGTCGTCCAATTCATGGATTCTCTGAGGTCGAGCAAGGATGGCGCTAATGATCGGATGAGAATGGTTCACAACCCTTGCTTGGCTCAAGGGTCGGTGAAAAGAGGTGACGCTTCCTGGGGCAGATGGCGATACCGTGACAGTGACGATGACGGGATCGGATGTTGGCAGTTTTGAGGCTTGCAATCGTATCTTGGAGCTTGTCATGGCAAAGGATGAGTAAGTCCTTTCGTTTTCTATCGACATCCTTCGTGATTGTTGATCGCTCGCAATAGCGTTTGTGAACTCAAACCCTGCTCCTTCAATGGTGTTTACCAGCCATCACTCCTGGACGCCTTCCCTAACGGAAAAATCCTTCTTCTCTCGTATTTCTTCGATCGGATCACACCGTTGCTTTTAGCAGACTCATCACCAGATCATCCCCAGCCCCCCATGTCAATTTCAACATTCGCCACGCTTGCTAAACAGGTCTGCGCGGGACCTACCAGCTGGGAACAGCACTGGGGCGCGTATCCTGATATCATGGAGGAACTAGAAGGTCGACCAGAGTGGTGCCTTGATCTCAGTTTCCAGCACGCCTTGCTGGTCCTTGGCTACGAGTTTGGTGATGATCGGGAGGTGCAGCTTGGGAAGCGTATTGAAGGCACAGAGCTCGGTTGGTGTCTTGGTGCCACGATAGCGATGGTGGGTGGAAATCTACGTTGTCGGGTGTAGTGCCCAACAAGGACAGTCCGTAAAATAATGTGGAGTCATCATCTCACTGAGTAGATGTAACACAGAGAACTGTCATTACCCGCGCGGCGCGCAACACGTTTGATTATTTATCTCATCTAGTCTCTCATGTGCAGACCGTCATAGTAAGATCCTCCGGGCGAGTACTTGTGGAGTAACTGAGGTACTACCCCTAGTATACGGGGCAACGCGTGTACTTGTTTTTACGTTTGTAATTCCGGCTGCGAGCCTACAACTGCCATTGTACACCTTATCGACGAGCTGGCAGTGACGAACGGCTTCTCATCTAATGAGGCCGAATCCGTGCTGCATTGGCTGGCCAATCGACGTATCGGAGTCACATCCGTAGACGCGCCTCATGCCGTCACACGTCGTGACTGATGCTAAGCGCTAAGTCCTCAAATTCGTCTAACGTCGTTGATTTGGGCTTTTTGTTATTATGTCCGAGTCTGCTCTATTTAATCTCGCCTCGCGTGGGCGCAGACCTCAAGACCGTGAGGCCTTGAGGGTTAGCCTAAGGTTAGCCAGAAGCCTGAGATAGGCGATGGTGCGGGGTACGTCCTGGCCACAGGTGGCTATATACTACGCGTAATAGGAGAGTAATAGGACTCGGAGGTGCGTGCTTTTACATCTGCGTGCGATCATTAATCAAGAAAGCAGGTTCTTGTAGACTGCCGTTGTACTCCTTATCGATGAGCTAGCCAACTAGGGGCGGGCGGCCCGCCCCACTAGCCGGACAGCAACCGCCTCATTGGAATGAGTTCACGTGTGATGTGCCACTTCTTCTATCGGTCATTCCTTCGTACAACCATTGGCAGCAGCTCTATGCGTGGATAACGCTAAATTTAGATATGGTAGAGACAGCAGTCGCGGGATCGCCTCTTCTCCGCCTGTCTATATCTCTCGTATCACCATGATTGCGCGTCAGGATGACGAGGAGACACCTCTTCTCCAACGACCAACGACCAGGACACCTCTTCCCTGGGATCAATTCTGGATTATACTGTTCTTGCAGGTGTCAGATCCTCTTTCTCGCCAGACCCTTGCCCCGTTTGTTCCTCAAGTGCGTATATTCCATTTGCCTGTACTTGAATCTGACCACAATTGGAACTTGTCAAGCTCGTTAGAGATATTGGAGTGACTCACGGAGACGAATCCCAGGTTGGTCACTATGTCGGTATCCTTGTAAGCTTGTCTTCATCGTTCCTACCCGTTCGTTCCTTCTTAATCTTCTCCCAAGGAATCAACATACTATGCAGCTCATGTGCTAACTATTTTTCATTGGAGTCAATTGTCTGACCACATCGGGCGGAAGCCTGTAATACTGGTATCTCTGTTAGCAATTTCTGTTTCGATGCTTTCGTTTGGGCTGTCGAAGACCTTCGTTGTCCTGATGGTTAGGTCAGTGTGTTCAGTTAAATATCAAATGGCAGTTGTGACCGTCAATTACTAATGTTCTTAACCAGTCGTGCCGTCTGCGGAGCATTTGATGGGAGCAATGGTGTCATCATAAACATAGTGATGGACATCACTGACGTAACCAATATGCCCAAGGCATTCGCTTATGTACAAATTCCGTGGATGATCGCAAAAATAGTTGGGTAGGCATACAGTACATTTGCTCTTGCACTGAGGTTCACGGTATCTAGACCACTCATTGGAGGATCGCTCTCCCGACCAGCAGACAGATTCCCTGACATCTTTGGGCGATCAGAACTCCTCAAAACTTACCCATATCTCCTGCCATGTTCTATCTCGACGATTTTTGTATCGATAGCTTGGCTAGTCGCGTATTTCTGTCTTAAAGAGGTGAGCGTAATGTTGAAAACCCATACTGGATCACACTAAGTGTAGTAACAAGAGCGTTTCTACCAGGATATCACTTTGGGAGCTAATCAAAGGAGGATCCTTCCCACAGTCATACCAAAAGCCTCACCAGCCATCGAGCGATGTGCCAGTCAATCCTAGGGAAGCGAATACTGGAAGAGTCCAATCAAAGCCGCTTCCGCTCCGCGCCCTGCTAACTCCAAAGGTCCTGACTGTAACAGCGAGTTACGCCACTGCGGCTCTGTTTCACATGGCGTTTACTTCGGTCCTACCTGTTTTCTATGCAACATCGATTGAACTCGGTGGTCTTTCCCTCGACCCTCCTCGCATTGGTGTTATACTTGCAGCACAAGGTGCCGCACATGGCATATTTCAGCTGCTTTTCTACGCTCGTTTACATGATCACTTCGGTGCAAGAGCTGTCCAAATCGCTGGCGTTAGCTCCGGCATACCCATCGTCATTTTATTTCCAGTAATTAATGCTCTGGCTCGATCCCATGGGATAGGTTTGGCTGTGTGGCTATGTGTTGCCATCCAGCTTTCACTGACAATCAGCCTGATCATGTGCTTTCGTATGTCAATCCAGTACTTCATGCGTTCTGCTGAACTGAGAAGAACACATAGCTACCTTACCATCATTCGTCAAAGCGGCTGCTCCAAATCGTGCCTCGCTCGGAGCAACCAATGGTATCGCCCAGATGTTCGCCGCAGTAGCAAGGGTCATTGGCCCAGCGTCTGCAGCTTCGGTGTTCTCTTATTCGATGCAGGAAGGGCATGATGCGTGGTTGGTATACTACTTCTTGACAGCAATTGCATGTCTCGCCGTAGGTATTTCTCTATTACTTCCCCGAGATCCTAGAGTATGGGAAGATCCCCAATAGCGAACGACCGCGTGTCGTCTGTTTGCAGCCATGTTAGTACATCTTCCGGGTATATAGAATGCGATAGTCAAGCCTGAGCCTATGTAGGCGACAGTGCGGGGTACATGCCCACCCCTGGCCACAGTGTAATCAGATCATCCGTCCCTGAGACAGCATGATCGTCACTGTGGTCCATTACTCGTGCTTTGAATTCCCTTGCAGCTGATGTGGGCCCGCAGGAGGTGCTGCTTTGGAAGTGTATTGAAGCTAGTTTGGTTGGTGTCCAACTTGAAATTTGAAACTTGAAGTTGATTCCAACTTCGTGCACGGAAATATATATACATTGTCGGGTGTACTAGTGCCTGGCCAAATGACGTATCGGAGCCATCGCACCACTGACTGATGCTAAGTCCTCAAATCGTTTAACGTCGTTGATTTGGGCTTTTGGTTATTATGTCTGCTCTGTTTAATCTCGCCTCGCGTGGGCACAGACCTCAAGACCGTGAGGCCTTGAGGATTAGCCTAAGGTTAACCAGCCATAAGCCTGAGATTCTCTAGGCGATGGTGCGGGGTACGTCCTGGCCACAGGTGGCTGTATACGTGGCTATATGCGTAATAAGAGAGTAATAGGACTCGGAGGTGCTTGCTTTTACATTTGCGTGTGATCATTAATCAGGAAAAGCAGGTTCTTGTAGACTGCCGTTGTACTCCTTATCGAATCGATGAGCTAGCCAACTAGCCGGTCAGCAACCGCCTCATTGGAATGAGTTCACGTGTGATGTGCCACTTCTTCTATCGGTCATTCCCTCATACAACCATTGGCAGCGGTTCTATGCGTAGATAAGGCCAAATACAGAGACAGTGTCGCGCGATTGCCTCTTCTCCGTCTGTCCAGATCTCTCGCATCACCATGATTGCGCATCAGGATGACGAGGAGACACCTCTTCTGCAACGACCAACGACCAGGACACCTCTTCCCTGGGATCAATTCTGGGTTATATTGTTCTTGCAGCTGTCAGAACCTCTTTCTTCTAAGACCCTTTCCCCGTTTGTTCCTCAAGTGCGTATATTCCATTTGCCTGGACTTGAATCTGACCACAATTGGAACTTGTCAAGCTCATTAAAGACATTGGAGTGACTCACGGAGACGAATCCCAGGTTGGTCACTATGTCGGCATCCTTGTAAGCGTGTCTTCATCGTTCCTACCTCTTCGTTCGTTCCTGATATTCTCCTGAGGAATCATCATACTATGCAGCTCATATGCTGACTATTTTTCATTGGACCCAACTGTCTGACCACATTGGGCGGAAGCCTGTAATATTGATAGCTCTATTAGCAATTTCCGTTTCGATGCTTTCGTTTGGGCTGTCGAAGACCTTCCTTGGTCTGGTGGTTAGGTCAGTGTGTTCAGTTCAACATCAAATAGTAGTTGTGACCGTCAATTACTGATATTCTTGACCAGTCGTGCTGTCAGCGGAGCATTTGATGGGAGCAATACTGTCATCAAGAGCATGGTGATGGATATCACTGACATAACCAATATGCCCAAGGCCTACGGTTATATACCGATTCCATGGATGATCGGAAAAACAGCTGGGTAGGCATACAGTACATTTGCTCTTGCACTGAGGTTCACGGCATGTAGACCACTCATTGGGGGATCGCTCTCCCGACCAGCAGACAGATTCCCTGATATCTTTGGGCAATCAGAACTCCTCAAATTCTACCCATATCTCCTGCCGTGTTCTATTTCGACAATTTTTGCATCGATATCTTGGCTAGTCGCGTATTTCTGTCTTAAAGAGGTGAGCGCGATGTTGAAAACCCATATCTAGATCACACTAAGTGTGGTAACAAGAGCGTTTCTACCAAGACATCACTTTGGGAGCTAATCAAAGGAGGATTCTTCCGACAGTCATACTCAAATTCTCACCAGCCATCGAGCAATGTGCTAATTAATCCTGGGGGAGCTCAACCAAAGCCGCTTCCGCTGCGCGCCTTGCTGACTCCAAAAGTCCTGACTATAACAGTAAATTTTGCCACTATGGCTTTGTTTCACATGGCGTTTACTTCGGTCCTACCTGTTTTCTATGCGACATCGATTGAACTCGGTGGTCTTTCCCTCGACCCTCCTCGCATTGGCGTTATACTAGCAGCACAAGGTGCCGCACATGGCATATTTCAGCTACTTTTCTACGCTCGTTTACATGATCACTTCGGTGCAAAAGCCATCCATTTCACTGGCGTTAGCTCCGGCATACCCATCGTCATTTTATTTCCAGTGATCAATGCTCTGGCTCGATCCCATGGGATAGGATTGGCTGTGTGCTGTGTGTTGCCATCCAGCTTGCGCTGACGATCAGCCTGGTCATGTGCTACCGTATGACAATCCAGCACTTCATGCGTTCTACTGAACTGAGAAGAGCCTACAGCCTGCTTGGCATTATTCATCAAAGCAGCTGCTCCCAATCGCGCCTCGCTTGGAGCAACCAATGGAATTACCCAGATGGTTGCCGCAATTGCAAGGATCATTGCCCAGCGTCTGCAGCTTCGGTTTTCTCTTATTCAATGCAGGAAGGGCATGATGCGTGGTTGGTATACTATTTCTTGATGGCAATTACATTTCTTGCAGTAGGTGTTTCTCTATTACTTCCCCGAGATCCTAGTTGTATGGGAAGATCACCAATAGCGAACGGCCGCGTGTTATCTGTTTACAGTCATGTCAGTGCATCTTCCGGGTATATAGAATGCGGTAGTCAAGCCTGAGTCTATGTAGGCGACAGTGCGGTGTACATACCTATCCCTGGCTACAGGCGCCTATACGGGGCTACATGCGTAATAGGAGATGCCTACTTTTACGTCAGCGTGCGATGCTCTTAGTCACTGATCAGAAAAAGCAGGTTCTTGTGGACTGCCGTTGTACTCCTTATCAACGAGCTAGCCAACAAGTCGGTCAGCAACCGCCTCATTGGACTAAGTTCACGTATATATCAATAATGGCTGTTCAAGTTGTTCCCTCGTACAGCCATTGGCAGCGGTTCTATGCGTGGATAAGGCCAAATACAGAGACAGTGTCGCGCGATTGCCTTTTCTCCGTCTGTCCAGATCTCTCGTATCACCATGATTGCGCGCCAGGATGACGAGGAGACACCTCTTCTGCAACGTCCAGGGCAGCCAACGACTAGAACACCTCTGCCTTGGAATCAATTCTGGATTATACTGTTCTTGCAGGTGTCAGAACCTCTTTCTTTTCAAACCCTTGCCCCGTTTATTTCCTCAAGTGAGTATATTCTATTTACTTGGACTTGAATCTGACCACAATCGGAACATTGTCAAGCTCATTAGAGACATTGGAGTGACTCACGGAGACGAATCTCAGGTTGGCCACTATGTCGGTATCCTTGTAAGCGTGTCCTCATCGTTCCTACCCCTTCGTTCCTCGCTGATATTCTCCCGAGGAATCATCATACTATGCAGCTCATGTCCTGACTATTTTTCATTGGAGTCAACTGTCTGACCACATTGGGCGGAAGCCCGTAATATTGATAGCTCTATTAGCAATGTCTGTTTCGATGCTTTCGTTTGGGTTGTCGAAGACATTCCCTGGTTTGGTGGTTAGGTCAGTGTGTTAAATATCGAATAGTAATTGTGATCGTCGATTACTGATACTCTTGACCAGTCTTGTTGTCGCGGAGCATTTGATGGGAGCAATAGTGTCATCAAGAGCATGGTGATGGACATCACTGACGTAACGAATTTGCCCAATGCAATTCGGTTATGTACCAATTCCATGGATGATCGGACAAACAGCTGGGTAGGCATACAGTATACTATTTGCTCTTGCACTGAGGTTCACGGCATCTAGACCACTCATTGGGGGATCGCTCTCCCGACCAGCAGACAGATTCCCTGATATCTTTGGGCAATCAGATCTCCTCAAAACCTACCCATATCTCCTGCCATGCTCTATTTCGGCAACTTTTGTATCAATAGCTTGGCTAGTCACGTATTTCCGTCTTAAAGAGGTGAGCACGATGTTGAAACACATCTAGATCAAACTAAGTGTAGTAACAAGAGTGTTTCTACCAAGACGTCACTTTGGGAGCTCATCAAAGGAGGATTCTTCCGACAGTCATACTCAAAGCCTTACCAGCCATCGAGCAATGTGCTAGTTAATCCTGGGGAAGAGAATTCTGGAGAAGCTCAATCAAAGCCGCTTCCGCTGCGCGCCTTGCTAACCCCGAAAGTTTCGACTGTAGCAGCAAATTATGCCACCACGGGCCTGTTTCACATGGCGTTTACTTCGGTCCTACCTGTTTTCTATGCGACATCGATTGAACTCGGTGGTCTTTCCCTCGACCCTCCTCGCATTGGCGTTATACTAGCAGGCACAAGGTGCCGCACATGGCATATTTCAGCTACTTTTCTACGCTCGTTTACATGATCGCTTCGGTGCAAAAAGCCATCCATTTCACTGGCGTTAGCTCCGGCATACCCATCGTCATTTTATTTCCAGTGATCAATGCTCTGGCTCGATCCCATGGGATAGGATTGGCTGTGTGGCTGTGTGTTGCCATCCAGCTTGCGCTGACGATCAGCCTGATCATGTGCTACCGTATGCCAATCCAGTACTTTATGCGTTCTGCTGAACTGAGAAGAACCCATAGCCTCCTTAGCATTATTCGTCAGAACAGCTGCTCCCAGTCGCGCCTCGCTCGGAGCAACCAACGGAATTGCCCAGATGTTTCTCGCAGGAGCAAGGATCATTGGCCCAGCGTCTGCAGCTTCGGTGTTCTCTTATTCGATGCAGGAAGGGCATGATGCGTGGTTGGTATACTACTTCTTGACGGCAATTGCATGTCTCGCTGTGGGTGTTTCTCTATTACTTCCCCGAGATCCTAGTGTATGGGAAGATCACCAATAGCGAACGGCCGCAGTGTTATACGTTTACAGTCATGTCAGTGCATCTTCCGGGTATAAAAAATGAAGTAGTCGAGCAGAGACCCTCCTTGTTCGTAACTTAACACTGAAGATATCTTCCTTCCTGGGAGCTCTCTGAGTGCTTTCAACGAAAGCAATTATTAAGATGGAGATGTGAATGGTGTGTAATTCGTCGTGTTCCTCTGACGCTATATCAATCCTGACTCATATCCGCGACTGCGACTCTCCCAAGCGACTCAGACTGAGATATCCCCAGTAATCGAGAATCTTATCGTGTTTTCTGGATGCTCGTCTTTGCAAACATGACAGTGTACTATCATTTGCCACGTAGAGATGCAGATTGCACGAAAACTCTCGAGTCCAGACGATTATGGCATTGATCAGCTGGATACAGTACTGACATGCATATTCTGAACTCCGAGTCATGGAGGAACTACTAAGGCCAGCTAGCATCATGACCTGACCGCGACTTTCATCGTATGCGCCATGACTCATGCTGTGGCACCGTCGTAACATGCTCCACAAATCACTGGGCTGGGCTTTGTACTGTCATGCCTACTTGAAATTATATGCCCTCGTGTGCTGGACGTCTACAGCTGGGGTACGTACCATCCCAACCTAATGCAGACCTGCCCGTGCTTCTGGATAATAATAGTACTTAAGAGGTTCCGTTCAAGCGAGCTGTCACCAGATTCGAGAAGCAGCATATTCCTATGAACGATGTACCCTCGGTATCATGATGTGTGTTCTCTGTACGTACTTTCTTTTACATACACATTCACTTATTGATACACGCTTCACCCACGTTCACGTTTCATTCTCCGTTTCAACGATTCTTTAATGTACTCCTTCGTACGATATAGTTTTTCCCTCAGTCTTTCTAGTCAAGAGGTGAGCACAATTCGCTACTATGTCTGCATGCATATACTTAAAGCTTCGCAATTATTGTCCCATCGTCTTCTAGGTATGCACTTGTCGTAGTTCAGTATTTCTAACCAAGACTGAGTTATTCTTCCTTTGTCTTCTAGTCCGAGCCTCTTCACCTCGTGAGGCTTCGACTAACCAAGGAGCCACTCAATCGGCGACCGAGTTCAATAGTCTGCGCCCATCGTCATCTTTCTCTCGTACCACCATGATAGCACTCCAAGATGACGAGGAGACTCCTCTTCTCCAACGGCCAGAGCAGCGGATGGCCCGAACTTCACCTCTGCCATGGGATCAATTCTGGATCATATTGTTCTTGCAGTTTTCAGATTCGCTTGTTTTCAGACCCTTGCTCCATTTACCCCTCAAGTGAGTATATTCCCTCTGCTTGGACTTGAATCTGATCGCAAGAATTTTGTCAAGCTGATCAGAGACATCGGCGTGACTAACGGAGACGAATCCCAGGTTGGACACTATGTCGGCATCCTGGTGAGCATGTCACGATCCTTCGTTACATTCCTTCCTGATGTCGTTCCGAGCAATCGTCGTATTATACGGCTCAAGCACTGACTATCTTCCATTGGAGTCAACTATCTGATCACATTGGGCGGAAGCCAGTGATACTGACCGCTTTATTCGCCATATCGATTTCGATGTTCTCGTTCGGACTGTCGAAAAATTTTGTCCATCTGGTGATCAGGTTTGGGTGTTTAATAACCACCATAAGCGTCAAGTACTGATTTACTGATCAGCCGTGCTTTCTGTGGGGCATTCAATGGGAGTAATGGGGTCATCAAAAGCATGGTGATGGACATCACTGACACAACCAACTTGCCGAAGGCATACAGCTATATGCCGCTCCCATAGATGTTGGGGACCTTAGTTGGGTAGGATAAAACATCTCTTATTCGTGAAACGGGATTCACGATAGCCTAGACCACTCGTTGGTGGATCGCTCTCCAGACCAGTGGACAGATTCCCTGAGATTTTTGGGCGATCAAAACTCCTGACAACCTACCCATACCTCTTACCATGCGCCGTTCCAGCTATATTCGCCCTGGTGGCTTGGTTAGTCACGTATTCTCGTTTCAAAGAGGTGAGGGAGATTTTCTAAAGACCATGTCTGGATCACACTAAGTGCGGTAACGAGAGCGTTTCAACAAGGGCACCTTTTTGGGAGCTGATTAAAGGATGGCTCTTGCGACAGTCATACGCAAAGCATTTTCCGCCATCGAGAAGTGCTCTGGCCATTTCTGGAGTAGCAAACTCTGAAGAAGTTCCATCAAAACCGCTGCCACTGTGCGCCTTGCTAACTCCAAAGGTCCTGACTGTAACAGCAAGTTATGTCACCATGGCTCTGTTTTACATGGCATTTAGTTCTGTTCTACCTGTTTTCTACTCGACGCCGATTGAACTAGGTGGCCTTTCCCTTGACCCTCCCCATATTGGTGCTATACTTGCGGTATCAGGTGTTGCCCATGGCGTATTCCAGCTACTTTTCTACGCACGGCTACACGATCGCTTCGGTGCAAGAGCCATCCATATCGCTGGCGTTGGCTCCGGCGTACCTATCATCATTTTATTCCCTGTGATCAACACGCTCGCTCGAGTCCATGGCCTGGGTTGGGCAGTGTGGTTGTCTGTTGGCGTTCAATTTTCGCTGGCAACTAGCTTGGTTATGTGCTATCGTATGTCAACCAAGCATTTCTGGCGTCTTACTTGACTGAGAGGCCATAGCCTGCTTGGCATTGTTTATCAGAGCCGCCGCTCCCAATCGCGCATCGCTTGGAGCAACCAATGGAATTATCCAGCTGGTTGTAGCAGGAGCAAGGATCATTGGCCCAGCATCTGCAGCTTCGGTCTTCTCTTATTCGATACAGGAAGGTCATGACGCGTGGTCGGTATATTACTACTTGATGACAGTTGCATTTCTCGCTGTAGGTACTTCTCTGTTGCTTCCCCGTGATCCTAGTGTATGGGAAGATCACCAGTAGTATCGTCACCAGCGACCTGCATGTTGTTTGTTTTCAGCTTTGTTCAGTGATTTGTTGTACGAGTACATTTTCCTTGTATGGCGCGGTAGTCAAACAGATATCTTTCTTGCATCCTTGACTCCTTGCAGTTTTACAGGCTTTTCTGGTGCAATGTGAATCAAAGTGAGGACCTGTTTACGAAAAAAAGGTTCAAAAGCGGCGAAGAGCATGGTAAAATTCAAACATGGAGACAAACAAAGGCCCCAGCTGTGCGCTACTTGTAGACCACAAAATCCAGATGAGTAAAGTAACATCCTTCTCCAGAGATACGATCACAGCGTGGTCTGGCGTGATGCAAGTTGACATGTAAGCCTTGCCATCAATGCATACATAATCCCAAACCTACTTAGGACTGGAAGCGGGGAGGATGACTAAGCGCGTATGTCGACGACCCCAGATAGCGCGCGCTCGCTGTTGACAACGTCGAGGTTCAAGAACCTACCTGTGACATATACTTAATGGCCACTGGCAGGAGTCCCTCGAACTCACTGTCCTCAACTCTACCAGTCGGATATCTGGACAGCAGTTGTAGTGCGTCCGTGATGCTATTAGGCTGTCACTACTTGCATTTCATTGGCCTTTTTCAAAAGCTTTTTGACACCTTTCCAAGCTCAAAAAGGGTTTCCGCATACTTGGGAACGGACATAGTTAGGTTTCGACCCTTCGAAAAGAAGGTTCCAAGGACCGAAAAAGGTGATTAGTCCTTGGACTACTTATCTGTGAGCTTGATCGACGGCCAGCTCTGATTAAAAGGAGTGTAACAGGCTGCGCCCTCTATCTTCCTCTCGTACCACCATGATCACGCGTCCAGATGATGAAGAGACTCCTCTTCTGCAACAGCCGATAGCCAGAACACCTCTGCCCTGGGATCAATTCTGGATCATATTGTTCTTGCAGTTTCCAGACTCGCTTGTTTTCCAGACCCTTGCCCCATTTACCCCCGCAAGTGAGTATATTCCCTCTGCTTGGATTTAATCTGACCACATTTTGTCAAGCTGATAAGAGACATTGGTGTGACCAACGGAGACGAATCCCAGGTTGGACACTATGTTGGGATCCTGGTGAGCATGTCACAATATTTCGTTATCTTGCGTTCCTTCCTGATATCGATTCGAGCAATCATCGTATTATACAGCTCAAGCGCTGACTATCCTCCATTGGAGTCGACTGTCTGATCACATTGGACGGAAGCCTTTGATATTGACCGCTCTGTTCGCGATAGCAGTCTCAATGTTCTCGTTCGGGCTGTCGAAAACATATGTCGGTCTGGTGATCAGGTCAGCATGTTAAACAATAACCCTGACAATCAATTACTGATATACTAATTAGTCGTGTTTTCTGTGGGGCATTCAATGGGAGCAATGGCATCGTCAAAAGCATGGTAATGGACATCACTGACACAACCAACTTGCCCAAGGCATACGGTTATATGCCGCTCCCATGGATGTTGGGGGCCATAGTTGGGTAGGCACTTACAATACGTCTGCTTGCTCTTGAAGCGGGATTCACAATGCTAATCCTAGACCACTCATCGGAGGATCCCTCTCCCGACCCGCAGATAGGTTCCCTGAAATCTTCGGGCGATCAGAACTCCTGAAAACCTACCCATACCTCTTTCCATGCGCTGTCCCAGCTATACTTGCCTTGGTGGCTTGGTTAGTCACATTTTTCCGATTCAGAGAGGTGAGGGTGATTTTAAAACCATGTCTGGAGCATACTAAGTGCGGTAACGAGAGCGTTTCAACAAAGGTACCACTTTGGGGCTAATCAAAGGACTGTTCTCGCAGCAGTCAGATGCACAACTTCCTATACCACCGAACAATACTCTGGCCAGTTCCGGGGAAGCAAACTCTGAAGAAGTCCCATTAAAGCCACTTCCATTGCGCGCCTCGCTGACACCAAAAGTCCTGACTGTAACAGCAAGTTATGTCACTATGGCTGTATTTTATATGGCATTTAACTCGATCCTACCTCTGTTCTATGCGACGCCCATTGAACTCGGTGGTCTTTCCCTTGATCCTCCCCGCATCGGGGCTATACTTGCAGTATCAGGTATCGCCCATGGCGCATTCCAGCTACTTTTCTACGCTCGTCTACATGACCGCTTTGGCGCAGGAGCCATTCATACTGCCGGTGTTAGCTCTGGCATACCTATCGTTGTTTTATTTCCAGTGATCAATGTTCTCCCGAGTTTATGGAATGTGTTTGACGGTGTGGTTATGTGTTGCCGCTCAACATGTGCTGACGACTAGCCTGATGATGTGCAATCGTATGTTAACCCAGTACTTCGTGCATGGTACTTGACTGAGAAGAACCCACAGCTTGCTTGGTATTGTTCATCAGGGCAGCTGCTCCCAATCGCGCCTCGCTTGGGGCAACCAATGGAATTATCCAGATGGTTGCCGCAGGAGCAAGGATTATTGCCCCAGCATCTGCAACTTCGGTCTTCTCTTATTCGATCCAGGAAGGTCATGATGCGTGGCTGGTATACTACTTCTTGATGGTAATTGTATTTCTTGCTGTAGGTACTTCTCTATTACTTCCTCGTAATCCTAGTCTATGGGAAGATCGCCAGTAGTGTAACCAAGAGCGACCTGTATGTTCAAGTTATCCGCTCCTCTATCAGTAGATTTTCCGGGTCTATGTATATGGTGCCACAATTGTATCCACACTTTTTTCTTCTTCTGAATGACTGAGTTCCTGCGTTTTTCTGGTATTTGCCCTTTTTGTCAATTAGCAGTAGCTTACGCTGGGTGCCACGTCTACAACGAGATACCGCCGGCATCGGGTGCTACTGCGACCATCACGTCATGCTGTGTTGTTTCCTCTTAACGTTCATGTTCTGTTCAATTTTACGGCTCTCCTGGGGACCTCTGCTTCATTTCACGGCGTTGTTGGACCACAAACTTCGACAACACCATTGACGTCCTCTTCCCAGCAATTCTCGAAGACGCTGAATTCTTGTACTTAATTAAGCTTAAGCTCAAGGCTCCGAGTTGGAACACGGCGCCACTCTTGGTCCTCTTCTTTACCTTACAGTTTTAGCCAGCTCGGACACCGAAGGAACTGTTCATACACGCACCAACATGTGGCTCCTATCACTTCACTTACAAACTGCAGGACGACATTTTTTCAGTCATTGCAATCATCTCAGCCTGAAGAGAACATGGAGGTCAGTGGCACATGTACTTTCTTCTGATTTCAAATACTGGTGCACGTCCGGCAGCCCAATAATCGACCAGCTAAAAGACTTCGCCTGCAAGGACTTGACAGCTTCCAAGTAACGAATAATACCTCAAAACTCGCGTACAAATTTCCCCCGCCCTTCGTGTCTTCTTTTGATCCACCGAAGGCCAGGTCATCAACAAATGTTCCTGATGACAAGCAAGAAAAGTTGAAGGATTCGATTCGTGTTCGACAGCGACCGCATGGCCCGTTCACTGCCGAGCTCCCCGACTTTGGCGACACTTCGCTCGGACGCGAGGCTAAGGGAAAGGAGAAGGAGATATCGGTTCGCCCAGCTGGCAATCGCAAGCGACCGAACCCATTTATCACTGAGTGACGCAGGGGCAGACACGTCTCGCGCGCCAGTCGTGAAGCGATTGCCTCGTCGGAACCAGCATCTGTGCATCCTCCTCCTATATCCCATCTAAAGTAACATTCTCTACCTCTTCAATCTCTCAAGCCACCTTCGTTTGTAATCAGCGCCCCAGCACATGCATCATCTTCCGAACCTCGATCTTTTTCAATTCTCAAGCCACCTCCAAGGCCTCAGTAACTACTAAAGCCATCGTTCCGAAGCCCCTTGTTTCACCTAGCTTTGCTCCACTTCTCCCAAAGGACGGTGCAGGTGCTGAGCTGCTCTCGCTTTTCCTCCAACGGCACGGACACAACATTGTCACTCCATTCGAACGTGAGATACGGCGCGGCATTGGACCCAGCCATCGCAAAAACAAGAGCTCTAAAGGGAAGTTTGTACGGTATGTACGTGTGTCGTGAGATCATTGGCCAGCTCATACTGAAATGTGCGATGGTACAACAGTAGTGGAATGGCAGCGCGTGCGCAACACCTGATCTCAGGCACGAAAATTGACCATACCCTTTGGTGCCTACAGTTCAAACAGAAGCTCTCATCCGCGTCACCCTCCGCACCGACTTTATCGTGTGATTTGGGCCTACATATTCTGCGAGTACTACCCATTCCCACCCCACCCTTACCCATGTGCACATCGCAATATGCCGCATCTCATCGCGCCATAGGTTCGCCAACATAACCGATTTGAGAGATCAATGTTATGTCGTTCTTTTTCTACACATTGTCGAGCCCAATCGTGATTTCGGAGAGGGCAAGGATGTCTTGGCCTGGGTGCCGTGGCACAAGGTTATGTTTTCCACTGTGGTGCCGAGGGAAGTACTAGGAAGTCTTTCGGTTGAGCCATTGATACGTCCGAGAAGCGTCGTCATTGCACCACGATGGCATATTATGCAGACGCATTGAGTGACAAGAGGATCTAGGGTTCGTGCCGGACCGCCACATTGGCACTAGTGTTTTATAATCATATTGCATGGTGTTTAGAACGTGCTTTTTTGGGCCGCTTATCCAAAGTCCTCCTGCCGACGAGTCGAACGCCAGTGCCTCGGCCATCCGCATGAAAAACACTTTATTCTAAACTGATATCTGGAAGGTAGCCCTCTAACACGACTGAAACGAGTCTTTCAAATTCCGTAATCTCAATGCTTAAGTTTATGTACACCCTTTTTGACTGTACATCAGAATCCCAGCACAATACAATAGGTCTGCAGTTTAGAACGTGCTTCTCAACATCATCTCGAGAAATGCGGGCCCCTCGGCTACTAATTCGTAGTATTGTACCACACCTACATCCTATACTCGTTACAATATCCCCCTACACAGTCCATAGGGTACCGCGCGGCCTAATAGCGGAATGCGCAAGACCCACTCGGGGACGTCTCGGCCCTTTGAGCCATGGCTGAGTTAAAGCGTTCATTGATATGATTGGCTCTAATTCAGGCTAATTAATGTCTGTTGTCTGTTCATCAAAATTAAATTTAGCAGCCATCATGGCGCTCCATTTTCTATTATGATATATATCCTAACACGAACTTGACTCTATGATATCGACTTAGCTGGAGACTACATGCTTACCATGCAAGAAAGCATGACGCTTGAGATTGGCCATACTGGCGTTTAATTACGCTAGTGTTCGAAGACACCTCGATAGAATTATGTAAGACTGTGGGAGTTCTCATTTGTAAATGAGAACGAGCCTGAGGGGCCTGTCCTATTACATACGTTCTGGATAGCAAACGATATATCTCAACTTGTGGGTGGAATGGACTCCTTCCGCGGTCATGTCCCACCAAGTGGATGAAGAGACACCTCTATTGCAGCCTGAGGAGCAGCATAAAATCAAAACACCATTACCCTGGCGCCAACTCTCCGTTATACTGTTCCTGCAGCTCACTGAACCTATAACTGCTCAGGCAGTTGCTCCGTTTGCACCTCAGGTAAACTCAACCTGAGTTCGTATTTCACGAGTTTCTGATGAGCCTTGTTTCGTTTCTCAGCTGATCAGAGATGTTGGAGTGACACATGGCGATGAATCAAGGGTAGGATATTTCGTTGGTATCATGGTGAGTACCCAGTGTTCGCTGTAAATAGCTGTTTCCTGATCCACTTTCAAGTATTCCGTGTTCTATGTCGCTCAAGCCCTTACAACCCTTCAATGGAACCGACTTTCTGATCACGTTGGCCGAAAGCCAGTCATTTTGACTGGTCTATTTGGCATATCAGCTTCCATGTTCCTATTTGGACTTTCAAAGACCTTCGGGGGCTTAATACTGAGGTTCGAGCATCATGCTCATGATTGAAAATATGATGGTTTTAATTTTAAATTTTTTCGTTTAGTCGTGTATTGTGTGGAGCGCTGAACGGCAACGGTGGTGTCATCAAGAGTATGATGATAGATGTTACAGATTCAAGCAACATTGCTCAGGCGTACGGTTTTCTTCCTCTTCCATGGATGACCGGGAATACGCTCGGGTAAGGTCCTCGCATTGTTTTGTGTACCCCATTCTTACGTCGAATGATCGGCTAGACCTCTCATTGGCGGGTCTTTATCCCATCCGGCGGATCGTTTTCCCAGACTGTTTGGGCAGTCGACATTTTTGAAGACATATCCTTATTTCCTGGCTTGTGCTGGTCCAGCATTATTCGCCGCATTATCATGGTTGGTTACGTATATGCTTTTACAGGAGGTAAGGTAGTGGTCAACTTATTTCGTTGATCCATCTCATCTATGTTTAGACTGTGCCAACGACAACATCCTTATGGAGTCTAATTCGAAACAGATGTCGGACCGTTCTTACGTTCGTACATACCAAGCCACCACAGCCTGATAGATCAGATTCCGATACCGTTCAAGGTTCCCCCAACGATTCTAGGCCCCTGCCTCTGAGTGCATTAATGACTCCGCATGTTCTTATCGCGACGTTGAATTACGCGACTCTGGCTCTCCTTGACATCGCTCTGCGCTCCCTAATACCCGTGTTTTATGCTACGCCAGTGGACATGGGTGGACTTGGCCTTGACCCTCCACGGATTGGCAATATTCTTGCAGTGTTCGGGATTGCCAATGGTTTATTCCAGGTGTTTTTCTTTGCTCGGCTGCATGACCGATTTGGCACAAAAGTGGTATTTACCTGCGGAGTCGCGTCCAGTGTACCGACCATCATCGCATTCCCGATAATCAACATGCTAAGTCGGACGTATGGGATTGATGCCACAGTCTGGCTTGCTGTCGGCCTTCAGCTCACAATATCCATTGCTCTCAATATGTGTTACTGTTCGTTTTTTATGTCCAGTGTCGTGGTCATCACTAATCAATCCACAATAGCTTGCGCGGCAATGTATATAGCAGCTGCATCTCCAAATCGTGCATCATTGGGCGCCACTAATGGCCTTGCTCACACAGTCGCTGCGTGTGTGCGCATCATTGGACCTGCATCGGCGATGTCGATGTTTTCATTTTCTGTGAGGGAACCTTATTATGCGTGGGCGGTTTACTATTTTATGATGGTGCTGGCACTCCTTGCAGTTGGCGCGTCTTTGTTACTGCCCCCGTCAAATATGGAAGCGTGGTAACTAGCTTTTATCTCAGTTGTTAGCAGCGGTACATGATACTTGTCTCCTTGCAAGTAATGCTACATACCATAACTTCTGGCTGATCTTAGTCTGCAATAGCGTTCGTGCGTCATTGATCAATTTCCCAGATGCTGACTTGATTCAAATTCCCTTGTTTGGTGTGTCTCGATTCCATGCATATTTGACCTTACTAATAATTGTTCTTCTCGAAGTTTTTTTTGGAAAACGTCCGTCGTCAAGGCTTGTTTTGTATTGTTGCCTGCATACCTCAGCACAATCCTCATACTCAGCATATTCTCTCACCGGCTGCTATCGGCCACAATGAGGAAACGGTATACACGTCATACTAAGTATTACAAGCGATCGCGATGAAGACAATTCGGAAGCTACCCGCTTGCGCATGAATGCATCAAAGTTTGAGCTGTCCACGGTTCTATTGTGCTTGGCAGACCCGAAGTTCTTCCAGATACACTCAGTGATTCCCTAAGTAGAGCCCTACTCTAGTGACTAGAGTTGAGGTGTTGCGTCGTAGAGATGGCGGTGCGTGTTATCCCTGAACGTTGACTTATGACAGCAGATTAGCCAGGTTGGGCCCAGAGATGATCAATATTGCACCAATCGCCATATGAAGAATATCCATGAGACATTCCGCTCCGACATGAGACTGTTCCCGGGAAGTAGAAGTGCTTTTCGCAGAGCTGATCTCAGCTTCAGGGTCCAATGACGTACCGTGTCAGAAGGTGTGTTGAAACTTCGTTATGGGCGCCTGATAACTCATTCGTTCCGACGTTGTGAAATTGCGCTCTAGTGCGGCCGACGATACGACTGCAGAAGGGAGTTGGCTCCAAGGGACCATCGATCGTCGATGATCACTTAATGTATGTGATGCCAGATCCATAAACGATTTACCAGTGCTGTCAGGTGCTGTCACAGATTGTCAATCCTTTGAAGCCACTTTGACATCTCTCACTTATTGCGGCCGCGAGAACCCTCGTTGCGGCCTAGTGCGGCATGCGTAACGTTTCATCAATATATTGCGCGAAAGGGCTACTTTTAAATCCTTCCATCAAGAAATGACATCGATTCCCTTTAATCACCTGATCACTTCGTTCACGTATTGGATGAGTCTGTAGTCATGGTGAACGCCCGACTTTCCTTTCCCCAGTCTCCCAGGATTGTTGGTTCGAACGTTTTTTGCACCGCTGCAATAATCAGCAGACTCCTCGTCGTTGGCCCTGGCGAACGACATCCACACTCTTTTCATCTCCACACTCTTTTTCGAGACTCGAGCTCTATCATTATAATTTCTTTTCGAGTTGTACTGACTGCGTATCCTGCTTTAACACAGGATGCAACGCGTCTCTGTCCGACGTCATGCGGTTTTAAACAGGATTCTCGACGGGCGCGATCCCTCTCTTATTAACTTGCCCATCCCGGTACCATCTGTCCCAATACTTTCTCCCTTGGTCACCTCTCTTGTCGGTGGAAGTAATGGTGGGGCCTCTCCAGTAGCAAGCCCGTTACCAGCAAGTCCGTTACCAGCAAGCCTCTTACCAGCAAGCCCGTCACCAGCAAGCCTGTTACCAGCAAGCCCGTCAACCAGCAAGCCTGTTACCAGCAAGCCCGTCGCCAGCAAATTCGTCACCAGTAAGCCTGTTACCAGCAAGCCCGTCGCCAGCAGATTCGTCCCCATCTCCCGCCACCACTCCAAGCGGGGGTGGCAGCGGTGGAACCGGAACTGGTAGCGGAAGTGGAGGGGGTGGAAGTGGAGGGGGTGGAAGTGGAGGGGGTGGAAGTGGAAGTAGCGGTGGCAGTAGTGGAGGTGGAAGTGGCAGTGGAAGTGGCAGTAGTGGTGGAACTGGAGCTGGGACCGGAACTGGAGCTGGGACCGGAACTGGAGCTGGGACCGGAACTGGAGCTGGGACCGGAACTGGAGCTGGGACCGGAGGTGGAGGTGGAACTGGAACTGGAACTGGGACCGGCACCGGAACTGGTAGTGGAAGTGGAGCTGGAAACGGGGGAGGGAGGGGAAGTGGAAGTGGAAGTGGAGGCGGCAGCCCCAATGGAAGTAGCAATACAGCGACCACCACGCCTGCATCGTCACCGGCAGCCTCCCAAAGCTCCCCTTCGTCACTTCCGGGAGGTACATCACTCATCATTAACAATAGTACCGTCAATCAGTTCAATTCTAACGGTGGAGGACCGCCCGTAAACGTCCAAGGCGCTCCGGTAGTTCAGTCTTCATCTTTGACGGGCAATTCCAAAATGCAGTCCACGGGTGCGCCCACCGCCGGTCTCCAAGGCTCGAGTACATCCACTGGTGCCGGAAGCTCCCCGAGTGATGCTACTCCCACTCTTGCCACTGGAGCTGCGACTTCTTCGCACCAGCTGTCCTCAGGCGCAATTGCAGGAATCGTTGTCGTATGCCTTCTATTCCTGATCGGTTTCATCGTGCTCTTCGTACGGCGTCGCTCCATTGCTCGCCGTCTTCAGCACCGCAAACAATGGTGGCTCGGCAGAAATACCACATCAGATAGTTTCTCTATCGTAGGAGGCAGTGTGGGAGACTCTCAAAGTACGGGGTCACCTATCCTGAACAGGGCGAGTGCTCGCAGCAGCTTTGCTACCAACTTTGATCAAGGACTCATGTTCCGCATTGATTCCCCGACGCCACTGCTCAACCTTGATCTCGCCGCATTCGGGACAATTCCCGAGTTCCCTCCCATGGCGGAAGTGCGCGAGCGCACCTCGATCTTGTTCCCTTCTGCTAGTGCTGTTGCTCGTAGGGAGTCTATAAATAGCATGATGAGCAACGGCAGCGACCCCGACACTCAGTACCTCATTGTAGGAAATGATCTCAATCCTCCCGGACTATCTAGTCCCATGTCCGTCCGTCCATTTTCTCCGTCAGAATCCTTCGCGTTCCCCAAGCCACCCCCATGCCCCAATGAGGGGCGGTGTCCTTCGTCCGTCTCTGTTATTAGTGGCCACGGCCTCCTTTCCCCCTCGTCATCCGGTGCTACCCTCGTCCAGATTCACTCTCCTCCCCCCATATTCAATTCTGATTTACTGCCCTCCGCTCCCGCTGCCTCCTACCTGCCACCTAGTGCTTCTTTGACAATTGTTCCTGGCACATCTTCCGACCCCTTTGCTGACCCTGCCGAGTTCGAGACCATCCGTCGCCGATTCACCCCTACTCTGGATGATGAAATGTCTGTCGCCCCAGGTGATCAAGTCCTCGTTATGAAAGTCTTCGACGACGGCTGGGCGCTCGTCGAGAAGCAGTGCGGATTCTTGGATCATAACGAGAAGGGTCTCATTCCCGTGGACTGCTTGCGCGAAGCCGGCCAGGCCCTCCCTGCATTCCTAGCTCAAAAGCGGGTGAGCAGCTATGGAGCTGATCCGAATAAAGTGGCCCAGATGTTGGCGGGTAGCTTCCATGCGTTTTGAATGACAAAGACTTAATTGGTAAGGTTTTCTTCCCTTTGTCAAAGCCCTCGTTGATCTCGTTGTCTTTCTCAGTGATACCAGCATTATTAGAGATTTATGATATCCGTCATGCCAATCTCCACTTTCTTGCATTGTTAGAAAGATCTATATATTATATCTTGGTCACCTGATGCCTCATCCTGTTATCTCTGCTCCTGCACGGTTCCATAAAATCGTCGTCTATACCACTTCTTTCATTTATTTCATTGTTTTATTTATGCATATGTTGCTCGTTTAACTTGGCCCCTCTGTACTTCGCTGACCCCCCTTTCCTGGAGACATTTATGTTGCATTACATCGCACATGCCGGATCCTCCATACTTTAGATACCTTGTTCTTGCTACTCTCTGTTAACCTGGATTGTACTGTTGGACTCTTGATTTACACACTTCTGCAATGCTTCAACAGTTTTAAGAGTTCGAATGTTTAGACATTCTGATGTCCAGATGTGATTGGTGTGCACCATCAATGACCACTAAACGTGACAGTACAACCCTCTAATCCACACACTAATGTCAGTACTTTCCAACTCCACACACTAAGCCAAGACGAAACACATTGATCCACATTGGTACGGCTGAACGCTCTCACTTAATCGAACCCTGCGTCACGGATACTTGAAATTTAGTAAGCGGTTGATAGAGATTATCAGTCTCTGCTGTCGCGAACACCAGCAGAGTTCATCTGCGTGGCAAGCCTGACCGAAGCAAGTTGCTGGCTTGGGAGTTATGGTAGATCCAAGGCCGAAACTTTTCGGTTGGTGGTGTTAGCCGAGAGAGTAGCTAGGCTTGCATCGGGGCAGTGGACGAACCGGTCCGTAAGGAGCTGCGCCTAGTTGTAGCACAACGCCGGAAATGCCGTCTGAGGATGTCTCGTAAGGGTAGAGCTCGGTCTGGTTCAAGATTCGCCGAATCTGCGTCTCGTTGAAGTAGTTAGGGAGCTTAAATACGAAGGAAGACGGGGGCAAGCGTGGGGCGAGCGTTGTTGGGAGGAAGTAACAATGCTTGCACTAGTTGGTAGCCCAGATGACAGGTAAGTGTGTGTATATGCTATCCATGATGAGGCCGCTAGCAATATCATCTAGGGTGTAATCCCCGTTGACGACGGTGGCCTAGGCTGTACCTAGATTGAGGGAGGTAATCGCAAGGTCTCCGGCCGACGTATTCGCTACACACTCGACGTCTGACTCTATGAGACCTGTCGAGGAGTTGGAAGCCCAGCCGATGTATTTAGCAAGTTGCAAAGAGGTACTAAGAGCTGACTCGGGCGAAGAGACAGGGTTGCTCCTACTGTTCTGGAAAGTGATCTTACCGCAAGGATAAGATCACCAACTAGAACAGCAGCACCTCGTGACTCTGAAGTCAGACGGCTACGTCATTTTCTTCACGATACGCCCACTGGAGAGGCCTCCCATGTATTTCGGGTTAGTTCCGAGGAGATATCTAGTCATATAGCCGCCAGCCGACTCGCCGTAAATGAGTAATTTAGTGGGCTGGTAAAATGGTTGTGAGCGTCAGGGAACCCACGAGATAAAATAGCATACATCTCTGCCGAAGGCCTCGATATTGTCTTGCATCCATTACAGAGCTAGCAAAGTGTCTTTCAGGGCAGTATTGGATACATTGAACCTGAATAACCAGTTAGATCACGATGCGAACAAATCCCGAGTACAAAGTACTAGCCCAAAGTAATAAGCCCATAATTTGCAGTAACGATGCCTCCTCTGTACGAGACCCTGAGGTTCGTCCCATCAAAGATCTAAAAACTTGATCGATCATCATATGTAGCACAATCAAGGTGGACAACCGACATTTGGCACATAAGATCTGATGTATTCACTCGTTGTCATGTTGTAGGTGAATGGTCCACTACTGCCACCATGATCCGACTTGACCACCGCCATGAACTGACGAAATGATCAACACAATCGGCAGTAACGGACAAATGATCCTCAGACTCATGCAAGCGAGGTGATCCACATTATCCCATAGTCAGAATGTGTTATTGTGATTATGAATTATGTTGAGAACCTCGATCCGAGTGTGTTTCAAGAAAAAACATTGAACTGACGAACATGCACATCAAGAAGGCCATTTACACTTTGGTCGAGTTTGGGTATACAGTTAAATGAGCAAAGCCAGGTCGTTGCCTGTTGTCCTTCACAATAGTGGGCTATTTCGCAGATGCAGGTGCTTTGTTAGGTTGTTCGTCTGGTACATCTAACAGGAAGTCGGAAGCGCCGAAGAACGCAGTGGGAGAAACTGGCGACAATTAATTTGTGGTCAAGGTATGTTGCAGCCGTTGCTCGTGTGGTGCGTCGACAGTATTCAGAAAGTGCATGGTGCCCATAGACACCAGTGAGTCTAGGCACTCCAAACAAAAGTTCACCCGTTGCTTGCCCCGTGAAGGTGAAGGACCGATCTGGAATGGGTGCGCGTGAGCTTGTATGTGGATGGAAATAAAAGTTGGATGCAGCTACTTCACCTTCTTTCTGGTAAATGGCTCGATTCGTGTTCGACTGCAGTTGAGGTCATTGTTGGAAACCATAACAATATTACCAATTAGTATGGCAGAAAGGGCAAGAGATGCGGAAAGACTGGCCAACGACCGAAGAGGCATGCTTATAGGCCCACGCATGTGTTTGCAAAGCAAAATGACGCGGCCGGGACACGTCGTTAATCTGCTCAAAGGCCATTACAGTGGCACGGAGTTTGAAATTGTTGAACATTTTTTACTGAGTCCTCCGAGGAGTCGTGCTACCGTGGAATTACTACTATCGACCTAGTGACAATTGTCCAGATTCATAGGTACGTTCGAGCTGTCAAATGTCGGATCATTGTGTGATTGGGGTCCGGGGAAAGTCATTCCCTTTCATCCCCCAGTTTCAGCTCTGGCATTTTAAATGGGTGTGTGGTCAGTATTACTAGCAATCGTTACTACGAGCCGGTGTGCAGCTATGAGCAACCTGGCTTGTAGCATACCACTAGTGGCACTATATTATGCAGCCCTCCACTTTGACGTGCCGCAACGTTCTATGTTTCAGGGCTGACTTGCAATAATGTTAGCTATTCTACTCGGCAAGGTGAGTTGCTGGTGCAGTCGGTCAGGATTACTACCTGAAACTGAAAGATGATGAACATGACCTCAGGCTCCATTTGTGACGACACAAGGCATAATCGAATCTACGCGTCCCTGCACGCTGCGGCATAGAGCGGAAGTCAGGCTACTGACAAACTTTGAAACGTAGCTGTGGAGTATTGCCACGGATTCGTTTCGGCATGAGCTCGCTTCTATTTTGAGGCTTCTCATCGAAGGCCATCGAATCTCGAAGAACGAGCGGTCCGTGGGGAACTTAACTCCAAACCCCACACTCACGTCGTGAAGCGCGCGGATAAAAGTTACGCCACTCTCACTTATGGGTGACATTACTTGGAGTTCTACTAACTATTGGATTGCCTCGAGATCATCGAGCTCCATAGGATAGCTGAGGCGGAGCTGCTATCATGCTGCGGTTCAACATCCTTACAGAAATGTATACTACATCGAACAGCTGCAGGCCTCAGTCATAGTACTCTTCAAAGCGAACACAAGCGGACTGGTGCCGAGTTTCAACTCCAAGTAAATCTCCCGCTCCATCACATCCCGTCCTTTTCGCACTCCACGGTTCATTTCTTAATGCGGCTACATAATTCTTGTGGAGTTGTCAGCTGGAAAACGCCACCTATGCTTAGATAACGAGGGAGCCTCGTGCAGACTTGCGTAGGACTGCACATATAACTTGAATGAAGTCTGGTGCTTTTTCGAAAAAAATTCAAATCTATCTCAAGTCTAGATCCACAGCTTTCTCACTCTTTGCTCTTGCTTTGCTCGCCTCACACAGTGACGTCAGTAATCCTGCTTTGACTTTAAAAGTTTTGACATGGGGGATACATCTTCGGCACACCACGAATACTCTCGCAGTATCGCTGCGTACACTTTGAAGCAGCTCATAGAATGGCGAGCGTCGCTGAAACGCCTGTCAGAGGAACACGAGCGGGAGAGTGTGCAGGACAGCGTCGACCAGCGTGATTCTAAAGGTAACCAGTTGATTTGTTCTGCGAGTGTACGGAGATGAAATTATATCTCAGAAAACGTTCTACTCCCACAATAGATCGCTTTGGATGCGTAAAATGATATTTCGATGTGCAAAACCTGCCTCGTCAATATGTACGTGCCCTGTCAATACTGCCGTCATTTCCAGCTGAACTTAACTGCTCGTAGACCGGATCTTGCATCACTGCTCTTCATTTTCTCTTTCCACCTTTGAGCCCAATCCGTCAGAGCTCTGTATATCATTCTCCTTTGTCACGTTGTATCATTTAGTTGTCACATATTTCAGTATACTACCTAAAGTACTATGACCAAACAAATAGCAAGGCGCTACTATGTTCGTGCTATTCTTAGCAGATGTCAAATACTGGTGGTGGTTCTAACCGACAGGTCTTTCGATCTTATGGCCGCGTGTTCTAGTATAAGAAGCAGGAAACTCGCAGCTATCACCGACGGTCCAATAAGGCACTTGTACAATGCCGTACACGGTCTCTCTCTCGTTTACACGTTGCTTCCAGTATGGCCACCCCCCCTTCAAAATTCTTCCAATTGTTAGCACGAAGAGGACCTTCGTTTGCAATCAAGTACGTCTTGACATCGATTATATCGCTTGAACCTCGAAGCTCGAGGCCTCGAGGCGCGGGCTGATGCATCGATGGCCCGAGGTTGATGACACAAACTGTGGCATATTGCGAATTCCTTCGCGGGAGACCGTCGGCTCCTCCGAGTGACTTAGTTCCTACGAGTCCTCAAAGCATACAGCCCGGGTGGTTATCAGAGCGCTGCAGAATGCGCTGTCTCCTGGCTCTGCACTCAGCCTTGGACACCCTGGGCCTCGTCTTCAAGCTAGGTGTCACGAGGCTCCGGCTTTATGTGCTTGAAGAAGTGGCCGCACCAATGGGAACCGTTGCCACAAATTATCCAGATCTCATTATTCATCCTCCGCGGCCGTCGTCTACGTGCGTCCAGTACGGATACAACAAACAGTATGTACTGCAGCGAAGGATCATAAATATCTAATACCCAAAAGAAAATCAAGAGTTCAGGAGAGAAGTGAAATACACTATTAAACAGATATTCGTGCTTTCAATGATAGTAGTTCTAGGAAAGGGTGTCAGGTCGACGTAGGTAAACGGGTGGTAGAGGACTCACCTGCCGTAGATTGAGGCATGTTAAGATCGCGACTTTGTAGTATTGCCTTGTGATGCTTTCGCTGCATGTTCAATCTTGTCAGTTGTGTCATGCCGTCTACTTTATCACACCAACCTGCTCGCTCCTTCTCCTCTTGCTCTTTCGCCCTGCGTTCCAGCGAGGCGCGCCATTGTATAAGCTGCTCCAGCGTGTATGTAGTCATGTCCTCAGAATATTGGGACAACTGGGCATCTGAGTTGGATTCTTGAGACATAATAGTGAGGGTGATTTGAATAGAGAAATTGAACTCGATGTGTTGCTTCACTCTGCATGTCGAAACATGGGTTTTATACCTCAACGTGGGCCGTGAGACTGCTGCTGCGAGCCCCAGGGGTTGTCGGAAGTTGCAGATGTTGACCGATCGAGTGTTCGGACGCAAGGCACCCTCATGACAGTAAAAATGATGTCGTACACAGTCCCTTTCTTCATGAACACATGCAGGCTATCCTAGTGCCTGGTACCTCGTACTTTAGACATAGCGGTAGGATTGTTAGCAGTTTAAGGAATGCTGGTGAGACAGAAATCACTTCATGTCTGCGAGAGTATCGTGGGTTTGCTCCGATACCGCTCCTTTCGCGAGACGTGCCGGAATTCATGAGAAATCATAGCTCGGTAGGCACATGACTAACTTGAGTAATTACCTATAATCTTCAGGCTGGCTCATCCATATTAATGTCTTCTACCTGCAAGTACCTGGGGCGTCGGAGTTTGACTGTCAGGCGAGGACCTGGTGTGACATCCGAGAGCTCGGCTGAGATACTATCCGTTCATTTAAAAAGAATAAGGCGCCGAGAAAATCATTTGAAGAGTAATGCGTACCTTGGCTATATATGTAATAAATAGCCTCGTGTTCTCTTCGACGCACCTAAGGCTAACTAAGACCGTCAATTCAGTCTAGGGATCAGGTACCTGACGCAGCAGGCACTCAATTTAGAAGGAAAATAGGCTCACATGCCTTACGACACGTGCAAAAATTTTGGAGGTAGGACAAGACCAGAGGTGCCTTGAAGTTACACTAATCAGTGCCGACAGTCACTCTTCAAGTGGTACCTCCGTTCCATTCGTTAGGAACTTGTGGATGGAGTAATGGCTAGGGGAAGGCGGTTCCTTTTGGCATCGGACATCACGTCTTATGTTAGTCCCTGGTACCTTCGCACTCCTCGCGGTGCACGCTGGAAGTAGTTTCACGGAGACGTCCTTGCGTACCGCCTCAGACCTCATGCCGGAATTGTTCCATCTTTCATCAAGTCGTCCTCGAAAGACTAAGCCATGTATGGCTTGCAGAAAAGCCTAAGACCTGACCAACAGTACGTCTTCCTACCCATGGGGCAAGAAAGCCCATGCCTGAAGGAAGTTGAGTGTTGAATAACAAAAGTTGAAAGTGTACGTCACGTCAAGGTACTAATTGCCACATTAATGCCTATCTGAGAGCTGTGTAACATATCCGTGTAATGATATTGAGCCTAGCGCGCAGCCACATCGGCCGGGGAGTTTCACTTTGACCCTGTGGCCGCCCGAATTCTTTTGCGCATATCAAGCACATGGTGGTCGTCCTGCCAAGTAGATGAAGGGTCCCTGTACAGACACTCCGGCCCATTGAATAAGCTAAAGCTTGAGAATTTATTGTAAATAGATGTCACGAACGCAGAGCACGGTATAATATATCGAATGTATCGCGTCTTTTTAATTTAGGATAGCATTATCCAGGTTGTTGTGCATTGTTTGTTCGATGACATTGACAGGCTCAGCCTCAACTTAGCCCCGACTTGAACTATGTATAACGTTCGAACGTTCATAAATAGTCCAAGACTTTAAGCTACTATTGGTATAGGTGCCCCGTGCTTGTGGTATTGCCCGTGTCCTGACAGTTGATTGCTCTCTGACAGTTGGATCTTGCCTTCGCCGAGTCCGAATTGATATGCCTTCTCAGGAAGGCGTAGTCAGTCTGAGTGGCCGCTTGGAAGGTTTCATCTACTCATTACGACAAAACAAGGCGTGCAACTTGTAACGTTCACCCATACTCACGCCACCATGTGCTTACAGCGCCAAAGACAACAGGTAGAGTCCAGACCTCAGTGCTTCTCTCTCACGCCGAGAGTCCGACTCACGGAAGAGCCACTGTTATCACTTTATCGATCTCCACATTGATTGTCACTGCGAACAAGACATCCAGTGAGTTTGTTAAGAACTGCCACAGTCCCGAGTTGATCTGTGAGTTCTGACTGGGGTTGATCCTAAGGTGCCTCCCATACTTGTTTCGCCCGGTGTATCGTACTTCACCAGGTTTATTATCTATTGGAGATCGCTGTTTGATTGTCCTGCTAACACACCTTCAGACTTCTATGTACTACTAGTCTACTTACTAGCACCACAGATCATTGCCAGTCATACGAAAATGACCCGTCGAAGCCGTCGATCAGCTGCGAATAATTGTGCGCATGCTGGTGCTGATGCCAGTCAAACTGTAGGCTTGGCGGGCGATCATAGGACAAGAGGATTTCCTTCTCATGCGGATGGGTTGGGATCTGTCTCTTCTTATGCTCTCTCGCAGCCGAATAGTATTGTGACCTCGTCGGGCGGCCGTGACACGCTAGGCCATGGAGGCCAGCAAGCTAACTTTCACATTGTTTCTGCATGGTTGAAGCCATTGCGTGTCGCAGAGGCTCCTCAAGCATCCAAGAAAGATGTGGTGACGAAGATGCCAATTCGTCAATCTACACAACAACACTTGCTAAGGACAGACTCACCGATTGCTCAGGCAAAGCCCGCACTCAAGTCGGGCAAGAAGGCGGGCAAGAAGGCGGAGAAGAAGGCGAAGAAGAAGACGGAGAAGAAGGCGGAGAAGAAGGTGGAGAAGAAGGCGGAGAAGAAGAAACGAAAACCATTCTACAAGGAGGTGAAGAAGGAGATCAGAGGACCAGCATACTGGAAGAAGAAGGCGGAGGAGGATGCGCGCCTATTAAACATTGCCCGGAGAATCTGGGGACATGCAGTAGGAAAAAAGGCAGCTGGTAAGTGCTGAGCGTTGAATCTCTCCTTCGTTCATTATTTCAAATTGACATATATTGTTTAGAATACAGGCGAAGGATAGTGGCCAAGAAGTGTAAGAGACGTCGCCGTGTCTCACGCAAATGGATGGAGAAAAAGGAGGGCAATAATCGAGAGGCACGTCACAAAAAACAAGACCAAAAGCAATTTTTCGTAAATTTCAATAAAGCGTATGAAGATAAGCTTCGGATTGGTAAGTGCTGTATTTTCGAAAGAACGTTGGGCCATTTCACCATCGCCGCTTCCTAGAGAGGAGGAGAGAATATGCAATTCTCAGGAGCGCAGGCAGAGGAGTCGAATCATCACATGCTACCAAATGGTGCGTGTTGTTCACTTTAATTTTTTTTACATATGTTTACTCCGTTGTGCGTTCTAGGGCCCAGGGAAATAAGGGGAAGTATTTCAGATGCCGGTCCGGCGCAGAAGGAGGCGAAGAAAGTCTGCAGAGTGAATGAAGAAAATGCATGGACGTAAGCTTGGTAGGTCATGATGTCTGCTACTCGGATCCAATCATATTCTTACCGAACGGAAATATAGAGGATAAGAACTCTGAAGTGTGGTATCAACACGTGAAGAAGACAGAAGTTACAGGGGAACACAGCAAAAATAATCTCGCAATCATTTTCCTATAGAGCGGAAGCATTGTGGGCTCCAAAGCAAACAATAAATGGCGCTAGCTATGTTGGAAGGTACAGGTGTCTTAAGTTTGTGTACTATAGGTCTATGACATGGTTCCTAATATGATTGGAATCGGGTGAATGATCATCAAGATGATAGCAGTTATAGCCTCCCGACGTTGAACCAGGATATAAGCTGTATGCTTGTATTAACCCGCGAATCGACTATTAACGCCGCCTCATGCACATATAAAACCTCACCCACCTCATCACATTGCCACGAGAGACCCGGACCAGTGGACTAACTGGCGAGTACTGTTCAGCAGTACGTCCAATATCTGACCGCAAACAGGGCTACTTGCCCACTTCAAGGACCGCACAGGCTTTGATGACATTTCATCCACAGCAGGAAATGAAAATGAAACCTCGATCTGAGTCTTGGGTCCTTGGACTTTCCATAATGGCCACTGTGGGGGATCTTGGATGGAGGTTCCATGCCGATATATTTTCGGTTTTAACATTGTACATTCCTGACCTGTGAACAAGCAGACGTGCGACGAGTATTCCTCGGTCACACGAGAGAATGGGTCCAGGCGAACACGAGCCCAAGGGCAATACATGCAGGCAATAAATTGAAGGCCGGCTGTATGTAAGCACGCTGGCTTACTAGAGTTCCCATGATCTACATAAATACTGTCCGCGATACTGAAACATAAGCTTTCAGTATCACTGCCTTTAGCGTAACAGTTAAGGGACGACAATCTTGGCTAAGTTACACTGGCACGGTCCAGCGCACGGAGTGTGTCTCGAGTGTAGGCGCTGAAACATTGTTTACCATATGATATAGCATGTTTGAGGTCAGATCAATGAGATCAATGGTGGCCCGCCATGGTTTGCAAACATAGAGTAGGAGAAAAAGATGTGTGAGCCCTCGCCACAACCTATACTATGATAACTCGCCTGCCTTTCCGACTTGCCCCAAGTGAGAGACGACAGACCAACTTGCCAGTAAGTGCTTGTTGATCAGAGGTGGCGATATCCGATGGCGATAAAACCTTCTGTCAGCCAAATTCAAATTTCACACTTCCATCCGCGGTCCCGCAAATTTTGTCGGCAGGCTCGGGCCGGGATATGTGGGGTTTGATTCCGTTTGAATTTGATTTGATTTGATGACACATCACTGTAATATCGTGGCAAGACGTAGTAGTAACATCTTCTCTCACACCCAAACACACCATTCAATTGCAAGTTGCTATGAAAGCATATATATATGGGGTTTAGGAAGAATATCCATGTGTTTGAGGTGGCGGAATCAGGATGATCCTTGTTCCGGGAAAAGTTAAGTCAAACTTGAAGTGTCATCAATATCCTTGTATTGTATACGGTAGTTGGCTCATGGGCCGCTGCTATCTCAGCCTACTTGACCTTCTCAAGAGGTGATTCCGAACCCCATTCGTCCTTACCGGACAATCTACTGTGTCGCAGAGCAATCGGCGATTCGACTTCTGCCGCATCAGCGTTTGCGGATTCCAATTCCCTTTCTTAACCCGAGCGACCTATTCGTGGGGCTTACCATCGATATCAGACGCATTTTCTACGTCTATTAAGATACTCAATTTTCACTCATGTTTTATTCTAGCCCACTTAACACCATGATGCTGGAAACCCTCATCATGAGTGCCAACTATGCCACAGGTGTTGTTACACTCATGGCGGTACTACTCGCCGTGTTATACCAGAAACCCTCGGGTAGGAACTGTATTCCGCTTCCACCTGGACCTCCCGCCCGTTGGTTCTGGAGCAACGCCTTACCTACTGTGAAGTGAGTTTTGACGGCGTTCAAATTCAAGATATTAAAGGCTGATGAAGATCGTCCACTCAGTATTGCCCATGCGCTGACCAACTTGGTTCGAGAGTATGGTCCGATTGTGTCATTGCGACAAGGTAACCAAGTGATAGTTGTCATTGGCAGTGTTGAGGTAAACCATCCATACCATGAGCTTCCTCCGACAACTTGAATGACCAGACATCAACCATTTTACTAGGCAGCTGCGGACATCATGGAGAAGGAAGGTGGATCACTGGTAGATCGACCTCGGTCCATTGCCGCGGGTGAGATACTCTCAAAGGGAATGCGTATTCTCATGGCTCGTTCCGGAGATCGCTTCCGGCGCCTCCGAAAAGCGGTACATACCCATCTACAGCCGAAGGTAGCAGATGCATACCAAGATATGCAGCGCGAAAACGCGATTATCTTCATATTAGATATGCTGAATGATCCAAAGAACCACCAGAAGCACGCACAGCGGTATGTCATTACCATGACTTTTTGCGATGGTTTCATAGATATGTACCCCAAGGTATGCAGCATCGGTCATTCTTCGAGTGACTTATGGGAAGTCTGTGTCCACTGCGAACACCGATCCTGAAGTTGTCCGTATTCACAGAGTCATGGAGCATTTCCAGGTTGTGATGCGCCCAGGAGCTTATCTCGTGGATCGGGTGCCTCTTTTGCGCTACTGGCCTGGTTACGGAAAAGAACTTACTGAGTGGCATCATGAGGAACTAGATCTATACAGGCATCAGCTACGGCGCGTTGAGAGTGAGGTGGTAAGTGACTTTCTGTTTCGATAAATATATGTCATTTATATCTTTTTGCACTCAGGATCAAAACGAAGCTGGCCCCTCTTTCACCAAGACACTATTGGAGAACGCCAAAGAACACCAACTCTCTATAGACGAGATGTCCTATCTGGCCGGATCACTCTTTGGGGCGGGCTCTGATACGGCAAGCCATGCAACTGATTTATCATTACGAACTTACTCATTCATAGTTCAGACCGCTGTTGCAATCACCGTTGCTATTATGGCTGCAGCGTGCTACCCAGCGGCTCAGGCAAAGGTGCATGAGGAGCTCGATGTGGTCATCGGGTCAGACAGAGGTACTGCTAAAGGATACAAAGATTTGATTTCTCGAATAATTTCTCGTGGTAGCGCCGACATTCAAAGACTCAAGCTCGCTCCCCCAATTGCACGCGTTCTTATTGGAAACCTTGAGATGGAGACCTGTCATTCGCATAGGTTAGTTTGAAATTCAGCACGCTCCTGCACAATGCTGACATGTGCCTCAGGATTTCCACACCGTGCAACGAAGGATGTTTTTTGGGTCAGTGTTTTAAATTCATTGTAACCCACGTTCTCATTCTAGTCTGTGTGATATCAGCGAGGATACTGCATCCCCGAAGGCGCAACAGTCTATGGGTGCCACTGGTAAGGTGTTACTTCTCGATGTACAACGCTTCATCAAGTGTATGTTTTCAGGGCTATTTCTCGCGATCCTACTGTCTTCCCAAATCCTGAAGTGTTCGATCCCCAGCGCTGGCTTGATTCAGAAGGTCGCCTTATGGACAATATCAAATTCATCGCATACGGCTTTGGTAGACGGTACGTCGTGCCGACATCATTTTTTTTATACCGATCATTGAAATTCACCTATCATTAAAAGTGTGTGTCCCGGCCTGCACCTCGCAAACCACTCATTGTACATTAGCCTCGCACTTCTCTTGTGGTCTTTCCGCATTACTCAACGACCTGATGCCCCGATCAACACGAATGCCTTCCTGGACGCTGTTATTGCCCGTGCAGCACCATTTGAAATCGATGTCATTCCCCGGATCGAAGTTGCGAAGCTGAAAGAACTTATGACCGATGGGTGTATAGATTGAAGATTTTTATAGCCGCCGAAGAGATATTATTCTACATAGAAAAGCTGGGTCGGCATATGCATGTAGACAGGCAAGACAAGTATGTCATTTGTTTGAATCAAGTGAGCGGAGGAAGAAGGGCACCCGGCAGACTCATTGCAACACCTGCATTCATTCATGATACTCTTACAGCGAGTTCTTCAATTCTGTCGTCTTCCATACGCGTTGCGATTCAATCTTCATTCCTGGCTCCCATTAAAGAAATGACCCCTGGTGAACTTTGCGAAACATGTCGATAAGATCCTCAAGTTATCGTGAAACTGAGCGACGTGCAACTAGTGTTCCGCGGCGACACGAAGGATGAATCCAGGGTGAATATGAGGTTGTGGGATAATATATACAGGCCATAAAGGAAGGTCATCTGTACTTGGCTCAAAATCATATGAAGGGGTATGAGTATAGCGGTAGGTAGTCTCGGGAATTTCACGAGACTTTGTCCTAGGCCGCTTCTGAATAGCGGGAAGAGGAGTGGACGAGATACGAGAAAATTTGTTCGGGGTCGTGTATTCTGAAAGCATAAACTGTCAAGTAAGCTGGTTCCTGTCGCGGAGACGCGGAGAGTAAAACACGAGCAGCCAACTGACTTGCCGAGAGACTGCCGTGAAGAATACCCAGTACACTATGACTCATCATAGTACTTGCGCGTGTATCGACAACGTCAGCGCCGACAGAGCACCAAGAGAGAATCCACAACGAACCTCTTGGAAACTCTCGCCAGTTGCGCTCCTCGCTGAGGCAGACTTGAAAGACTCTGGAGATCAGCTCATTGCCATTTCACTCGCATTGGTGGCCTTGGACCGCCGACGACGGGACAGACGCAGTGGTAAGTATGGTAGAGGAGCATATGACTAGCAAATGTCTGAGGATTTCTTTGACACCCTTATTAATGTCTTGACATTCAAAGTCTGGCTGCGGTAGGTTGTTTTCCTCGTTCAACGAATTCCCAGAGATCTGTTGTACAGGTAAGCACGGAGTACAAGACATTCGACCTGTTACACACGTTATTCTAATAATGTGCCTGGTTAACTTCAAAACTCAGCCAGCGCTCCGGTGACGTTACATACTTGACCTGAACTTTAACCTTGTCGTCACGGTCGTCGGTGCCGGTGAGTCCTACGACGTATGCCCTCTGACTTCAAGGGACTTTTGATTTTTGAGTCTTCAATTGCTTCAGCACTCAATTTTGCATTTTAGGTGTCTGAACCACCATGGGCTCGACGACCCGCAGGCCCAGGCTTACTGCCTGCACCCCTGTTGGTGCTAGCCTCAGGCTTTTTTTGCCTGCGCTCTGCGTGGGGGTTTTGACGGAGGCTTCTCACGCGGCGCAGGACAACTTCCGTCGTAACTGTATGTAACGTCTTCGCAGGACTGTTTAGTGGCAATAGCGCGGTGTCTTCGGAGATAGTGCAGTGAACTTGATGCGGGAGTGATTTGTGCTGGCCATGGTTCCAGTAGTAACTCATACTTGATATCGGTATGTCTTTGTTTGTAATCTTTGCACTTCGGTGGCTCAGCACACAATCAGATGCAGTTTACTCCCACATCTTGCCGACAACTTCAGGCATGAAATAAACTGGTGAAGAAACTGCCACTTAATAACTCTGACAGTTTATTTCCCATCGCTTATTGTTCAAACACTGAAGAAATAAACTGTTATTGAGTAGGGCTAGAGATCCTAGATTCGCGAAGAAATTGAATTGAAACCAATCGCTAGTCAGTCACAGCCAGAGGCAGGTCCTTCCCGCCTTGCGCAACACTCGGGAGCGCAGATACCGCGATGACATAACTTCTGATAGGTCGTCCGCATTGGATGGCGCTTTGGTCAGCGTTCTCATGTGTTATTCTCATCGGGGAATATATGCGTAGCGCTCGTTGTGCTACTCGAGTCTAACTATTGATAAGGCCTTTGATTCGTCTCCCACTGCATCATGCAGATGAAGTTCATCCCCTCTGTACTATCGGCTCTCAAGGCCCTATTGAAGGGCCCACCCTGGTTGCTATGGAAAGTAATCTCCATATTCTTTGGCAGGAGAGAGTACCCACTGCCCCCGCCACCTCCGCCGATATCATTCTCGGCTTTATGTTCACCATCTGATTCACCATACGAAAGTGCTCACTCGCTACTTCAAAGATCATATGAATGCACCCGCTCGCAGCAACAACAATCCACGCCCCCTGTATCTCCTGATGTTGCTCCTGTGACCGAGCCTGCTCAAAGTCACACTCCTCAGGTCTGTCTTAGCATAATCCATCTGTCGGTGCTGTCTACTCACCTCTTCGACGCAGCGATCACGTCGTTTTTCTGGACCCTGAATTAGCTACAGAGTCTCATCGCCAGCCGAGCGTACGATTTTCTGCACAACCTACGCCCCCCGTATCTCCTGATGTTACTCCCGTGACTGAGCCTGCTCAAAGTCACACCCTTCAGGTCTGTCTTAGCATAATCCATCTGTCGGTGCTGTCTACTCACCTCTTCGACGCAGCGATCACGTCGTTTTTCTCGACCTGAATTAGTTACAGAGCCTCATCGCCAACCGAGCGTACGATTCCCTGTCCAACCCACGCCCCCCGTATCTCCTGATGTTGCTCCCGTGACCGAGCCTGCTCAAAGTCACACCCCTCAGGTCTTTCTTAGCATAATCCATCTGTCAGTGCTGTCTACTCACCTCTTCGACACAGCGATCACGTCGTTTTTCTGGACCTGAATTAGCCACAGAGTCTCATCGCCAACCGAGCGTACGATTCCCTGCACAACCCACGCCCCCCGTATCTCCTAATGTTACTCCCGTGACCGAGCCCGCTCAAAGTCGCATCCCACAGGTCTGTCTTAGCATAATCCATCTGGCAGTGCTGTCTACTCATCTCTTTGACACAGCGATCACGTCGTTTTTCTGGACCCGAATTAGCTACAAGAGCATCAGAGGTTGTTGTAACGCCCGTTGTAATTGACCCTAATGATGATACCGATTCTCTTCGTCACAAAGCCAGAATTGAAGGGAATCGCATGGAAGAATGTTTCAATCAAAGCTGCGAAGCGTACGCTTGTGACGAGCGAAGGCTCGCTAAACAGCTTTCCCTGAGGGGTGAGGCGTACAAAGCCAACATGGAGCTCTTAGATAAGGAAGCCAGCACAAAGATATTTCAAGGTATGAGACTGATGGACGGAGTATGCAGCATTCGCCAACTTACCTCCAACCTTCTAGAGAATAATAAAGTTTGTTGTTGTTGTTATGAATCACGCCGCTGTCCGACGCTTTTCACAGGGACTCGGGCCCAACACGATTGATCTTCACCGACTCTCTGTCTTCGAAGCCAAGGCATACTTCGACGATGCTATTCAAGGGGTTCGGGACCGTGGAGAATTGTCACTTCGTGTGATCGTAGGTAAGACATCATCCATGGCACACTCAACTTCAGAAACAGGCTTCTCATTGATTGCAAAACTGCTCAGGAAAGGGAATTCACTCCGAAAATAACATTGCCAGGATCAAACCTGAAATCCAAGAATATGGGAGAAGGTATGTGCACCGCGAACGTGCCCCCATAAGTTGGTTCTCATCATAGATGTCACGCAGTTTGGGTTTGACTGTTGAAGTGGATTCACGCAATGATGGCTGCCTTGTTGCGAAGATTAATGATCCCAGCTAAGTTGAACGACAATTTTTTGCGATCCCCATGTACCCCTTTTTTGTGTTATTCTTCCTCTTTTCATACTCGAGTGTGTACGATACTATAAGAAGTGTTTTGGTGTCTTCGTAGTTAAATTCATCGGTCAGGCCCAAAATTGTACTCAAAGCTTCGTTCTCGGCATCCTGTAGGCTAGCTACAGCGTGGATGGTCGCCACCAGTAACTAGTAGGCCGTTGTTTACCCATAACTTCCGTTTTATACCCTCTATTTTGTGGACGCCCTTCCCTGCTGTCTCTACGCAATATATAGCGTTGATGTTTGATCTCTTCAAGAATGATCCTGTTGATTGTATAGGCTACCGCTTCCCATGCACGTGTCGCTCATGGAGATGCTGATTCGCAGAAACGCTCCTGTCACATGACAGCTTCGCATCGGATACCATAGATGTTCTGAAACTGCATACTGGTAATCTCGCATATGTTCAAGTGGGGGAGATCGATCGATCAAAGATTAAATTCAAATTTGTCGATGGGTGCGCAATGCTCTCTTGAAGTTGTAGAGGACAACCGTCTGGTCAGCTCGGCCGACGGCATTTTACTATCCTGGACCAAATATGGCAAGTCTTGCTCCCACGACTTTAATCACCGAGCTCACCTGGACTCTTGATGGCACCCGACTTCTCTCAGCAACTCATACTTGGCGCTCTTAGGATACCCGCACCTGGAAACAGGCTGCCAGCGGTGATCCCTGGACTAGGACTGGCCATGCCGATGATCAGGCAATCAACTACACCATGATCATCTTGAACCCAGCTGGTACCCTTATCGCATCAGCATCTGCTGCCTCCATGCAGCACAGTTCGTTTGTTTCAGCTCCCCACAGGTACAGCGGAAGTCGCCCGATTTCAGCACTCAAATGCGGTTTTTCATGCCGCATTTTCGGTCGATGAACGCTCTATATCCAGCAGCAGCGGCGACGGCAGGAAAATCTCGCAATGGGAGATAACGGAGGATTCCTTTTACCAGAAAGAAGGTGAAGTAGCTGCATCCAACTTTTATTTCCATCCACATGCAAGCTCACGCGCACCCATTCCAGATCGGTCCTTCACCTTCACGGGGCAAGCAACGGGTGAACTTTTGTTTGGAGTGCCTAGACTCACTGGTGCCTATGGGCACCATGCACTTTCTGAATACTGTCGACGCACCACACGAGCAACGGCTGCAACATACCTTGACCACAAAATTAATTGTCGCCAGTTTCTCCCACTGCGTTCTTCGGCGCTTCCGACTTCCTGTTAGATGTACCAGACGAACAACCTAACAAAGCACCTGCATCTGCGAAATAGCCCACTATTGTGAAGGACAACAGGCAACGACCTGGCTTTGCTCATTCAACTGTATACCCAAACTCGACCAAAGTGTAAATGGCCTTCTTGATGTGCATGTTCGTCAGTTCAATGTTTTTTCTTGAAACACACTCGGATTGAGGTTCTCCACATAACTCATAATCACAATAACACATTCTGACTATGGGATAATGTGGATCACCTCGCTTGCATGAGTCTGAGGATCATTTGTGAAATGCGCAACGTCTAAGCCTTCAGAAGCACTTTAAATTCTACCAGAAGGTCCACGCCGCTGCCTCACGCGTTCTTGAGCCACTCGTCGTCTAGTAGTTCCAAGGCTGTAGGTCGTGCGTGGGGATCAATAGTTAAACACTTCCGAATAAAGGCAGCGGCAGGAGCTATGTCCTGCCTATCCATAACTTTATATGCTCGGAGACAGCTTTCCATTGCTTGAGGGATCAAATTGTGAACGCGGAGTGATCCTTAAAAAAGAATTTCAAATCCGCTCGCTGATGAAGGCGCGATACCTTACCTTGTTCGTCAAAGAAATCACTCCGGCGTTGACATCGTTCCAAAAAGCTAGGTGGAAAAGGCCCAATATGTTCGAGAATTCGTTGGAGACAAAGATTTTCCACGCTGATGGAAGAAGACTCCGAGAGTTGAAACATAGCTGCACCAGTCAGGTATTCGAAAACCTAGATGGCTTTCGGTTGATGACAGCAAGTAAAAATAAACTATATATCTTACTAAACATCCCATGGACCATACGTCGATGGGTGTAGACCACCCATGTCCCAGAGTAACTTCTGGTGCGCGAAGGAGAACAGGTTGAACCAGTTCTGCTCGGTGCTCTTTGGCGGGTGTTGCTGTTGACGACGGGACAGATGGGATATCATCGTTCAAATGTAAGGACACTAACCTTGACCATAATCAATCAAACAAACCTTGAGGTTGCTAGCATCCTCCCGAAGGCCGAAATTAGGGAGCGGCTGCGACTTTACTGTGATGATAGGCTCAGGAGATAAAGTGGGCTCAAACCGAGGGTCGTATGTGGCGGATGGCGTTTCTTCAAGGAGGCGAGTTATAGCTTCATCTTCGTAGTCCACACAGACGAGAACGTTGTCGGGTTTCACATCTTAAAGATTACGTTATTAGTTATGTGATTTGCTATAGAACAGAGCTGGAATACATACCTGTATGTACGAAGCCGCACTCGCGGTGAAGGTAGTCCAAAGCAAGAAGTGTTTGTTTGACTATACGTTTAGTGAGAGCAAGAGTAAAAGCACGCCCGTCGAGTTGCAGCCTACGGAGACCGATCATGTTCGCCCCCAGAATGTTGGTCACGATGCAAATGTGAGGACCATGGCGGCTCTTTTCGGCGATTACGTCGTAGAGATGAAGGCAGTGTTGGTGGCCGGGGTGGTCAGGATTAGCCGTTTTGATGGTCCTAAGAGAGTCCACCTCACGTAGAAATCCTTGCACCACACCTGCGGTCGCGTTGACTGTAAGAACCTTGACAGCAACATATTTCGCTGGATATGCGTTCCTAAAATTACCGTGATCCTCATAAGCAGGCTCGACAAAAGATGCACTTACCCCAGGGTGCGCGCAAGCCACACGTTGGAATTATCAGCCCATCCAAGTTTCCTTACGATCTGGAGCTTGCCCTCTGCAAAATGCTGTCCTAAGGTAATGGGGTAATATCCAAAGCCTTGCTCGGGCGACAGCACAAGTGGCTCTTCGTCGCACACAAATTCTTCCCCGTCATCTTTTTCGTTGATCTGCACATGGACGAACGGATCGTCCAGAGCTCTTTTAATAGAGTCGCGAGCCAGTGAGGTAGATATGGAAGTAAAGCGAGGAAGTGTGCGACCTAGGGTCTTGGGCCGTAGAGCGCCACGAAGTGAGTTGGCTATGACAAGCATCATTCAAGTCGGGGTGGTTTGCTTTCATACTCAAGAAATTCGGACATCGATACTATGTGCGTATATATCAGCCTTAAGTCGGAATATACTAAATCCGAAAATTGATACAAAGCGGTTGTTTGGACTCAAAAGGCTTTGCCAAACAAAGGCGCACAGCCGCCCCGTCCCTAAGTTGGCAAATTACCTTGAGCCCGCAGACTGTAGTAAGACCGTCCTGGTCATATCCAGCGTACCGGTTTCCCATAGGCGTATTAGGGAAGAAATGTGAGCTTTCAAAATCGGGTAAGCGTTATTAACATGCATTTGAGCGTTCATCCATTGCGTAGATAGTCGCAAACCTAGTGTCATTTCTTGGTCGACTTCATTCATCGTTCCCCGGTATGGCCTGACATGGTCAACTTCGAGTCTCCGAGCATGCACAAAGAGATACCAGGCTGTTGAGCTTGAACTGCGTTTTCAGTTGTATATATTCGAAAAAAATCCAAACTGTGGGCGTTGCCAAGCGGTGAAAGTTTCTTCTTCCTCGGGATTCAGCGCGTATCGTGCTCGTCTCTTGTTAAAGTTCGGCCCATGAAGCCTAGCGGCTGACGACGGAAGTTCATACTTGCCTTCGCAATTATTATTCAGTAGCATCGATACTACATCTTCCCGCGCAATGCCTCAAGTAAGTTCGCACTTATCTGCATATCTTTTGTGATCCGAACACTTATCGAATTGGATTTCGGCATTGATGATATAGTAATATCGTCCAGTAGCAAGTAATATCAAGACTTCGGACTTGGCTAACAAGACATTCCAAGACCTCGTGACACGGGTATTGGACCTTCCGTTCATCGGACCTAACCAACCTTAGGCAAGCCAGTCCTTGGCATTGCATTCACATACGTTTCTTACATATCTCCACTCCACTGAGTATTCAAGTTCGTTCTCAGACTATTGCCTAATTCAGCATCTCTCCGGGTTTTGTCTCAACACATCGAGCAATATCCGCCTTGGCGTGGCTACAGAACGACGAAGCCACCATCCCCATACAAGGAGAATCCCCGTGTCATTCCTTCCAATCAGCGGCAACCCTTTTCGCCTCTATTTCAGATGATACGATTGTAGCTGCGGGTCTGGCTATTCGGACTCGGAAGAACTGACAGTGCAAACGGGCCGACTCGAGTCTAAAGTGTTTGCACCAATCGGAGATCGAGAAGACGCGGGTATAAGGATGACGCATCTGATTACTCAACAGCGTCGAACTTCTTGATATGACAAAATCCCGCCCGCAGCTTTATACAAGGAAGAAAAACACAGAAAGATGCACAGGGTACGTGCCCGATGTTTTTTTACTTTCCTTTGTCTCAGTGCTCCAGTATCCCATAATCTTCTTTTACTGCGTTGGCAGATTATTTATCCCCATTTTTTTCTGCCGAAATGATGTATGTTTACGTGACTGGTAGCAGCTGCCTCGGAGTCATACTTAGAGTATGGCAATTTTGGTCCCCCATTCACGATCACGAGGTATACGTGAGGTTGAGAGCGATAACAAAAATTATACGTTTAGATGATGTCAATACATCCGAATAACCTTATATCCGGGAGGCCGCTTCGCCTTCATATCCTGACAGGTATTGATTATTTTTTAATTTCTTAAAAACCCTTGTTTTATTGTCCGTTGGGGATGATGTTTATACGCTATATCGCTCCTTGTGCGGTCTGTAGATCCTGTTCTTTGTTGGTGGGCACCATACTGAGGTTTTCGAACAGGGATTATTGTTGCAATATTGGACTCGACTTGAGAATTGAAAGCTCGGACCAATGTCACAAAGACACAAAATCTAGCCAGGGATGCTTGGGCACCGCAGAAGGAGTAAATGTGTACGTCCTTCGGAATCCGCAGCAGATTCACCAGTAATCCTGTCGGACAAATATCCGATAGCTTGACTAGCCAAGCTATGATTATCTCCACGCAATGGTGCGCACACGTACTCGGTACATACCTTTAGCGCAATATCTTTCGCAGAGTGTAAGATCACCTTGTAACGTTGTAAGTGCCCCCTTTTTTGACTGTATAAGAAGCAATCAAATTTGGGTCAGGTACTCAAAATTTCGCTGCTTCATCTTTCTCAATTTGCGACTCATGGCTACTTTAACCGTTGTAGAAGCGCCTTCTGGACCTGAACACAAAACGCCATGCAAAAAATTAGATGTCGAAGCGTCCACAGACACAAATGATACAATCGACATAGAACATGTTCCGGTTGATGACGACCCCCGTCAGTGGAGTCGTACCAGAAAAGTGTGTGTATGACACTCGCACTGTGTGACCCTCCTGACCCTGTACCACTTGTAGACAATAACTTTGTGCATGGTGTCACTAGCTACAATGGTGTCTGGGTTGGCTTCTAACATTCAAAATCGTTTGCCACATTTGTTTTCCGCATGAGCATTTTTTTGACACCGTCTCGCAGCCTCGAACTTTCTGATAGAGGAGGATTTACATGCAACAACTAGCCAGATTAGCTGGACATTAGCGGCGTTCCAACTCATACAAGGGAACCTTCCGCTGCTGTGGAGCACCGCAAGTGAGATTAAAGGCCGTAAGGTGGGTCTAGGTGTACCTACCCTTTTTGATCTGCTTGATGAGCGCGGATCTCGTTTATCACAGCCTGTCTATTTGGTGGCTTCGGCTATATTCGTGGTAGGAAACGCTGCTTTGGCGCTCTCGAAGACCATCGAGGTGATGATTGGTATGCGAGCACTTCAAGCTGCGGGGTAAGCATCCATCTAAAGAGCTTGATCGTTGATTGACCCCCTTCCTGAAGTTCATGCGCCGTTATTTCTATTTCGGCTGCGACCCTGGCCGATATCTATGAGCCTCATGAGCGCGGTACCATGATGGGTATCTTCTATGCTGCACCTCTCTTAGGACCCGCACTGGGCCCTATACTTGGCGGATCGTTGTCACAAGCCTTCAACTGGCGTGCAAGTTTTTACTTTCTACTAATCTGTGGAGGAGTAATATTCTTGTCCTTCCTCATCCTTTTCAAGGACACGTACCGACGTGAACGAAGTCTTACGTATCGATCCGCTTTACAACGACTTCATACCTCCAGAGAACCTGTTCAGAGTTCCGGGAAGTCTACCATCACCGGGCATGAGTCCAGGGAAAGCCAAACATCGGTCAAGGACACTGAGAAGCAGCTCCGGCTGCTGAATGTTCCGGTCGATAAATCAGTGGTGGCTGTCAGGCTATCAATAAAGGACATCAACCCCTTCCCGTCATGTTTTCGAATGCTGTCACGAAAGAACAATGTTCTAATTCTTATTGCTAATGGTGAGTGAACAGTTGGCCTTTTGTACACATTGTTAGTAACTTCATTTCGGTATAAGGACTCGTCTTCGGCTTTACCTATTGCCTTTCATACACGTGTGCCCGCACTCTGGCCAACGCATATGGTTATAATGCGTTAAGTGTTGGTTTGGTCTTGCTTTGCCTGGGCATAGGTAAGATCCTCGCTGCTTGGATTGTGGCAGAGGGCTAATTTACTATGAAGGAAGCATCGCTGGGAGTGTGATTGGTGGGCGTTGGTCTGACCGGGTGCTTGCGAAGATGATGGAAGCGAATGGAGGAGAGTGGTACGCAGAAGTGAACCTTTTTTTATACTCCTGCACTGGAGCTCTTGATTGATGTCTTCCCAAGATGCGCTTGGAGAGCTCGACACTGGGGATGCTGTGGCTACCTCCTGCTGTCATCGGTTATGCTTGGGTGTGTGAAAAGCATGTCAATGTCGCTGTCATTTGCGTCATGCTCGTTCTGATTGGATTCTCCTCCATGTCGGTACACCGGTTATTCGTCGTTATTGCTCTGACATCTATTCCCAGATGGATGTATACTTGTACATTGGCATACCTCGTTGATGCCAACCCTGGTCGCTCATGTACAGCAGTGGCTACAAACAGCTCGTTCCGAGGATCCCTGGCTTTTGTTTCGGTGATGATTGCTGTACCGCTTCAAGTGAGTTCCCTTGATATCTGCTGTCTCACAAATCCTGACATTAGCCCACTTTCCCTGTAGAATGCTTTAGGAGATGGGGGGTTGTATACTGTGTGGGCCGGCATCTTGATTGTGACGGAGTTATTGGTTATATTGGTACTGCGCAAGGGAGAATCATGGCGCAGGGAAGGTGAGGAGCGTGAGCTAAAATACTAAGTGAATGAATCCGCGTCTTGTATTACACTTATATGATAATCTTCCAACAACTAGATCCGGATTGCAAGACCGGTCAAACATTATGTAGTCTGTTGTCCTAGTCGAGCTCACCGTAATTAACAAGACTCGACTGGAGCTAACGCTTCTTGTCGACATCATTATAATCACTGGAACAGTAATCCTCAAAATCCCGCTTCCTGTCGACCTGATCATAATCGCTGTAATCATTCAGACCCGTCGCGAGCTCACGCTCCATACTCTTTCCTAGGAGATCACGTTGAAAGCTGATGTCAAGGTTCTCTCGCTTAGCTGAATGATACATTGTGGCAACTGAGTGGATATGATACTGCTGATGATCATGAATACTCACAGGAAAGTTTTGAGATGGCTCCTGGCGTGGGTGACGCCGCAGCAAGAATGACGAAAGATACAAGTGCACTCAAGAGCACAGGAAGCTGCATGTTTGGTGGTAAGAGGAGCGACTATTTTGTCGATACACTACACTGAGGGCAGAGGGCTTTTATACGTTCTCGTAGGCCCGCCCCATTTGGCCTCTTCCACATGCATGTTCAGATTGGGTACAGGGGTCCTGACTCCTGGACCACGTTTTCGAGCTTCGAAGCGCCGCATCGCCGGGACACAACATTGAATAGCCTTGTATGGTAATTGCCTAGTGACTGATACATCATACAAATGAGTCCGCTGCAGAAGCTCCACCATCATGACTCACGGTGCAGTCGCACTAGTACTGCGCAGTAGCGTGAGAGGAGCTCAAGCTGCCACGTCACATTGTGCTGTCATCGCCAGCATATCTTGCGCTTATGTAATGCAGTCGTCGAGTACAGTTTATTTCTGCCGACCTACGATGGACGGATGAATCGTTGTGGCTCAAAGTTAAGTTTCTCCACCTTGCCGGAGCGCCACTGCTGGATATGACGAATTTTCCACGGGACTCCGAGCAAGACACTTGAAATGACATGAGTGCTTTTCAAATTCCTTAGGCTGCCACATCGGCCATGTGTATGAGAGTAGCAGTATCTAGGTTAGGGTCCCGGGAATTTGCACCAGGCAAATTTGCCCTGCAAATTTACCCTGCAAATTTACCGTGAATGACAGTGTCAATTTCACACCCTCGAAAACATAGTGTCAATTTGGGTGAATTTGTTTCTACTGGACCCAGAACACCTGAAAAGCTTATATATGATATACTGGACAATCCTGACAGCTCAGACGCTTGAAAGATTTGCATAGCTTATTGTGGCTCTAGTATCTACATAGTTGAAATAAGGTTTATATTTGGTCGAACACCATTATGCCGATGATGACCGAAATATTGTGAAAATTAGGAACTTGAAATCAGTCCGTAATAATTCCAACAGCGTTACAGCTTACATGGAGCCAAATCTCAAGGATCGACTGGCTGAACTGCGACAGTATCTCAAGGCGCTACCATCCAACATTCCCGTCCCAAAGGAATCAAAGTATAATTTTTCCGACTTCAGCTTGGACGCCGATTGGACTGCAGAAATCGGAGAAGCTGTAGCTGTCAACCGAGAACTAGAGGTCAGGTTTGGAAGTCGTGCCGGTGGCCTGAAAATCGTGGAGCGAGGGCCAGAGACAGAAGCTGTTGTGGATGTTCTCGAAACTTGGATCAAAAAATATCCAGGCGACATTCTCTTAGAGAAGTGGGTCTATGACACTCTCGAAGCTGCGCGAGGTCTCATTCTTGCAGCCAGCAACACTGTGAGTCAGTTTTATCTTATTTCTAATAAAATATTGACGTACTAGTATATAGTTGCCGGTCTTCGACGTGGAAATAGATTCTACGAAGCACAAGCCAGTCAATGTCAATAATCATCAACCCGAGAAAAGAAAGAAGGTTCAGAAACTCGATACACATGTCCTGTCAACCTTCGATGATGACCGGTACCTTGATGCTGATGAAGACGAGGATGCTCGCAAAGGTGGTGCTAAGATGCACCCACTACTTCGCAAGATTTCGAAGCCTTGTCGTCTGGCAAGCGATCCTACTGGTACCAAAATTGTGCGGTGCATTGCTAGCCATGGGTGTAATGTGACATGGGCATGGCCAAGAGCTCGACAACGTATAATGAAGCACGCTGCCCATGAGTGTCCAAGCATGGCAAAAGAGTGGCGGAAAGAAGCAAGAGAGTATATGGCGTCCCAGGCAACAGGAGGGAAAGCAAAGGTCGCAGAAGAAGCATTGGACTCGGATTCTAAAGAACATGTTCTTGCGTCGGAGGTAACAGAACGGCCAATGAAGAAAGCGAGAATGGAGTTGCAGGCTGCATCAAGTTCAAAATCAGTCGTGCCATTCAATAAGGCATATGTTATGGAAGGAACAAAGCAGTTGAAGATGAATGGGGATCACGCACTGATGCTATTCGTTACGTGCATTGGAGTTCCGCGCGGTTCAAACAGATGATCAACGATGCACCCGGTCGTTCCACCACCTGTCCGACCACCTATGAAAAGAGATATCGCAATAAACGACTCGGATGACGAGACCAGTGAGGGACAGTGGCCTTATGATGGTGATGACGTGAGCTTCAATGGAGAAAAAAGTGACAGGTTTGATGTTGGTGATCATCAACTTATCATCAGGATTCCTTCTCGATATTCTCTCAGACCAGCCTGTGCAGCTTGAGCCAACCGCTTCCGCGAGTCACGGACCTCCATCCAAGCTGACGTCTGACACTGCAACTTCATCGACGACACCAATGGATGACGAGTGGGAGACATGGGAGTCTGTAGAGTAAATTACAGTCAATTAGGTGAAATTCACCTGCAAATTAACGCTAATTAGCGTCAAAAAGCTGGAGCTTTCGGGGGCTCTGCCCCCGAACCCCCGTCAGTAAATTTGTGTGAATTTCGTGTCATTCACACCTGTAAATTTGGCCCTCTGTGAGGGCCATGCTAATTAGCCTGTCAACCAGACGCCATACCCTAATTCCCGGGACCCTAATCTAGGTGCACAAGTTGTGATCGTCTCGTTCTACTGCAAGCTCAGATGGGTCAAGCACACCAACCCTGAGAAGAAAAAAAAAGGTATAAAAAGCCCTCTCGAAATTGTTGGGACGAAGTAGTCACTCAGCTGCAGCTTTCTCTTCTCTTCAGCGCTCTCACGTCCGTCGTCAGTCTTCCTGGGGTGTGAACACATACCAAGAGCCATCATGACGCACTACTGTGAGGATTCGTGACCGCTAGCAACGCCAGGACCCACAGATATAGGTAGGGATGCTAGTTCGGACAAATTTTCAAGGTCTGAGGGCCATATACTTGATTCAATCCGGACAAATTTCAGTGCGGCCCAGGGACCTGGTCCTTTATGCGAACGGATGCCGGCTGAGATAACGAAGGCCTGATCCGTGTCCAGACAAATCGTTAAGTAGTTTGTTGGACTGAGTAGATTGGGCGTGAAACTAAGAGCTTGTTGGTATAGGTTGGCAACTTTGCATTCGCAATTCGGAACCACGATCTGCCCACAGCGGTTACCGTGGTATAGTCCACGTATCTGACAATGACGCAAATCATGAGACGGGGGTGTTGGGGTAGTGAGACTAGTGACAAATCAATATTGTCAAGGTGCTGAGCGTGGCCCAAGACCAGAATAAGGAGTCTTCATATACAGGACAAAGTAAGAACAGAGGAAGGGACCGTTGACGTCATGGACTTCCGACATTCACCTCCTCGGCAAACACCGAGAAGCATTTGAAACACTCGACCCACTCCAACTCCGCAGGTCGGCAGGACACTGGTATATAGCCCGGCCCGTACTACGGTAGAGGCTCCCACAAACCGCTCAGGACAGGACACTTGCTGAGGCTGGCATGTTGCGTTAGATCTTAGAGCATAAGCACTCGCGAAACCAAGATGTTGTGTCCTCCTTTGCTGATTGTGTTCCTTCCAGATTCGTTGACTGGTATTTATTTACAGTGTACACGATATCCTCCCCGTCTGTACCTCCCACGCTTCATCAGCTCTCTCCCTCTTCCGGTCCAGATCTTGCTGCTATTATCGCGTGGCCAACCCTTCAATGTCAGCATCGATATTCCTGCGGCTGATGTCCTCTTGTATTCGTTCGTCAGATTCATACAAGCGTCCACGATATTGACGATAGTAAGTACTCGGCAGTCGCGCCCATGATCGCGACCTGCCAAAGAATCTGTAGGTCAATAGTACCGAACTGCCAATCACTATGTTATATACTTTCACAGGCTGCGGGTGGGTCTGAGGATCGCCTCGAGTCAGCAAGTTAGCGGTGTAATTGTTGGTGTAGGTTAGGTGGAGCAGGATCTTTGCAAATTGAAATGACTGGTGCATCAAACGTTATGCATGCGGACATCCGGCTATTAGTGATTAAAATAGAGTCTACTGAGATCTTCGAAGTCAAGAATTCGGTGCAGCGTCGCAGTGAAAGTCGTAAGCGTTGAGCTGGCGCGTAAAGAAAAGCATCATTAATTTAATGAGTGCCCTATCATATCATTTGGCAGGTGACACAGCTGACGCTGATTCAGAGGCAGCTAGAGGAGATAAGTCAGCATACGCATGCAGACAGGGAAAGAGATGGACATTGAAATCCGCAATCGTTCACGCTCCTCTTCTGATTGGAGAAATGACTCGCGGGCATCACTATGAAGCACGTCAATGAGGCCCTCAAGCTACATAGAACTGAAAAATGCGTAATCAGTGCTTCACGCTGACACGAGGGATGAGTCTAGGGCGAAAATAACTGTGCGACAATGCGTGCAGGTAATGAGGGAAGGTGGTCTGTACCAGAGAGCACTTTTGAGAGGTTCCGATTCAGATCCAACACTAGGTGATTATACAGGACAATCATTGGAAACACAATGTACTCATCTGGCATGCCAAAATTCCCTTGCGCACTGTCTCTCGCACCGCACCTATGATGTCTCGTGTGCCATGATAGGTCATCTAGTACGTCAGCAAGGACTGCATTGTGTTCTAAGCGGAGGTAGAGCTTTAAACGAGCGAGAGATGGTCAGAGTTCGGAGTACATATGAACAACAATGTTAGCTCTGAAGTAAACTATAGACCATAGATAGATGCGAGAAGCTATGTTTACTTACTGGACGATGCACTGGCTTGAGTATATGCATTGAAACATGACTAGAATTGGATGGTTGTTTGCACAAACCGATGCGATAAGAACCTGTGAATGGACGATTAGCGCCGTCTCGTGACATACAGCATGTAGGACGTAAAAAAACTTGCATATCTTTCCAGTTTGCCAAGCAACAGACCAGTAGACAAATGGCGAGTACTTGTCAACTCGTTTGCCCCCATAACTGATCACCATCTGCAGCAGAGTCGGATTGATCCACCAGATTACAGTAACGAGCTATGACTTCTAAATCTTCTGCAAAGCTGACCTTCGAGGAAACTTCAACCCCGGCGCAAGGCAAAGGGTCAGCTCCAAAACACAAGTTTGAAGGACACGAGGAGACGATTTTGGGGTTCGTCTTCTTGCAAGACAATGTCCACATTGTGAGTGGTTCATCGGACGGCACTATGCGCAAGTGGAACTGCGACACGGGACTTCTCGTCGGGGAACCATGGAAGAGGAATGGGGGAGGTATATGTGCACTGGCGCTTTCACCGGATGGGAAGACAATTGCTTGTGGGAGAGAGGACGGAAGCGTTCAGCGGTGGACTACCAATGGGGAGATGATCGAAGGCGTTTGGACGGGTCACAGCAAGGCGGTGTGGTCGTCCTCGTGGTCACCTAGCGGAAGTCATATTGCCAGCGGGTCCAGAGATGGAACAATTCTCATTCTAAATGCAAGAAGTGGGAAAGTCAAGGTGGGCCCGATTGAGACGAAACAAGGCTGGGTGTGGAGTCTTGCATATTCACCTTCGGGTGACAGAATCGCATCTGGCGGGGACAAGAAAACAATTTGCGTCTGGGACACGAAGACCGGCGAGCTTGTTGTTGGCCCCATCGAAGGCTTGGGGAACTCTGTGACGTCGTTGGTGTGGTCGTCAGACAGCACAAAACTGTACTCCGCATCCGACGAATTCGCACGTGTTTTCAACAGCACATCAGGCAAACTACTCCATCGCTTTAAATTCAAGCACCGAAATATCGATGCATCCGACGAATTCGCACGTGCTTTCAACAGCACATCAAGGGCCTGGCTGCCCCCCAACGAATTTGAAAGTCATCTCGACAACACACCAGAACTAGTATATCACCATAATATCTTGCATTCCATCGCCCTTTCACCCACACACAATGTCCTGGCATGTGTGGGCGCCAATGGCGTTGCACAGCTTTGGGACACAGGGTCCCACCAGCAACTCGGCCAGCCATTGCACGAGGATCACAGATTCACCCTTCGCTGCGTGTCGTTCTCTCCAGACGGGAGATACGTAGCATATGGCGGATACGACAAGAAACTTACTCTATGGATGCTCAAAGACATAGCTCCTCAGCTTCCAGCACCCGCACTACTTCAGTTTCTACCACCCACACTACTTCAACAAAGTGACCGACAAAGCACACAGGAGGAAACTCGGTCTAACTCCCCATTATCGTCTTGTCTGGATGTCAGTACTTTCACGTTTGACTTCCTGTCTTGCTCACAGTGCTGTTGCAGGCTGATGCTACGGGAGGTGGTGGCTTCATCGATGATGCGCACGACGATCCGTACAACAACAATTTCTTCCAGGTAGGACTCTTGTTTTCATCCAAGGGTTCTAACACTGACAACAAGTACTTGTAGTCTTCGCAGCAATCTCTTCCATCGCCATCGCCTGGCATCCATGTCCCTTCCTTGTTTTCGGCTCGCCGCCTCTGGAATGTCATCTCTCGACGTCGCCCACCAGATGAGTCTGTTCCGCGAGAACGCTCCAGACGTGGTTTCTTCGGTCGTCGTGCTCGCTCAAACTCGTCCCTGGAGCTCGCAACTACGATACCCAACCAACCAGTGCCAGAAGGGGAAGGCGAACAACGTGAAACTGTTGATGACGTAAGTGCTGTTTCGACTCTCACACACCGTCATCTTAACACGACGGCCGTCAGCGCGGTTCCGTACATGGCTCACTCAGCGCCAGAAATGATGAAGGTAGACAGCGAGATGATCCTCTCGCAGACGCGCGGAGTCCACTGTCTGATGATCGTACTTCCACCACCCACCTGCATAGCAAAGATCATCGAACACTCTGGAAACGGCTACTGCAGGCTCGAGGGAAGAACTCCACATCTGGTTCCCTACATCCCAGTACTCGACCTGCTAATGCGCCCCAACAAATAGTGCACAATCCCTGGCACTGGAATTCCAGCTCATTTCCAGCAGGGTTTTTCAGACGTCCTGTCGATGTTGCTGCTTGCCGCGAGGAAGATGTGAGTAACTCGACAATACTCCCCTTTCATGTTATCGAAATCGCTTTGCAGAGATACGGCATTACCCCTGAAACTGATGCGGAAGCGGCCGCAGCTATGCTACGCACGAATGACGATGTGGCCAGCAGTTCAACGCGACCAGGTCAACCTGCAGTGGTGGTACATGTTTCCCAAGGACGGCCCACACAAACACAAGCCTCGACAAACGGGCCAGAAGAAATTGCAGTAAGCTGTTGTGGATTTGTCGTTAGCCTGAGCTGTCGTCGTTCCGACTCGCATCAGCCATGAGTTCATTTACTGAGGCATTTCATTGACCTAGTTCTTTTATGTACATTGTATATGGACTGCATATCTCATACTCAGCTTTGCGACGTCCTCATAGATTTACACGAGCAGTATTATATTCATACAGAGTTGTCCACGGTGCACTGTCACTCACTCGTTCGCGATTGTACTTTCTTCACCCACCTGCTTGTACCTCTGGTCAAGGCCAATTAAACAAAACCGGGCATATGATGAATTTATCACTACCATTGCGCAAGGGAGTATCTGAGACTTGTGGTCGATGACTTTGGTTTGTTTTGAGGTGTGCAAGGAAATATTGGAAGCGCTGGGCATCTCTAACAGCGAGGCCTGGAAGAAAACCTTGGCAGGATTTGCCTTGGGAGTGGGAATGGCCCAGTGATTGAAAATCCTGCACCACATTTAGCAAAGTCATCGTGCCACTTGAGTTAGGTGAGCACATTAATATTTTGGCACAATATTGTCTAGCATCTAGGTCTGGTATGTTAACTGTGAATTCGTTAGCATAAACTTCCTCAAGCATCAAATCAAAGCTAAAGCCTCATAAGCAATGAGTTGTGCGTCTCCAATGTGATAGGAAAAGGTGCAACACATTGTCCTCGGCCATTTTCAGGTGAGTGGGCCTCCGGACGACGAGTATTTCACCACCACAGGAAGATGAATGGTACGACATCCAATATGCGACACAATTGGCTGGATGAACCTATTATACTAGGCGAGCGATCATAAATGTTGTGTCAGTGTCGCAGCAAACAGTGTGTTGAACTGATGGGCAAAGAGAAAATGCATTCGTACATACTGATATCAGCGAGGAGTGTATCATGTTCTTGGTTAGAGTAGAGCTTTAAACAAGCGAGACATGGTTGGAGGTCGGAGTACATATGAACATCGTTAGCTCTGAAGCAAACTATATATAGATGCGAGAAGCTGTGTTTACTTACTGATCAATGTATTGCCTTGGGTATGTGGATCGAAACATGATTGGAATTGGATCGTTGTTTGCACAAACCGATGCGATAAGGACCTGTGAATGGACAATTTGCACCACCTCGCGAAATCCATGCCTTCCATCTGCAGGTCATAAAACTCGCCTGTCTTGCTAGGTTTCCCCTAAACAACTGACCAGTATACCAACCAGTGAGTGCTAGTCGACTTGTTCGCCTCCAAAATTGATCACCGACCACGGTAGAGTCACCAGATTACAGTAACGAGCCATGGCTGCTAGATTCTTTGCAAGGCGGACCCCCAAGGCCTTGGAAGCTTCGGCCGCACCGCAATGGGAAGAAATAATTCTGAAGCACGAGTTTGAAGGACACAAGGGAGCGATTTGGAGTTTTGTCTTCTTGCACGACAATGTCCACATCGTGAGTGGTTAGGCTTTTGGAAGGGTCATAGCGAGGTGGTGCAGTCGCTCTCGTGATCACGCAGCGGAAGTCATATTGCCAGCGGGTCCGATGATGGAATAATTTTGATTCAGAATGCAGAAAGCGGAGAAGTCGAGGTGGGCCCAGATGATACGGAACAGTACGGGGTGCGTGCTCTTGCATTTTCACCTTCTGGGGAGAGAAATCTGCATATGTTGATGTATACACTGTCAAACGTATCAGCTGTAAAGCTTACTCGCGTAGTACGTACCTCCTAGGCTCGGTCAGCTCTCTCCCTCTCCCAGTCCAGATCTTGGCTGCCATTATCGCATGGTCAGCTTTGTATGCAAGCACCGATATCTCTGCAGTTGATGTCCTCTTGTATGCGTGCGTCAGATTCATACAACCGTCCACAATATTGATGATGGTAAGTACTCAGCAGTCGCGCCCATTATCGTGACCTGCCAAAGAACCTGAAGGTCAATAGTGCCAATAACTTGACGTACTTGTATCTTATATACTTTCGCAGGCTGTGAGTGGGCACATAAATGTATTTCATGAACTGAGGATCGACTCGAGTCAGCAAGTCAACGTAATTGTTAGTGTAGGTCAGGTAGAGCAGGCCCCTTTCAGATTGAAATGACTGGGTGTCGAACGTTACACGTGTGGACGCCAATGGCGATTAAAATAAAATGTGCAGATCAGATGCTTTAAGTTTGGTGTAGTGTTGCAACGGAAGTCTTTAACGTTGAGCTGGCGCATAAAGAAAAGGACTATTGTTTAAATGGGCGCCCAATCATTTGCCAGGCGACACGGCCGACATACTAGTTCAGAGGCAACTAGGGAAGATGTGTAAGCATACGCATGCAGACAGGGAAAGATATGACATAACATTTGGTTGTATGGTAGAGAGAGGAAGAACAAAACCCGTCAATCACATTACAATGAACATTGAGATCTCCACTCCTCCTCTTTCGATTGGAGAGATGACATGGCCACCACCACGAAGCATGTCAATACGGTCCTCAAGCTATGTAGAACTGAGAAACGCGTAATCAGTATTCCGTGGTGACACGAGGGATGGGTCCAGAGCGAAAAATAAGGCTGTATAATGATACATGCAGGTAATGAGGAAATATTGTTTGTACTGATGAGCACTTCTGAGGTTCTGATTCAGAGCGAAGACACATCCGACACCAAATGAATACACAGGACAAACGCCGGAAGCGCAACGCACTCACCTAAATTCCCTGCGCACTCCATGTCTCTCGCCCCGCACCTATGTCATCTTGCGTATTTTATGATAGCTCATCCTGACGTCAGCGAGGACCACAAGATGTTGTGTTATTGTTCTGGGTAGGAATAGAGCGTTAAACAAGCGGGGGATGGCTGACAACAAACATAAGCACAAACCATAGATGGACGTGAGAAGCTGTGTTTACTTACTGGTTGATGCATTGCCTTGAGTATATGGATCGAAATACAACTGGAATTGGATAGTTAAGGACTGTGAATTTCAAACATCAAACCAATGCGATACAAACCTGTGAATGACGATTAGCGCCGCCTCGCGGAATTTACGCATACCACCTGCAGGACATGAAAACTTGCCTGTCTTGCCAGCTTGCCCCAAACAACAGACCAGTATACCAACCAGTGAGTACTAGTCAACTTGTTCGCCCCCATAATCGATCACCGACCGCGGTAGAGTCAGATTGCTCCACCAGCCTACAGTAACTAGCTATGGCCACTAGATTCTTTGCAAGGCAGATCCGCAGGGGAACTTCAACCCCAGTGCAACGGGAAGAACCAATTCTGAAGTACAAGTTTGAAGGACACAAGAATGCGATTTGGAGTTTTGTTTTCTTGCACGACAGTGTCCACATCGTGAGTGGCTCAGGGGACGGCACTATGCGCAAGTGGAACTATGACACGGGACTTGTTGTCGGGGAACCATGGAAAAGTGAGGGAGGAAGGATATATACACTGGCGCTTTCACCGGACGCGAGGATAATTGCGTGTGGGAGAGAGGACGGGAGCGTTCAGCGGTGGACTACCGATGGTGAGATGATCAAAGGCATTTGGACGGGTCATAGCAAGGCGGTGCGGTCGCTATCGTGGTCACCCAGCGGAAGCCATGTTGCAAGCGGGTCTGACGATGGAAAAATTTTGATTCGAAATGCGAAAAGTGGAAAAGTGGTGGGCTCGATCAAGACGAAGCAAGGAGGGGTGCGTGCTCTTGCATATTCACCTTCGGGTGAGAGAATCGCATCAGGCGGGGACGATACAATTCACATCTGGGATACGAAGACCAGAAAGCTTGTTGTCAGCCCCATCACAAACCTGGGGAACTCTGTGACCTCCTTGGTATGGTCGTCAGACAACACAAAGCTTTATTCCGCATCCGACAAATTCGCACGTGTGTTCGACAGCAAATCAGCCAAACTACTCCATTCCTTCGAGCACGACAATTACTTGTATTCCATTGCACTTTCAACCAAACATAACGTCCTGGTGTGCGTGGGCCTCCAAGGTGTTGCACAGCTATGGGACACAGAGTCCCATCAGCCACTCGGCCAGTCATTCCACCAGAATCACAACCACCTTTTCCATGCGTCGTTCTCTCAAGACGGGAGCCATTTAGCATACGGTGGATTCGACCAGAAACTAACTCTATGGATGACGGTCAAAGACATGGTTCCTCAGCTTCCAGCATCCACACTATTTCAAAAACGCGATAAACGAAGAACACAACAGGAAACACGGTCCAATTCCTCATCATCATCATGCCTCGACGTCAGTACTTTCATGTTTGACTGACTGTCTTCCTTGCTTATATTGTTGTTGCAGGCTGATGCTACAGGAGGTAGTGGCTTCGTTGAGGACGCGCACGACGACCCGTATAATAACTTCTTCCAGGTAAAGCTCTTCTTTTCATGCAATGGCACTGGTACTGACAACAAGTACTTGCAGTCTTCGCAGCGATCTCTTCCATCGCCATCGCCTGGCTTCCGTCTCCCCCCATTGTTTTCGGCTCGCCACCTCTGGAATGTCGTCCCCCGACGTCACCTACCACCAGACGAGTCCGTTTCACAGGAACGCTCCAAGCGTGGTTTCTTCAGTCGTCGCGCTTCCTCAAACTCGTCTCTGGAGCTCGCAACCATTAAACACAACCAACCAGTGCCAGAAAGGAAAGTGGGAGAAAGCGAAGGCGAACAAGGTGGAAATACTGATAATGTAAGTGCTGTTTCGACTGTCGCATACTGTCATCTCAACTCGACCACCGGCAGCACGGTTCCGTGTATGATGCACTCAGCATCACAAAGAATAAAGGCAAACAGCGAGATTATCCTCCCGATAACATGCAGAGCTCACCATCTTATGATCGCACACTCCCCGCCCACCTGGATAGCAAAGATAGTCGAGGCCACTGGGGGCGACTAATGCAGGCTCGAGGTAAAAATCACACATTCGGTTTCGGACATTCTAGCCCTCCACCTGCAAATGCGCCCCAACCAATACTGCATAATCCCCAGCACTGGAATTCCAGTGATGCTTGCCGCGATGAAGATGTAAGTAGCCCGACATTGTTCCCCTTTCATGCTATTTAAGTCACTCCGCAGAGATATGCCATTGCGCCTGAATCTGATGCGGAAGCGGCTGCAGCCATGCTACGCACGAATGACGATATGGCTGACAGTTCAATGCGACCAGGTCAACCTGCGTGGTGGCACAAGTGTCTCAAGAACGGCCCACACAAATGCAAGCCTCGACAAGCAGGCCAGAAGAAATTGGAGTGGATTTGTCATTAGCCTGAGCTGTCGTCGTTCCAACTCGCATCAGTCATGAGTTCATTTACTGAGACACTATTATTCGTTAACTCATCTCTTTTATGTACGTTGTATCACAACTACGATGCACGTCAACAAGGCCTTCAAGCTATGTAGAACTGAGAAACGCATGGACCCAGTGCGGAAATAAGGCTGTGTGACAATGGGTGCACGTGACGATGGAATGTCGCGTCCAACACCAGATGAATATACAGCACAAACACTGGAAGCACAATGTACTCACCTGGCATGCCGAAATTCCCTGCGCACCCACATCATTTAAACCAATGTAATAAGAGCATGTGAATGGAAAACTAGTGCCGGCCCAAATGTTGTATCACGACATGAACCTGTGAATGGACGATTAACGCCGCCTCATGGAAGCCATGCATGGCACCTGCAGGACATAAAAACTCGCCTGTCTTGCTAGGTTTCCCCCTAGCAACGGACCGGTATACGGACCAGTGAGTGCTAGTTCACTTGTTTGCCCCCACAATTGATCACTGACCGCAGCAAAGTCAAATTGATCCACCAGATTACGGTAATCAACTATGGCTACATTCTTTGCAAGGCGGACCCGCAGGGAAGTTTCAACTGCAGCGCAATGGAAAGAACCGATTCTGAAGCACAATTTTGAAGGACACAAGGAGAGGATTTTGTGTTTCGTTTTCTTGCACGACGATGTCCACATTGTGAGTGGTTCAGGGGACGGCACTATGCGCAAGTGGAACTGCGATACAGGACTTGTTGTCGGGGAACCATGGAAGGGTAAGGGAGGAGGCATATATGCACTGGCGCTTTCACCGAACGGGAGGATAATTGCCTGTGGGAGGAAGGACGGAAGCGTTCAGCGGTGGACTACCGAGGGGAAGATGATCAAAGGTGTTTGGACGGGTCATAGCGAATGGGTACGGTCGCTCTTGTGGTCACCCAACGGAAGTCAAATTGCCAGCGGGTCCGATGATGGAACAATCCTGATTCAAAATGCAAAAAGTGGGAAAGTCGAGGTGGGCCCGATCAAGACGGAGCAGGATTGGGTATGGAGTCTTGCATATTCACCTTCGGGTGAGAGAGTCGCATCAGGCGGGAGCAAAAATACAATTTGCATCTGGAATACGAAAACTGGCAAGCTTGTTGTCGGTCCTATTCGAGGCCTGGGGGACTCCGTAACGTCGTTGGTGTGGTCGTCAGACAACACAAAATTACATTCTGCCTCTGACAAATTCGCACGCGTGTTCGACAGCACATCGGGCAAACTACTACATTCCTTCCGGCACGACAGTTACCTGTATTCCGCCGCACTTTCACCCAAACACAATGTCCTGGCATGTGTGGGCAACAGTGGCGTTGTGCAGCTATGGGACATAGAATCCTACCAGCAACTCGGCCAACCATTCCACCAGAATCACGACGACCTTTACCATGTCTCGTTCTCCCGAGATGGGAGATACTTAGCATATGGCGGAGACAACAAAAAACTCACTCTATGGATGGTCAAAGACATAGCTCCTATGATTCCAGTGCGCACACCCCTTCAGCTTCCACCGCCCACACTACTTCAGCGAAGTGATAGACAAAGCACACAGCAGGAAACTCGGCCAAACTCCCTATCATCATCATGGCTTGACGTCAGTATTTTACATTTAACCGTCTGTTTTCCTTCCTTACAGTGCTGTTGCAGGTTGATGCTACAGGAGGTGATGGCTTTATCGAGGAGGCGCACGACGACCCATACAACAACAACTTCTTCCAGGTAAAATTACTGTTTCCATGCAAGAGCACTGGTACTAACGACAAGTACTTGTAGTCTTCGCAGCAATCTCTTCCATCGCCATCACCTGGCTTCCATCTCCCCCCTTTGTTTTCCGCTCGCCGCTTCTTGAATGTCATCTCTCGACATCGCCCACCACCAGACGAGTCCGTTCCAAAAGAACACTCCAAGCGTGCTTTCTTCAGTCGTCGCGCTCGCTCAAACTTGCCCCTGGATCTCCCAACTATTAAACACAACCAACCAGTGCCAGAAGGCAAAGTGGGAGAAGGCGAAGGCGAACAAGGTGATGATGTTGATGATGATGTGAGTGCTGTTTCGACTCTCGCACACTATCATCTTTACACAACGGCCGTCAGTGCAGTTCCGCGCATGATTTGCTTAGCGCCAGGAAGGATAAAGGCAAACAGCGAGATGATCCTCCTGCCGACGCACAGAGCCCACCATCTTATAATCGCATTCTCCCCGCTGGATCGGGCACGGACTGCAAGGGAAACCCAGGCCAAACCTCTATAGCGGGAGGCTGCGGCTCTATCTATCGAGGACCGACTACGACAAGCCGCAGGACTACCGACTACGAGCCAGGACTCCTGCTACTGCGCCAGAACCCCTGGCACTCCCTATGACCTGCGCCAGACCATCCTGGCACCCCATGCCAGATCTCCCCACTACACCGCCCACCTGGATAGCAAAGATAGTCGTGGCCTCTGGGAGCGACTAATGCAGGCTCGAGGCAAAAATTTCACATTCTGTTTCCTGCATTCTGGAACTCCGCCTGCAAAGGTTGATAGCTTTGAAAATCCTGCACCATATTTAACAAAGTAATTCCAAACGTAGCGAAACGTGAGCACCAACAATAAGCCAGCGGAACTGATAACTTCAAGTGTATGATCCGTGACTATGTACCCTACCTCAAAACTTGGGGTAAAATTTTGCAAAACAGTCCCAAAGGTCTTCTTCGAGACGCAGTCTGCACGAGTGCGAGAGATTGAAATTGCGATGACATCATTATAACGATCAGCACACCATATGCTGCAAGGGCAAAACTTCACGCCTCACATTCACTGGACCGGTAGTGGATGCCACATAGGATAACGATGTGACTACTCAGATGAACCAACATGTTACATTTCCTTTTGTTGATTTTGTCCCTTCTAGATTCATCGACTAGCATTCATTTATAATGTACACGATGTCCTCCGGGGCCCATCACGTTGTATGACATATTTATTTACAGGTTCGATCCGCCTTCCCCTGTGTCTCATCATCGAGCTTTCTACCTTGACAATCAGCAAAAAAAACAGGCCGGTACTATGTATCTGCATATGTTGACACTGTCAAATGTTTCAGCTGTAAAGCTTACTCGCGTACCTCCTAGGTTTGGTCAGCTCTCCCTCTCCCAGTCCAGATCTTTGCTGCTATTATCGCATGGCCAGCTTTGAATGCAAGCACCGATATTTCTGCAGCTTGTATGCGTGCGTCAGATTCATAGAAACATCTACAATATTGACGATGGTAAGCATTCGACAGTCGCACGGCGCGCCCAATGATTATTGTGACCTGCCAAAGAACCCGAAGGTCAATAGTGCCAATAACTTGACGTACTTGTATCTTATATACTTTCGCAGGCTGCGGGTGGGGACTATGAATGTACTTCATGAAGTGAGGGTCGACTCGAGTAAGCAAGTCAGTATAACTATTGGTGTAGGTCAGGTGGAGCAGGACCTTTTCAGATTGACTCGGAAATGACTGGCGTGTTGAACATTATATGCCAATGGTGATTAAAATAGAGTACACAAATGCTTAAGTTCGGTGCAATGTCGCAGCAGAAGTCTTCAATGTTGAGCTGGCGCATAAAGAAAGGGACAGCATGAGCACCCAATCATTTGCCAGGCGACACGGCTGACGCTGATTCAGAGGCAGCTAGGAAGAATGGCTCAGCATACGCATGCAGACAGGGAAAGACATTTGCTTGAATGGTAGAGGAAGGACGAAACCCGTCAATTGCATTACAATGGACATCGACATCGACATCTGTATTCATTCATGCTTCTCCTCTTTCGATTGGAGAAATGACATGACCACCACTAGTACGAAGCATGGCAATAAGGCCCTTAAGCTATGTAGAGCTGAGAAACGCGTAATCAATATTACGCGGTGACACGAGGGACGAGTCCAGGGCGAAAATAAGGCTGGGTACAGGGAATGAGGGAAGGTCATCTGTACTGGCGAGCACTTCTGAAGTTCTGACTCAGAGCGAAGGCACATCCAACAGCAGATGAATATACAAGACAAACGCCAGAGGCACATTGTACTCGCCTAGTGCTCCAAATTTTCCTTTGGCGCTCTATATTTCTTGCCACGCACCTATGGCGTCTCGCGATGCTCATTCTGACGTCAATGAGTACTGAAAGGTATTGTGTTGTGTTCTGGGAGAAAGTAGAACTTTAAGCAAGTAAGAGATGGTTAGATAGACGCGGGTTACTTGTCGATATGTGGCCTTGAGTATGTGCATTGGAGCACAATTCACCATACTAGGATGATTGGGAGATAATAGGGACCATGGTTTGCAAATATCAAACCAAAAGGCTGTACTACGATATGAACCTGTGAATGGATGATTAGCGCCGCCTCGTACATTCTATGCATACAGCACCTGTCTTTCCAGCTCCCCCCCAAGCAACAGATTAGTAAACCAACCAGTGAGTGCTGGTCAACTCATTCGCTGCCATAATTAATCAGTATCCGCGGCAGAGTCAGATTGATCCACCAGATTATGGTAGCGAGCTATGGCTACTCGATTCTTTGCAAGGGGAACCCGGAAGGAAGCTTCGACCATAGGGCAATCGGAAAAACCAATTCAATGGGAAGAACCAGTTCTGAAGCACGAGTTTAAAGGACACAAGGAGGCGATTTGGGGGTTTGTTTTCTTGCATGACAACATCCATATCGTGAGTGGTTCATTGGATGGCACTATGCGCAAGTGGAACTGCGACACGGGACTTGTTGTCGGGGAACCATGGGAAGGTGAGGGTGGAGGCATATATGCGCTGGCACTTTCACCGGATGGGAAGATCATTGCGTGTGGGAGGGAGGATGGAAGCGTTCAGCTGTGGAACACCGATGGGAAGATGATCGAAGGCGTTTGGACAAGTCATAGCAGGGCGGTGCGGTCGCTCTCGTGGTCACCCAACGGAAGTCGACTTGCTAGCGGGTCCGATGATGGAACAGTCCTGATTCGAAATACAGAAAGTGGGAAAGTCGAGGTGGGCCCGATCGATGCGAAGCAAGGCGGTGTGTGGAGTCTTGCATATTCACCTTCGGGTGAGAGAATTGCATCAGGCGGGCAAAATGAAACAATTCGCATCTGGGACACGAAGACCGGCAAGCTTGTCGTTGGCCCCATCAAAGGCCGGTTTGATGTGACGTCGTTGGTGTGGTCGTCAGACAGCACAAAAGTTTACACCGCATCCGACAGATTCGCACGTGTTTTTGACGGCAAAACAGGCGAACCGCTCCATTCCTTCGAGCACGACCATTACCTGTGGTCTATTGCACTTTCTCCCAATCACAATGTCCTGGCCTGCGTGGGCTTCGGTGTTGCACAGTTATGGGACACAGAGTCCCATCAGCAAATCGGCCAGTCATTCCACCAGATTTACGACATCCTTTACTATGCCAGTGTGTCGTTCTCCCAAGACGGGAGCCATCTAGCATATGGTGGATCCGACAATAAACTCACTCTATGGGTGGTCAAATACATGCCAGTGGCTCCTCAGCTGCCGGCATCCACACTGCTTCAACAATGCGATAGACAATGCGTACAGGAGGAAACTCGATTAAACTCCCCATTATCATCATGCCTCAATGTCAGTATCTTCATGTTTGATTTTCGGTCTTGCTTTTCTCACAGCGCTGTTGGAGATTGATGCTACAGGGGGTAGTGGCTTCATTGAGGAGGCGCACAGCGACCCATACAACAACTTCTTCCAAGTAAAACTCTTGTTTTCATCCAAGGACACCAACACTGACAACAAGCACTTGTAGTCTTCGCAGCAATCTCTCCCATCGCCGTCGCCTGGTTTCCATATCCCCTACTTGTTTTTGGCTCGCCGCCTCCGATATGTCATCTCTCGACATCACCCATCAGACGAGTCCGTTCCACAAGAACGCTCCAAACGTGGTTTCTTCAGTCGTCGTACTCGCTCAAACTCATCCCTGGAGCTCGCAACCTGTTAAACCCAACCAGCCAGTACCAGAAGGTAAACGAGGAGAAGGTGAAGGTGAACAACGTCAAACTGTTGACGATGTGAGTGCGGTTTCGACTCTTGCACACTGTTATCTCAGTACAACGGTGATCAGCGCGGTTCCGCGCATGATTCGCTCAGCGCCACAAAGAATAAAGGCAGACAGCGAGATGATCCTCCCGACAATGCGCAGAGCCCACCGTCTTATGATCGCACATTCCCTGCCCACCTGGATAGCAAAGATAGTCGGGGCCTCTGGGAACGACTAATGCAGGCTCGAGGCAAAAATCTCACATTCGGTCTCCTGCATTCCAGCACTTCACCTGCCAATGTACCCCAACCGACACTGCGCAATCCCCAGCACTGGAATTCCAGCTTATTTCCTCTTGGATCTTCCAGACGTACTGTCGATGTTGCTGCTTGCCGTGATGAAGATGTGAGTAGCCTGACATCGTTCCCCTTTCATATTTTTAAATGACTCCGCAGAGATATGGCATTGCACCTGAATCTGACGCGGAAGCGGCTGCAGCCATGCTACGCACGAATGACGATGTGTCCAGCAGTTCAACGCGACCAGGTCAACCTGCAGTGGTGGTACATGTTTCCCAAGGACAGCCCACACAAATACAAGCCTCGACAAGCGGGCCAGAAGAAATTGGAGTAAGTTGCTGTGGATTTTTCTTCGGATGTCATCGTCTTTCCAACTTTCATCAGCCATAAGCTCATTTACTAAGACACTCTGACATTCGGTGACTCATTTATTTTATGCACGTTGCATATGGTCTGCATATCTCATACCTAGCTTTGCGCCTTCCTCATAGATTTACAAGAGCAGTATTATATTCATCCAGAGTTGTCCACGGTGTACTGTCACTCACTCGTTCGCGACTGTACTTTCTTCATCCACCTGCTCGCACCCCTGGTCAAGGCCAATTAAACGAAACCGGGCACATGATGGATTTATCACTGCCATCGCGCAAGGGAGTATAATCTGAGACCTTGGTCGATAGTTTTGGCTTAAAATTATTGTTTTGAGGCATGCAAGGAAATATTGGAAGTACTGGGCATCTCTAACAGCGAGGCCTTAGCAGGATTTGCTTTGGGAGATGCCCTCGGGTGCATGACTCTCCCCTGCGCTCGGCGGGAATGACTCGTGACTACCTTGTGTCAAAACTTGCCCAAAATAGCCCCCAAAAGTCATCTTCAAGATGCAGTCCGCGCCCAAGCGAAAGAATGAAACTGTAATGATACCATCACAACGATCAGTACACCATATGCCGCAGGGGCGAAATTTCATGCCTCACCTTCATTGCATGGGTAGTGGATGTCACATAGGATAACCATGTGACTACCACGGGAAAGCGGCGAATATAACCAACGTGCGATTTCAAGCGCCCGTTGTCGTGACGTGCGCTAAGGTCAACAGTGCTAATCACTTACACACCTTGTCCACATACACTTTCGCAAGATGTGCGCCAACGAGTGTCGAAGTCCTTCTGGAGCTGAGACTCGAGTCTGCAAGTCGGTCTAAAGATCGGTGTAGGTTAGATGGAGTCATTTTCAGTGTGATGGGGTCCGATTCAGACTACGACGCAGCAGGACTGGTGGGATGAAGATCATGACGACTCGGAGGTGTGGAGTCTTTGATATTCACCTTCGGGTGATAGAATTACATCGGGCTGGAGCAACTTTACAATTTCCATCTGGGACACGAAGACTGGCGAGAGTGTTGTTGGCACTATCAGAGACCTGGGAAACGTCGTGACGTCGTTGGTGTAGTCGTCGGACAGCACTAAACACTATTCCGCCTCCGATAAATTCGCACATGTTTGCGAACGACACCATCGCTATACGCACAACGATGACCTGTATTTATTAACTTAAAGGTGGCATTTTCATCTAAAAACAATGTCTTAGGATCTATACACCGCAAACACGGCACCAGTAGGTTTCGAACCGACTCCAAGTGAAACAGATTTTGACTCTGTTGTGACAACCACTTGGATAAGACCAGTGAGATGGACTTCTGAGGAAATCCTTCATGAGTGAATGTCGAGGTGTGTTCTGATAGAAAAAAACTTGTTACCGACATGTTTCGATCGCGTGCGGTACAAGAAACAGATTTTGATTCTATTGTGGTAACCACCTGGCTAAGACCAGTTGGATGAATGTCTAAGGAAACCATTCATGAGTGAATGTCAAGGTGTGCTCTGATAGAAAAAAACTTGTCTTCGGCAGGTTTCGAGCCTGTGCGGTGCAAGAGAAACAGATTTTGATTCTGTTGTAGTGACCAATTGGCTAAGACCAGTTAAGCTGAGCCTATGAGGAAACCGTCCATGAGTGAATGTCAAGGTGTGTTCTGACAGAAAAAACTTGTCGTCGGCAGGTTTCGAGCCTGCGCGGTACAAGAGAAACAGATTTTGATTCTGTTGTGGGATCCACTTGGCTGAGACCAGTTGAGATGAGCCTATGAGGAAACCATCCATGAGTGAATGTCAAGGTGTATTCTGACAGTAAAAACTTGTAGCCGGCAGGTTTCGAACATGTACGGTACAAGAGAAACAGAATTGGATTCTCTTGTGGGTTACCACCTGGCTGAGACCAGTTAAGTTGAGCCTGCGATGAAACTATCCATGAGTAAATGATGGTGTGTACTCTGATAGAAAAAAGAACCATGTGTCATTGGCAGGTTTAGAACCTGCACAGTCCAAGAGAAACAGATTTCGATTCTGTTGTGATAACCACTTTGGCCAGGATGCTTCCAAAATTGACAAGGTGTGATAAGACGGGAAATCATTTATGGGTAGATTTCGAATCCGCATCATCCAAGAGACCAGATCTCTAATCTAGATCTGTTCTGGTCAGTTGGCTATGATTACTCAAGATAGACCTTGAAGAATCCATCCACGAGTGCTAGTGAATGTCCAAGGCGTGGTAAAAGGGGGAAAAAAAAGATTGTCGAGCAGGTTTCGAACCTGCAACAGATTTTTATTCTGTCACGCTTACCACTGGTCTAACACTGGTCAAGATGGACGTCTATGAGTCGAAGAACATTATGCATTGATAGTAGAATCACATAGGATTAGCGGTCATTTGCTAACGCAGAAAGACTAGTTTGCGTTTAATTCGGTGGACACAAAACATGCTAGGAAAAAGGGAGTCGGGGGCTGGCGCCGGCGCCGTTACGATGAGGTAGCAATTGATGAGTACCAACATTCTAGATCTAGGGCCGCAGGACCAGCCACACCAGGAGACAAGTTCGCAAGTCAGATTAAAGCTTCTGCCATTAGTAACTGTCACGAGGATAGCGCATTACATGAGCACCGAAGTACCGCCTGATAGCGGATTGGGCTATAGAAGAGATGCGAATTAGCCACTGCACTTTCACTTCCCACGGGAAAGGCTTTGTCGAGGTCACGACTGTCGGACTATGCAACAACGTTATTGCAACTTGTGGCCACGTAATTATTGTTTGCAAGAGACTTGACGACCGACTGCAACACAATGCACTGGTTATATTCGCACGAAGGAACTAACTGCTTGCTGGTCGAGTTCGTGGTGGGCTTCCCATCCAAGAATAAGCCGATCGCCCGCCATACAGCTAAAATGGAAAATAAGCTGCCCCCTCAACTGGAAACTTACCGTTTGCGTGGGATTGCCGAACAGATCGAAGACTCGAGCATTATAATTCCCAATTAGCTTTTTAGACTCGTCTCCACGAACAACGGTGTCGTTGGCCTGATGAAATGACAGTCAAACGTGCCATGAGCTCGTAAGAATAGGTCTGGGAGAGATGCCTGAATCGCACCTGGAAACAGTGCTCAGCTTTTTGATCCGCCTGGGAGAATATCGAAGGAGTGTATGTGGGCTGTTCATCACTCCGAGTCGTGCTACGAATCTGCATACAGCCTCGTAATTTGAAGTATCTGGGTTTGCGCTCTCGCGATGAAGACTTAGATCTTGAGCATACTTGCAGGGATCACTGGGTCCAAGAAACCTGCTTAACGAATGCTGAATTGCACAACGGGACCCTGGTCACCGGTTTGTACGACTTTTGAGAAGTAGCGGAACGTACCTTTCGCTGACCAGGCTTTATTAAGTGCGTTCGAATCGATACATGTAATTAATAAAGTCGTCGCTTGCTAGGCACCGTTCCTTGTCGACTGTCACTTGAAACTAAGCTATTTATGAATTCGAAATGTGTTTAGCGGTCGACTCACCATAGACGGAAGAACACTCAGCTTGACTTAGATGGTGGTACTGCCTTATTTCGAATAATCATATATTTCAGAGGCCTAACTGAGGTCTATGTTATTCCGTGTTAGTACATGTTCCCAATCCCAGAGTCGTCGTGGATGATCTAGAGAAGTTAGAACATCGCCAGGCAGGCGTCTGAGTACGTAAGACAGTTACAGTGTTATTGATAGATTGATGGGTAACGTGACTGAGAAGTTAACGACGCGTTATTTACTAATGTTTTGGTAGTGTTCGAGTGTGATATGTAGGTGAGATTGTGATTTGTATAAGCTGTTTCACCAATTTTCTTGTTACCAACATTGTTGGCTCTGACTCTGTTCATCGCAGCAGACGACGACAAGCAGTGTTTTGTTCTAACTTCCTCTGATTCTCATTCACGTCCGCCAGTGTACTTGTATACCAACGCCAATCCCAAGTCTCATTACATACCGCAAGCATCTAACTACGAATTCATTAGCATTTAGCAAGAATGACCATGGAAGCCCCAGCTTCGGAGGCAAACGACGTTTTCTCTCTCTCAGATCATCTTCTTGCAGAACGACTTCAGTTCGTCAAAGAGGTACGTTTCGCATCCCCTCTTCCGAACAAGTTATATGAACGTCATACAGATCGGCTTCGGAAACTGGGGCAGCGTTTGGCTGTGCCGTCCCAAATCCAGTTCCTCATCTAACAAGCACAAGGACGTTGAAGTAGCTGTTAAGCTCGTCCACCGCTCCAAGACCAGCACAACGGCCGCCCGTGTGCGTTCGCTGTAAGTCCGCTTGCCTCGTGGCCAGTCTAACACGAGTTTTTGACATATTTTTGTATTTTCATTCACGCGTAGATGGAACGAGATGAAGATTGTGCGCTCATTCAAGGCCGACCCGCATCCCTCGATCATCCCATTTCACTCGTTTATCATCACTCCGTCATATGCGCTTATCACGATGTACGTCCTACTTGACGTGTTTTTAATCTCATGCTTGACAAATCACCTTGTATTGTAGGGCACATCTACCAACCCTCGTCCCCGTTGAGGTATCCGAACCCCGCGCAAAAGAATGGTTCCGCTCACTGTTGAGTGGCGTCCACTTCCTGCACGAGCGTGGGGTCGTGCATAACGATATCAAGTACGTTATTAACCCTTTTCGTCCGTGTCTTTTGTCGTACACTTTGCTAACCAAATTTGCCCGCGCCACAGACCTGCCAACATCCTGCTCTCCCACAAGAATATACCCGTATTGGTCGATTTTGGGTTTGCAGAGAAGTACGACCTTTCTTCCCCTAAAGCATTCCATAGTAATTTGACATACGGCACCCCTGAGGTTCGCATTTTCTCCGCTATACTTTTACGTTAAGGTGATATTTAACTTTGGACGGCATACAGTATCTCTCTCCAGAACGCGCTCGTGGCCTTCCCCATGACACCCGGAAGTCTGACATATGGTCACTTGGTGTCACCTTTTTCGAGATATTGGTTGGTCGTACGCCGTTTGAGTATGAAGAGGGCGAGCAGTTTGCAAGCAAAGCAGACTTGGAGAAGTACTGGGGCAGGACAGTGAGTGTTTTTCCTGGGTTTTCAAGTCTAATAGGTAGACAATTGATGGTCCTCATCGCATAGATGCGCGGCAAATGGGTAGGCTCGTACACCATTCCCAGGCCCGCGGAGAAGCTCCTCAAGCGCATGATTGTTCCCAATGCAGATTTGAGGTGTACGGCGAAACAGGCCATGGCTGATATATATTGGCAGGCTGCAGCTGCAACGGCAGTTCCAGACAAACATGCACATAGTAAGTCGCGTTGTATCCTCGTCTGAAGGTGCATACTTATCATTATCACAGAGAAATCCGCCTCTGTTGCCGCTTCCCCCCGCGAAGCAAACGCCCATCCATACACTTTCATCCTCATTTATATCCCCCCCATCGAAAGACACCTCCACTCCAAAAGATGCCGCACCCAAAGAGGCGTCTGTCTCGCGGCTTCTCGACATTTCACTCCCCTGGTCCTCCAGTTCTCGCCCCCCCCTCCCGCTCCTCAGCATCCCACTCGGTCTCCCGCACACCTGAAAAGGAGATCAAGGAGGATACCCACGCCGGTGACAGGCATCATGCACGATCGAAATCGCAACCCAAGCTCCGTTCACCCCACCCTCACGCGGATGGATATCGCCAAGGGCGGAAGTTGTCAACTGTACAAGGATCACCTGCTGTTAAGGGCGCGAAACAGCTCGGACCTGCTCCCCTCAGTCCCGTCGGCACTGCAAACACGAGTGGTAACACGAGCAGCAGCTCCGGGTTGTTCTCGCTCAATTCTCTCACACCAGTCCGGAAACCGCTTGGACCGAGAACGCCTTCGAATCTCTCTCTCAGAGATCTAGAAAGCGGAAGAAAGAAGGGGGCGAGGACAGGGAGGGAGAACACGCCACGTGCAAAAGAAAACTCGCCACTCGGAGATAGCAAAGAAAACACTCCCCAAAACAAAGGAAACGGCACACCCAAAATGAGCGGTCGTAAACCCCGCTCGCGTTCTCGAGCGGGTGTATTGGCAGACTTGACGGGTTTTGCGAAGAATGTGGATTTGGGTGCGCATGGGTTGCCGAAGGCGAGGGCGAAGGGTACTTTGAGGAGTGTTTCGGATTTAAGGAATGTTTCGAGGGCGGATGTCAGGAGCGCGTCGAGGCCGGACGTTCGTGATGCGTCGAAGACAGACGTTCGAAGCGTATCGCGGACGGACATCAGTGTCACACAGAACACGTCGAGGGCAAGTCTGAACGAGCACCCCACCCCCAACGCTTCCACTGCAGACCTCGCGAACGTATCCACAACCGTAAATGTCAGCGGTATGGCCAATACCACGTCCTCGACCGTAGGCAAGGGCAGCGTGCGTGACCGTATGCGCGAGTGGGAGCGTGAACGTGAGCGGTTGCGGGAGATGGAGAGACTGACGGAGATGCAGCGCGAAGCTGAGTCTATCATGACGTCGACCAACGGAAACATCGACGATGATGATGAGACGGAGTTGAGCGACGAAGAAGTGGAGTGTGCAATTCAAAGGGAGGAGGCTCAGGAGGCACGTCGTTCCCCTGTTTCAAGCGGCCAGACGAGTCCCGTGGATGTACAGCATGATGTGAAGACAGAGGAGACGGATAGCGAGATTGATCCAAATGTTACGAGCTATCGTGCGGATTTGAGCGCGGAGCACATTGAGATTGCGAGGATAGGGGTGAGGGCGAGCGCGCAGTTGTTGACGATGAGCAAAGGAAGTGTTTCCGTGCTTGGGTTGGACAGGAGCTATTCAGCGTCGACGGCGCCTGGTGAGTGCTTCTTTCCATGTGTCTTATCTGGGATATATGCTGACTGATGGCGTGCGTCCAGCTGAATGTAATCTACCAAGTGAGATGCCTCGGGCGAGTGAGTCTGGATTCGTTGGACTCAAACACAGCGTGAAAGCTTCTATTGGTGTGTCCTTCCCTCTCCAATCACCACCCCTTTGTCTAACTCTGAAATATGACGACATAGACAAAGGCGTTCGGATGTACAAGTCCTCGACACTTGGACAAATCACGAGTGGTCGTACGACACCTGTGTGGTGTGCTTCCCCGGAGCCCATCGAGTTTGAGCAGCGCCGCTCGGGTGAAGCTGGGAGATTCAGCTATGAGGATATTCGCCCAGAGAATGCTGCTGAGAAGGAACGGGAGACCGCTGTTGATCGAATGAATCTCTGGATTCAGAATGTTGAAAGTAAGCGCATTCACTCTCGTTCATGGGGTGAGGGGCTCATGCAACTCATTTTTCAGGAGTCGTCGAGGAAACGCGCCAGAACTTTGCTTTTGCATCCACCAGCATTACTCCACCTCCTGCGCTTCCGCTCTCGCCGCCCATTTCACGTTCTAGTTCGCAGGCGCTCAATGCGTCGCGTTCATCTTCGCGCCTTCCAAAACGTATGCTTGCTGCGAATGAGATCTTTTGTAATGATCCTAATGTGCCGCTGTCCCCTGGACGATTGGCACTTGCGGATCAGACCAACTCGTTCTCGGGGTATATGTCTCCCGATAACTCTGGGTTCACCCAGCGTGCTGGTGTGCCTACCATTAATGTGCTTTCTCAGACTCCCCGACGCCAGCGTCGTGCCACCATTTCGACGCGCTCGCCCAAGGTCGATGAAAACGACATAGATGGGTTAGGCTCGCCGTCGAGGAGAAGGGAGAAATCACGGTCCCAGGGAAATTTGGACAGGCATATCAGGCCTGTAGATAAGCTGGAGTTCGATCTTACGAGAGGTGGGTTCTCTGCATGTTCTGATGAGTTCAGTTGCTAATTGTTCTCGGGTAGAAACGGTAGCAGCGCCTACGCCCCGGTTGTCTGCCGTGCTCGATCGGAATCTGTTCATCGCGCCTCCAATCACGCCATGGTCGGGTAATGTAAATGGGACTGGGATGCAAACGCCCCACCCGATCAGACAACGGTCGATTCTATTCGATGACAGTGATCTCACTGCGTCTCCTTTCCATGTTGAACCTTATCCGCCGCGCAAGTCTGGGGAGCAGGTGGTCATCAACTCGCCTGACCTCCGCCGTGTGGAAGGCGTCTACGACCGCTTCCTCATGTCCACCACAGGTGTCAAACGCGTCGGCAAGGGATACCAATCCGACAACCTTCAACCTGTTCACACTGCATTCTCCACTTTAGAGTGTAAACCAACAAATAACAATCCGCGTAACTTCAAGGTGTTTAATTCCACTCGACGAGCGACGCCTCAGCCGGTGTCTAGTGATGACATGTGGAGCAATCCGTCTGTGGATGAGCTTGGTGTCGTGGCCTGCAGTGCAAGCACGTCACGCTCGTCGAAGGAGGATAGCAAGAACACTGCTACTGCTACGCTCGTTCTCCGCGCGTTCAAGGCGATAGTGCCTGGAAGGACGGTCTCCAGAAGATTGTCCCGCACTATTGTTGCCTAATTCTAATGAGTAAATTTATTATTCATTTGGTTTCTTTCCACTTCCTCATTTCTATTTCCCATTCATCGATTACGCTCGCATCACTTAGTTAGTTCTAATGTTTCGGTGCGCATGGTTGCCGTTCCCCGTGTCATTTCTCTGTCGCTATGATTGATCTCATTCCATTCCCCTCTTTTGGATTATACATACCCTGCTCGTCATCAAGTTTTGATTGCTCTTATCTATTGCTATTGTCATCATTCGTCCTTTTCCACATTATCCACACCTTCAATCTCCCTCATGCTCACGTCATTTGCACGATTTTGTCTACGCATCACGCACTTCATCAACGTCCTGGTTAATGCTTTTTATGCTATCACTTCATGTCTCGGAACGTTGTCGCATTTCTTTCATGACACTTCGAGGTTCCCTCATGAGTGAATGAATGAAACGTTATATTTGATACTTCTAAGATAGATCTCTGCATGTACATGTAGATTTTTGCATGTAGATTGCGTGATTTTCCGTGACATTTGCAGTCAAACAAGTTTGAGGACGTCAGAAAATTCTATCACATGATGCACATGCATGGGGCAAACAACATATGTGATGACATACTCTAATATAGTAGCCTAGTAAAACTTTCATAGGAGTACCTTTTCTGTCTCTTCGCGGAAACGTACTGCACCCATGAATCAATTTATGCGACGATCCTCTCCCAGCTTTCCAATCCAAAAATCCTAGGAAGTTGCGCCCATGCGTCTTGTCGGGACTTCGTGTATTGGTGTAAGGGAGTACAGCTTTTACACATTCCTATTTTCTTCCAATCAGTGAATCGTTCGAACGTGCACGGCCTCGTAAGATCCTGGCGCTGCAAATAATCCAACAACAACCTGTCACACTCCTTGACTTCACAACCCTTGCAACCAAACCCAACAGCAAGTTTTGGAAGCGTGTACAAAAACGAGTGAGTTGTCTGGCGTTGCATATTTAGAAGTCGGTCTCTTCCGATGACGCAAGCGGTTATGTCTGGTGAGGCTAGGACGACCCCACCTTTACCCTCGAACATTGTACTTGTCGGTAAGCGGGTGCAGTAGTAATAGGCGCAAGGAAGCAGTTCCAAGCAGTTGGTCTCCCGGGCGATGTTGATGACCGCAAGGACATTTTTTTGTGCGGTTGCGCGGTCATCCTGATATTCAGGATCATCGAAAGATGTAAGCGTCGTCGGAACGCCGCGTTTCAGTCGCTGTAGTGCCAAGTCACGCAATCGTTCCATCTCATATTTCGTACTGAGACGAAGAATGGCACGTAAATAGACGAAATATCGCGCGTTGTCCTCGAAGTACCTAGCTCAGCAGATCAGCTGGAGCGACTGATCTTTGAGAACACAATACATACGACGTCTCATATACCGTGAGGAGGAGCTGCCGGAGCTCTTCAGCGTCATCGGTCAGTACGACCACAGGGCATCCTGCATGGGTTTCCGTGTTTTCATCCTTACTTGGAAGAAGTATGGTTGCAAAAACAGAAGATTTTTGGCTGAGAATAGATCTATGCACACGGAAGAAATCATCTTCGGTTTTCAAGACAACGCTCCCATCGTCGTACCAGAGGCTATTCGGATGTCGGGGTGGGCGGTGGGACTCTTCTTCTATGTCGTTCGGATGCGAAAGTGGGGAGTGGCACTCTTTGATGTCAAACAGGCTACATTGCTCTGGGGCTAAGGAAACGCCACAAAATTCTGGTTTCGGCGGATACGAGGGAGGTCGACCACCAAGCTGGTAATCTTTGACCCGAAGTTCCTTAATGTCAAGCAAGTACGATCTATATGTGAGACACAAAGCTTGCTATCTGACGAGTAGCAGCCACTCACCTCCACTGAGACACCTTCGTCCAGAAAGATAGTGCAGAAATATCCGTCAAAGTAAGCCGTTGGATCTTTTACAAGTTTTGGTGCGAAGGGATGACCAATGGTGCTGGGGATATGATCGCCAGTGAATGAGCTTGTGTTGGACATTTGGTTACGGTATACCAATTAATAGTTACTAACAAGTACTAGTTATGAAGTTCCAAGCTAGGCTGACTTTGTACTTGCTTTGTGTTGGCTTTGTGAGTAAGCAGTTCCAACTTCCAATGTCCTGGCCGGACCGCCACTTGTACTAGTATGTAAAGTACCGTCTGGCATTAAATTTCAATCACTAACTAGTACATATCTACTGCTATAGTTATCATTGGTCTCTTCACATTATCCGCAACATCATGCATCTCCCTCGTGCCCTCGCTAGTATTTGCACGATTCTGTCTACGCGTCAGCTCTTCAAATTCATCGATGCACTGTCGGTTATTGCTTTTTTTTAGTTTCCAAGTCCCCTAGCCGGACTAATCAGGGGAAGATAGTCGTCCCTTTGCATTAAGTTGGCACTGTCACCGTATTTTTTTTCATGACGCTTCGAGGTGTGGTTCATACCATGCGGAACTCATGTGTGAACTGGTGGGTCCCGACCCACTGATTAAATATGAGGTATTACATAGTACGTACTCCCAAGTTCATTCACGGCCTATGTGTCGTACTAACTGTTCGATGGGGTGGTCATACTCGTCGTACAATATCTGTTCTGCTTCATGACCCATCAACCTGCAAAATTTCTGAGAGGACTGGTGTTGGCCTCCTGTCCCGGTCTGCCACAGCATGTATAGACGTAAGTAGCGTACACGCGTGATTGTCGCACGGGAGGCCGTCCCAGTACTTGGAAAAGCGGGATGGCCCGCAATACGGCCTTTCTCGAAATTCCACCTGGAATGAACGCGCGAACCAAAACAACAGGTTCGTCTGTCCTGGCGACGTGTTGTCGTAGGCGTTTCCAATTATCATTCGTGTAGTGTTCGCATCGACATAAGAGTTTGAATGGGCTTGGGTTAACACCTCTGGAGTCGAAAGTGATGTTTGGTTCTCCGTGAGTGAGGTCTAACTCTATGACGTTGATTTTGAGCCCGTGGTTAGCGATACGCGCTCTGTGTTTCTTCAGCTCATCTTCTATGACGCAGTCGAGGAATTTGAGGTCGCGATTTGATATGCCGTTCATCTCTCCGACTGTAAGATGATGCTAAGCTAATGCGGACCTTGAACAAGCACAGTAGGACGCTCACGAGTCAAAGTAGAACGTTCTTGAACTCTAGTACAGTATGCTTTGTGTTTTCCTCTCCTCCAGTCATATCGCTGACACGATTTGCTGCAGTAATACGTGTGGAGACATCCCCCACACCGCTTGAGCGTACCTGTCGACACGGTTTTCCGACACTGATTACGCGTCAACGTAGTGCCAAAAATATAGACGATCCAACACACATTATCGTTATGGCATGTCTGTACATGAACTTTTTCAGGACCATCGTAATTGAGTAATTTTCGCCGTTCGGTCGTTTCTTGCAGACATACCCAGCCCGCATGTAATTTCCCACGTTTATCCAGCTGCTTGTCTAGTCCAAGGTATATTATTTCATCCACTGCTTTTGCTATGGGCAGGAGCAATGAGCGGTAGACAGTGTATGCGGGGATGATCATGTGAAGTATGTCGGAGAGTGCATCACGAGCCTTGTCGTTGTCCATGAACGGTATGTACCGTTCGGATTTGAGCAATCCTTTGATAAGATCTGACCGAATGGCTTCCGACATCCATGGATTGCCATCATTTTCTTGCATACGAATCCGCAGAAACAGCGATGCATTGGAGATACACCTCGCAGCATATGTGAGGTTTGCTCGATCAAAAGACCGTCCGACGATGAGATGGATAACGTGCGTGATTTTTACTATTGCTCCTAGGTTTAATAATGCACAACGCATATCATCGCGGAATGAAAGTGCTGTAACGATATGCACGTCCCATGCTATACACTCTGGATCCAGGTACTGCCGTGCCATTTCTTGCGACAAATGCATGAGCGCAATTCTCGACGCGACGTCTGCCCGTCCGTCGAAAGGAACCAAAGCCTTATCCCAGTCAATCGGTGATTTTGTCTCGTGCGAGATTAGGAAGCAGGAGTTGAGAACAACAGATTCACGATACGCATTGAATTGCCCCGTGTGAGATGAGAATCGAGCATCCGTGGTTTCAAGGTTCCAAAGAGCAAATATCAAGGGCATCATTTTGGTATCAGAAACCACCTTCTTCGACCAACCACTTAACATCCTATCGCGAGTCAACGCCAAAAAGGTCACGATGGCGGTCTTGCAGTCCCGGCGGGTGTTGATGACAAGTGACTCCGCTTGGATGAATTCGTCATAAATATATAGGATCCAGCGGCGAATATCGCCCCAGTGACTCAAAAGGTCTGCGATGAGGCCACTTGACATCTTATCGTCTGATATCCAGATGAAAAATGTGGAACCAATGAAAGTGAGGGCAGCACATGGAGCTTCTACATCATCGGCTGATGGATCTTCACCGTATGGAATACGCATAGCGTCAAGCAAGAGGTAAGCGACTTTAATCATGCGCTCATATTGGCTCGGGAGGCAAGCATGATCTGACGCAAGGGTTGCTAGTTGCGCGATTGCTTGAACGGATCCTTGTGTCGCATTTGCAATGAGGTTCTTGCATGGCTGGCGTAAGATATCGACAGAGCAACTGTCGCGTAGTAGCTCACCTCGAAATTTATCTCGTTGAAGCGCGTGGCGAAAGGCATGCCAGCTGGCAGATGCATATTGTTTTGATAAGTAATCTGCAGTGCTGCCAGTGTGAGTAATACTTTGGCCGCGGAGTTCGTCAATACGTAAGCGAGCAATCATATACACCACGTGATGGACGCGGTGCCGTGAAACTAATTAATCGTGACTTGTGGAAGAGTTTGGCTCTTGTCCACCAACCAAGTTTTCACCATGATGCTAGACTCTCAGTCGATACCAGGAGATAGCAGTGAAGAAGACTTTGAGTGGGAGGAGGTTGATGTTCCTCAACAAATTCATGAAACCAACCCAGAGTTAGAACTCCAGTTGGAAGGACCGACTCCACGCGCGAACATTGAAATCACTCTACATTCAGGGACGAAGAAGGATGATTCTAAGTTGCTTTGTATTCTTCACATACGTCTGCGTAGGTGCTGATATCCGATCATCCAGGAAGGCAGCAGCAGCAGCAGCACGAGCTGAACGCATCTTGAGGATTGGGACCCACAAGGTCCATACAGTATGTCTTCTTGCAAATGCGAGAGTGCGGAATAAGTGGCTGAACGATGAGCTTCTTCACGTAAGTGGCTTGTTCTCTCCGATTGATTCGACCGTCAATACCTTCTAGGCTCGATTGTTATCCTTAACACCACTTCATCTTCATAATGGTTTTGCTCTAATACACAAGTCTCGCGTACCCGACCAGAATAAGCGAGGTCGATTATTTGAAGCCAGCGTTACTCGCCTGGTGGAATGGTGGGCGGGCACATTTTTCAGCGTTCTTCCTACAGGACACATCAAGAACAGGACTTTCGGCGAGAACGAGCGTGATCTTGCCCTACGTGGAAACGCAATCTTTGAAGACGAGGAAAGCGACGACTGGGAACGTATTCGAAGTCCAAATAGTCTTATGAAACACGCCTTGATGCAAAGTGGTTCTCGTGATACAAGTGCACAATTGTTCACTGCGTTGTGTCGAGCATTGGACATCCCTGCTAGATTGGTTGTTAGTCTTCAGAGCACTCCGTGGCAGTCTAGTGTCGGAAAATCCAAGTTCAAAACCGACAACAAAGACCGTCCACTATCTCGACAGAAGGGGAAGCAGAGAGCCAGAGACACTGATGTTTTATCGCAAGACAGCGACTTCGAAGAGGCGAAAGAAATCAACTCCAAGTCACCAGCAGAAGTTCTGGGCGACTCGTCCCCTGGGGAAACTTCGGCTCAAGCCAAAGGGAAAGGGAAGGCACAGCCGGTCATCAAGCTCAGGAAAACTAAGGGCTACTCTAAAAATCGAGCGAGCACCAGAGGTATGTTAAATATTTCAACCTTCGAGACATCAGAAGTCATGCCTATACTTGATTAGCTACTCTTGACCCTACAATCACTCCTCCTGTGTTTTGGACAGAGGTTTTTTTCGCGCGCAGACGGCTGGTGGCTTCCTATCGATCCAATTCGTGGTCTCGTCAACAAACGCCATGTGTTTGACCCTTCCGCTGAGAATACATTCAGGACTGGAGTACCACAAGAAAATCGCATGACTTACGTGGTTGCTCTAGAAGAGGATGGTTTCGGCCGTGACGTGACAGCACGATATGCCAAAGACTACACTGCTAAAGTGGCGAAGGTGCAAGGAGTTGGGATAGGCAGGCGAAAAGAGTGGTGGGATAGTGTCGTGCAGTTAGTGACTAGACCCTATCGATTGGTGTGTCATGTCTTCTATGCTTGTACATGCAGTCTCACGGATCATGTAGCAACGCGATGATACCGAGGATACGGAACTGCATAACCATCAGCTTACCGAGGGCATGCCCACCATGGTTGCCGGATTCAAGGGTCATCCTTTGTACAAGCGTAATTTCACCTTCTCCACGCATCATGCTAATTTCAAAGTCCAGATATGTTCTCTCACGGCATCTGAAGCGTGAAGAGGTTATTGATCCTCCTGTCGAATTGGGCAAGTTCCGGGGCGAACCTGTATATCCTCGATCTTCGGTCATATCTCTGAAGACCGCGGAAAACTGGATGCGCCAAGGGCGCGTGGTTCGAGAAGGCTGCCAACCTATGAAGATGGTCAAGCAACGTGCTGTCACTATTGGCCGCAAGCGGGAAATGGAGCTTGCACTTGAGAAAGCAAGAACAGATACCCACGGTGGAGATGGTCAGGAGGACATGCAAGGCCTATACGCAAGGTCCCAGACGGAGCTTTACAAGCCTGACCCAGTCATTGACGTATGTTTAGTCTTAATGACTCCCGGCACATGACTGATCTTCGTGTTTGCAGGGAAAAGTTCCTAAGAACGATTTTGGGAACATTGATCTGTATGTTCCGTCAATGCTCCCTGAAGGTAGTATTCATATCCCGTGTACGTGATGAAATCGGCGATGGCTGCTACGCAGAACTTAATTCTGATCATTTTCAGTCAAAGGCGTTGCCAAAGTAGCCAAGAGGCTTGGCTTTGATTATGCAGAAGCAGTGGTGAGTCTTTCGCTTGCACGATTGCTTGTGCGCTAACAAGCTCTCAAGACTGGTTTTGAATTCAGGAATCGGAGAGCTATCCCGATAATTGAGGGAATTGTTGTGGCCGAGGAGAACGAAGCCATCATAGTGGAGGTGAACTTGCTACACCACGGATCTTGCTGCGTCCACTGAACTCAACCTTGGCTATAGGCTTATTTGGAAGCTGAAAATGATGCAGAAGAGAAAGCCCGCGCCAAACGTTTGGATCAAGTTCACAAGCGTTGGATACGTCTAGTGCAAGGGCTTCGGATTCGAGATCGTCTCCAAAAGCAATACGCATCCAATACGGATGATGCAACGCCGCAGCATTGGTTGGATATGCAGAATGCTGAGGCACATCAAGGCGAGCAAGTATGTTTCATTTCCATTCATACTTGCGATTTGGACGTGAACCTGATCTCTCCCCAGCAACCAGGAGGGTACCTCACCACCGCGGACGATGTGGTGAAGCCGTTTCATCTCCCGAAAGATCAACATACCGTTTTGCCTTCGTCCTTACTTTCTTCGACCACCGGTGACGATGGCGCCGAAATCGACGAGGCTGTACCCGAGCGTAGTGGTGTTGCGGTGTCTTATACACATCCCCGTGATTCGCCGCTTCATTTCGCCCAAGATGTGCAGATGGGAGAGATATCCGCTGACTTGCCTTCTCGGCGGAGTAATGCGATGCCCAAGTCCATGCGCGAGCTGGCCGAAGACGACTTGAGGAGACAGGCCTCGGAGATCGCTCCTTCTGATGAGCCTGAACGTCGGTCAAGTTCTACTCCTGTTGCGAGGATGATAAGAGGCGGGCGAGTGAAGGCGCCAATGAAGAGTGGTACTAATACCCCTTCCAAGGGCAGCTCGTCTGTAAAGCGGCAAAATGGAAAGAAGCGGATCAGAGAAGATACCGAAAGCGCATCAGAGGACGATCATAGATTCGACAATGCAGCTTCTACACGTGATGGGAATTCCAGTAATGGAAACCCAACCACCACGCCCGGCAGAGTCCTGCGGCCTCGCCCGCAGAAGAACGCTGCTAAATTGCGTGAAGAAGCTGAGTTAGAACGAGCGTTCAGAAGAGCGATAGCAGAGTAGATCCATTTGAGGGGCTTCTCCGTACATTATAGCTTTATGATTTATGTCGTCAATACAATTTTATTCGATATTTACTCTTGAACTGTGACAGATTTCGAAGGAGCTGTAGGTACTAGCCGAGCAAAAGTTAAATATGATGTGTGGCCCCGAACGTCGGGAGACACTTTTGAAACAGATATTTTGATTGGTGATGGTTGGTTGGCAGACTGGCCAGGGTCCACCACAGCATCCGGGATATCGCGGATACCGACCTCCTCCTCCACCGATTCTTGGGTTCTGAGCTTTTTCGCTCCCAGATTATCAGTGTCTGTTTCCAGTAAGTCATCCCGCTTTCTTTTACTCGACCTTTCGATCTGATGTTGGCGTTTGTCTTCACGTTTTTGTTCTAATTTTTTGAGCTTCTCAACCGCTTGGGTCAGAGACTGTGGTGATAGTTGATGAACCTCGTGCGGTCTCAGTAACGTCTCAAACATCGTAATGTCTAACAAAGGTGCACGTGTGAGACTTCCACGTAACATTCAACATTAAAATAAAACATACCCGTGAAACCCGAATCATTTAGAGCGCTAACTGTTCGAAGGACTTGCTCCATACACGGACTAAAACAGCATATACGAGTGGGGCTGGTTTTCTATTCATTTCCGAGTAAATTGGACATGCTGATTGCCAACGAACAGTGGGCGTACCTTCAATGCCTTCTTGGCGTGCTCGATAGCGTCCCACGGAGCCGGAAGGTCGAGGAATACTGTAGAAAATAGATACCCAGCTCGGGCGATCAATCTGTATGATAAGGAAGAGACATGCCTGCATCAACCGTGTCTTCAACTGTGAAACCGTCCTTGCACACGTTGCGGTGTGTAAGAGTGACAATGTCTGCCATTCCGTGGAGCGAAAACTCCTCCCTAGAATGTCATTAAATTCTTTACTATGGCTTAAAGTAGAAGGCCGCACACCTCGCTTTGTTTGCACGGGCCTCGTGAAATTCGTATGACCAAAGACGTCCTACCGACCCTATCGTCCTTGCGACGGAGTGGGAGAACGATCCCGAACCAGTACCTGCGTGATGTACGTAGTGAATTAAGGGTTCACCCCACGGAGGTCAAATTTCCGATTGGCACAGGCGTTTAGGGAAAGGCAATGAAAGGGATATGAACATAAAAAGAGATAGAGAGAACAGATTTCAATCTGAGCCACGTTGTTAATCTGCTCATCAATCGCGAGAGGATACATCAATGCGGCGTAGTAAACAAGGATGAATGAAGACTAGAACGATGATCCACGTGTCTTTGTTCGCTGTGACCAACCTAAAAAAGTGGTGCAGCATCGTGGACGATAGCCAAGCAAAAGCAGTGTTTTCCGCTATAAGTCCAATTTTTAACGCTTACCCGCTTCGATGACACTGCTTCCACGTTTGATGTCAAGCCATGAGGTGATAAACGCGATATCGGCAAGATACAAGATCTGAGTACGATGGGGAAGTGCCATCGTCCAAAGCTCCGGAGTGGGTCGAAGGACATGGATGAATCCTTTGCCATTGCGAGATCCGACTTTGGACCCGTAGGGAATTCCAACTAGGTCTGCATGCCGGTAATATCCAAACCTGGAGTTAAGGTCCTTCCCTGGAGTAATGAGTAAAGGTTGAATGAGTTCTCGAGTCTGACATAAATGAATTACAGGCATGTGAGCTACCCTAAAACCATAAAGGGTGAGGAACGTGCCTGCCAGATGATAACGAGGTCGCCTGCAGCGACGTCTCGAGCACTCGACCACATCTAATATCTTTGGCTCGGCGAGAAGAGCACGACTGAACCAATGACAAAGTGACTACAAACTTGGACCCGGTCGAGATTGAGTGGGCCGTTACCGGTCTGTGTGAGAGATCTGGTAAACCCACGATTATGAAATTAAATGCTCAAGGCACAAACCTGACAGCAAAGGGGGCACTAGACTTGGATTCCGCTTCTAGTCCTGGGCGACTCCGATTCCCACTAGACCTCCCCGCGTTGTTCAGGCGTTGCACGGTTTGAATGAACCTGGCGTATGAACGAGGATAATGTTACCTTATGTTGCTCAGATCTATCGTGTTTATTACGGAAGCATATCCTTTCTGGAATCAATATTAATCAATGATAGTAATACTCAACTAATACCACTACATAATGACGCCCAACCCAATCTCCAAAAAATAATACTATGACTCTGGTAATTCTGTTCAAGCGTCCTCGGGTTTGGAAACCCTAAGTCTTCTCTACAATGGAGAGATAAAAGCGCTGTTGACCTCCGACCCTCCGTAGCCTCACTTCTCTCCGTCAGTTCTGACGGTATTTTGTTGGTGTAACAAAATTGTAAGGCTCGCCTAGTCCGACAATTCGCGCCTACACGCGGACCATAACGGCCCCCTCCTATTGCCAAGGTGATCCATCAGACCGTGACTACCTATGGAATCAGAAACGCCACGCGTTTCATTCAGTACGTGCCTCCTTACCTCAGACCGTACGACACCAGCTCAACGTTGTGCGAAGTCACCATCGTAGACTTCTCTGAGGATGTAAGTTTAATAATTCACTGCTTTTGTCGCTGGCCCCGAACAAAGCCCTTTTGTCTAGGCTCGATGGCTATTCCTTACCGAATCAGTCTCCGACCTCCTGGGTACGACAATTGCCATTTAGTGCTCCTCTGACGTTAACGCTGCTGTAGGCTTTGAACCCCGCGAGTTAATAGGCCGCTCTGCTTTGGAACTTGCACATCCAGACGAGTTCTCTCAGGTAAAGCAGATGCACTAGTACGTTCACGAATAACATTTTTCACTTGCCGATGAATGACTAAATTTTGTATCAATTAGTGATACTATCCGAGAAGACAAAGCCGCTGCTCTCGCATATCTCCGATTAAAGCATAAAGATCCCTTCAAAGGATACATTCTTTGTGCGATCGTGAGTAGTAGTCTCGATCCTTCATCTGACGAGTTTGATTTGTAACTTCGGTTCAGTCTCGGACCGTCGTGCACAACGTTATAGTAGGGAGCGTATCGTTTGCTACACCAGGCGGAAAGGCGCTCCAGAATACTTCTACTGCGCAAGAAGTTGAAGTCGTCACACCTTCTGCGAAGAACTTCGAACTTAGGGTAGGCATCATACTTTATCCATCACTGCTTGTCTAAAAATGACTAGCGGTGGGGCGACCCGTCACCGATGACGTTTAATCCTAGTATACCCGACCTCACTTCACCGGCTGCCTGCCCTTCCACGGATATGGACTGTGCCAGTGATGCGTCATCAAGCCGCAGCCGAGGCAAGAAACCAACAATAATTAGTTTTAATCCGCTGCCCCCTCAGTCCCCAAGATCGGCCCTCATCCTTGACCGGTTCTCGATTCATTGCACGGTCCTCTACTGTTCCAACGACCTTCTCCTCTCAACTACCAGGGTTTTGGGTCGGAGTTTCTTTGACTTTGTAACTAGTCGCACAGAAAATAGCGTACGCAGCTGGATCGATGTCATTAAATCATGGGGTGTCAACGATCGGGGGCAACCGAGCGATGGCGGCTTCGGTTTTGGTAAATTTGGGCTGCTGCTTGCTGGCAGGGATTCAAGGTATGGACCGGAATTTTCCGCCCGTATCTCGTTCTCATCTTAATAAACCGTATTCAAGGGCTGAAAATGAGCAAGATACGCCGCTATCGCGGCGCCGACTCGGAGACGCAAGAATCAACTCCCGAATGCCGTCAAGCTCACGTTGCGCCTCCTATTCATCGTCCGGGACGTCTTCCCGTTCACGACCACCCTCTTCAATGTCTTTGTCTACCTCTGATCAGGAAATTTCTGTTGACGCTATTTTCTCTGGGCACTCGGACGGGATTTTACTGGTACTTCGTCCAACTCCAAAAGTATGAGTTTGGGCACCTATACCATGTATTCTCTCTCTCTCATCATTCTTTCTGGATGTATATCATGTGATTGTTTTTTCGATACCATGTTCCATTTCGTTTGTCTGTGTACACTTTTACTTGCTGTGTCTTTTTGCTCTCATAATGTATCATTTGAATGCGGTTAGTGTGATGCAATTTGGAATTCATAATTTATTCACGCGGAGCCTTCGCTGCGATGACTTCTTCAACTCCAATGCTTCTTTGTTGCAGGTATGTTCAGTAACACGTACATGTGCGTGCTGGCACTTCAAGTGATAGATAGAGTGTAATATCTTTCCCAGTCACGCCTTCCTGACGTTTATCTTGCGCTCACAGAGTGTCTGAACGGCGTCCCGTGCGGCTTTCACTTTGAGCCAGATCAGTACCGATGATTCACGTGGATGGAAGGGATTCTGAAGATCAGGTTCACACTGGTAGGAATACAGATTCCTGATGGGGCCAGCATAGGCATTGCACAGCCCTACCGTGCCGTCAACTCTTGTTCTTTTCTGACAGAATCGTTATCAATAAACTGGTTTGTCCCTGCTGATGATCAAAATATGAACACGCTAACCTGAGCGTGTATGACATGGGCTTCATTCTGAATCCCAAGCCAGTATGTTTAGGCGATTATCTTGGTCTCCAGTGGTGGTAGGCACAGGCACAAAACTCGAGCAGTAGTGCTATTTTTACCTCCTCTCTCACATGACATCCTTGGTTTACTCTGACCTAGACTCTGAGTCTGAGTACCAAGTCGAGTTGATGTGGAAGAGGATGAAAATTGTGATGAGAATACGCTTTAAAAGACGTTACTGTCAATTTTCTAAACTGACAACGCGTTGACGGTCCATGGTTGCTATATGCTACACCACAACCGTTCTGCTTGGTTTCAAGTTGTTCCGAGAAATGTTACTGCCAGAAATAGAAAAAAGGAAAGCGGTAGTGGCGTGGCCCAAGGTTCCGGGAGTAATAGGATGGTGAAATGATGTGGCAGACTCAACGCCGTGGCAGATTCGCCGTGGCAAAGTTGACAAGGGATCTCAAGAAAAACACCAAATTCTGTTGTAACCTCCAAGTTTTAACTTGATATTCTAAAAAGAAAAATAGGGTATATTCTTGAAAATATTTAATTAAGAACTACCGGAGATAAGGAGAGAGTTTTGAAAGGCTGGATCTGCCGTCAATGTGGTGGTTTGACGTTGACAAAAAAATGGAGCCTTGGCTGTGTAGTCGTGTTTGAACTTGGTTGGATTTTACCTTTGCGCGCTTCTTGTGCGGGTCTCTTTTCTACTTTTCACACAAACTCCATGTCTCGCCGTCGCTCATCGTCAACAACGATGGGCCCGCCCGCTGATGTCGTCATGGGCCCGCCGCCGCCGCCCCCGTTGTCAGTGACCCAGCAGCCGCCACTGGCCCCTCCAAAAGAAAATCAGGAAAACGTCTTCGATAAATATCGAAAACTGAAACGGAAGTTCTTCGAGTTGGAGGATGTGAGCAGCCATCCTTCGTCATGCCTTATCGAACTAACAAATTTGCCTTAGAAACATAAAGAGGCGCAGCACGAGTTAAGGCTCTCTGGGGAACGTAATGTGAAACTTCGGGAAGAACGGGAGTGCGTGTAACTGCAATATCGATATCTCATATATTAGTCTGACTCTCCACTCCAGCAAGATGCTCGACCGCATTCGTGAGCTTGAAACACACTCCGAGCCCATCGTCTCGGGTGTTCCTTATCCGCCGTCCAGTGCCTTTCCTCGCTCCCTCTCAACCTTGAAAGCCCGTTCGTACTTTGTATCCAACCTCCGTCAAGCAATGGCAGAAGAAGACATTGACGATCATGAGGTTGATCCACTACTTACTTCGCGGCATGTCGGCCCGTTGGCTCGCAAGCGTGCAGAAGATGAACACCGAGACCGTGCAGAGGAGGAGGCTCGTGAAGCCCGTCGCCAACCAAAGCGACCTCGAGCTCCTGTTAAAGGCAAAGAGGCCATGGGCCAGCCTCCCCATGGGCAGCCCGCTATGGGTGTTGGCCCTTCTCCGGAAGGAGGTGGCCCAGGAGCCCCTGTTCTTGTGTCCACCAAGGGCACTCGTCTTCGCCTTAAGCCTCCTGTGCGGCCTTCGCCTAATGACCCTGTCCCTTCAATCAATGCGGCGCACTCCCAGTCGTCACTTTCTCCATTGTTATCCCCTCGCGACGACCAACCTCATTATGATCCTGTACGCTTTAGTGCTAATGGTGGCGGACAGCACCCTGCCTTGGTTCCTGTCCCTGGAAATACGCCTCCACTTATTGGTCCATCTCCTTCATTACCCCCCCACATGGGGCTTCCCCCTGCACCTACGCCACCGTCTCGTGCAACCGAGGTTCAGCGCCATGCTAAGCCTAAACGTCTGAAAGCCCATACTGTTACAACAAAGAGCTACAGCATCCCCACTGTTCCACGTGATAAACAGGGACGTCCTTTACTACCACTTACCGTCGGCATCATGACAGTGAACCAACTTGGAGAGGTTTGCATGCGAGAGCATTTTCATACGGAACGGTATATCTTCCCTGTTGGGTATGAGGTAACACGGTGAGCACCCATCTGAATCAAAATAATGCTCTCAACTAACCTCTTTGCAGAAAATATTCTTCAACCGTGGACCCCACCACAGACGCTATATACACTTGCTCAATTCTCGATGGCGGGGATGGACCCAAGTTCAAGATCGTCGCATCTGATGTCCCAGATCGTCCTCAAATCGCTGGTACCGCCACCGGCGCATGGTCTACTATTGTGAAGCAAGCCAATACTATCCGCAATCGCCAACACTCGAATTCTGTCTCGGGGCCCGACTTTTTTGGGCTAGGGCAGAACACAATCAAGCACTTGATCCAGGAGCTTCCAAATGCTGATCGCCTGCGCGACTATGTATGGCAAAACTTCGTCGAAGGAGGGTGAGTGATTATTCCTATGGCCGGTGTAGTATTTAGAATTGCTGGAATGGGAGGCGGACCAGCGGGTACCGCGGGCTGTACTATCGTTCATGCTGGCCGCTCTTTTTCTTTCTCCTCTCATCCTTTTCACAATTGTGACACGATATAACACAGACCTTTAGGCGGTAGACACGCGGCCGTCGTTCCAGCACTTCCAGAAGATCAATCTAGCGTTGCCGATGGTCACACTGAAGATATTTCTTCCTACACACATCCTCCCCCACATCTGCAATCGCAGCCTTTCACAACCATCGTCCTCCCCCCACCTCAATCCGCCGACACTCTAAGTATCCACGAGTACCGCCCTCCTTCACAGAGGGATGTCGAAGACAGGCGTCAGAGTAGCTCCCATTCACAAAGCACCCGTCAGCTCGCAAATCCTTCACCACCAAACATGACACCCACTTCCCAAGCATCACCTCCCCCACAGCAACAGCAGTCGCCATATCTTGCCGGTGCCAATGCACCATCTGTGCCTGCAACATTCGCAAGCATAATGAATGCGTATCCTGCCCCCTCAGCCGCAAGGGAGGAGCCTCATTCGCGTCCTGGGTCCCGAGATGAGATCCCTCCAAGCGGTCCCTCATTGCGGTCTCGTGAGCAGTGATCTATTCGCCTACATCTACTATGCAAGTGGAGTCCATTATATTATACTTCTTTTGGCTTTATTCTATGTTGAATGCTGTGTTATTGATTTCTCGTTTCTGGCATTATGGTGGTTTTCTTGGCATCTTATTTCATTTTTGTTTTTGGATGGTATTGTTTTTGCAGATATTCCTTCTCCAATCCCAAAAAGTAACTTCCAGCTGGCGTGACCGACTTCCCAATTGTTAATAGCCCACTGCCTCTCCGCCGGAGTTCCCCACTTCGTGGACTTCTAGCTCCGGGGGAAAAGGTGACGGTCTTCTGGGATGACATGAGACTTGTTCTCGTTGACTAGATGACCCTACGGCGAGAATATACCAACGTAAGAGTGGAATCACGGTTTCTTGACTGTAAGCCCTCGGGCTGGAGGTTAGAAGACCGATTTACGGGCCCCTGTGGGGACTCCTGCCGTGCGAGGAATGTGCTGGCAATGGGGTAGTATGTGGGGCCGACATTCGATTGAGGTTCTGTGTATGAACGTTATCATCAGACGTAGGTAGAAATCGTTACTATTATCGCCTACTCCTATCTTTGTACGTTTGTGATTGTAGAGCTAGCACTGCCTTTATCATTTGAATTTTGACGCTGTAATATGCTCAACACGAGGTTATGTTTGCGCTTGATCGCAGCGCTAAAGGGGTCACAACAGTAACAATTGTGAGTTCTCCCACCACACTTATGATATCAATGATGTCTACGCAGTTGCGTGTGGCCGTCGTGCAGTTTGCTCCCAAGGTCAGTGCACATTTCCTCGGGGATGAAAACAGCAGCTATAATCGATCATCATGATCTACTGTAAAGCTCGGTCAAGTGCAAGCCAACATCGCCAAGGCTCGAGAATTATGCAATAGGTATGCGACCTCACGCAGGTACGTTTGAAGACGACCTCACAACCATTTTCTAGGTTGAAACCCAGATCCGTTGATCTCCTGTGTTTTCCGGAGATGGTTTTCTCCGGTGAGCCAGTTCTCAAACTTCGTTGTTACTGCATGAGGGTTTCTGATCATGTATGTCACGGCGCTCAGGCTATGTGTTTCCTGACACAGCTGCTATCACACCATATCTTGAGCACCCGTATACAGGGCCCACATCCACCTTTTGCGCAGAGCTAGCACGCTCCCTTGAATGTTTTGTGGCCGCTGGGTATCCCGAGAAGCTCGAACCACGCGAACATGCCCCTCCACTCGGAGGCGATAACTTATCGTTCCATCAACCCCGCATCGGTGCAAACAGTGCAGTCATGTATGGTCCTACAGGGGAGCGTGTTGGAGCATATCGCAAGACCAACCTCTATAAACTTGATCTTCCTTGGGCAGTTCCTGGATCTGGGTTTACGACGATGACGCTACCGCATCCACTAGGTCCAACCACACTTGCGATCTGCAATGATCTCAATGTGCAGGATCCGGCTGTGTGGGAGTCGCTAGATGATGGTCCATATGAACTTGCTCGATACTGCATAAGATCGGGCACGCGGCTTCTGATAGTTCTAAATGCATGGTTGCATCCTGATGAAAATGGAGAAGAATCAGATGCTGATTCTTCTGATTACACAACTACGGAACAGAATGAAGACACCGATGAGATGGAGCCGAGTTGGGAAGTATTGAAATACTGGGCGATGCGCTTGAACCCATTGTGGGCGACCATTCAGAAGGCAACACATGAAACCGAGAAGGAACCAGGCGAATGTAAAATCCCTGACGAGCTACTAGTGGTTGTTTGTAACCGATTTGGAAACGAAGGTGGTGAGTGCGTTAGAAGCTTGTGGTTCCATCTTGGGTAAATCGTTTTTGTTCAGGGAGCAGATTTGCGGGATCGTCTGTTCTCATGTCCCTTCGCCGAGGATCCGGCCGACCGCGACTCTTGCATATGATGGGTCAAAGGGAAGAAGGCATTGGTCTTTGGACTGCGAACATGGCTCTACAGTAATGACATTCGATATCGCATGTTGTCCGCATGATTTGGCCCCTCATTTGGTCTATTGCCTACATCATCGCCTCCCTTTACTCATGGTTTCAAGCACATGCCGGTAGCAATCTTTTCGGCACTCGTATCTCTTCATATCTTCGTCTGACTGACTTGTTGATTTACCTACTATTTTCCCGGATCGTCCAACGCCTGGACCTTCATCCCAACGAGCCCCACTCACCGCACGCAAGTCAACACTCAAAAACTCGTGTCCGGCCACGAGGAACACGAAGTCGATACAAAGTTCCATATCTCAAGTCATTCGGAGGATGGTATTTTTAAACGCTGTTCTCACCGGAAGAACCAGGAACAAAAAGAATTTGGAAGCTCCGAGTCGGAGCGCGCATAAGCACCAGCTATCAAATGGAAGACGCGCGCCTGCGCTTCATTCAAGTTTGATGATGGCGCTTGCGAAGCATTATCATGACTCGAGTGATTGTGAGTGGCTCGTCAGACACGTATGGCGGATATTATAAAGGCCCATCAGTAAGTATGTTACAGGTGGAGTGCTGGAATGCAGGAAACCGAACGTGAGATTTTTGCCTCCAGCCTGGGCCCTGCATTAGTTGTTCCCAGAGGTCTCGACTATCTGTGCTATCTATGTGGGTGGGGAGAGTGCGATCATAAAACGGTGGGCTCTGCGCATTGTCGGGAGGATAATCCCTTCCTTTCTTGCGCTGAGTGAATCATGCGCGGAACCACACTGACGGCGGTCAAGTTGAAACGACGGTGTGCGAGATATCACAGGTCTTTGGTGGGGGCAACGACAGGCTCGCCGGTCTTCGCATTCCAGATGCAAATTGTATTGAACCCGCCTGATGCGATTATGTCACCCGCAGGTGAATATACAAGAGATTCCACCCCTTCCTGCGCCGACCAAAGTTCATTTACGGGAAAACCGTAGCGATCGGCTATGAGCGCACGTGCGTCATCGAGTATGACCCGACGATGCAGAGCATCCAGCATGGTGGAATGCTGGAATAAAAATCAGTAGGAACTAGTACATGGCATTGAAATTGAGCACTTACGTGCTGCAGGGTGGCGTTCATCTTTTGGACTGAAGCCGATAGTTCTGCATTTGCAGCCAATAATTCTGCAAGGTCTTTGATCCGCTTGGCTTGCTCGTTGTTCTGTTATCTCGTCAGCTTCAAGATGCTCGTTTAATTGCCCCACAAATTACTACTAATGCATACCTGTTTAGTCATTGAAGCTTTACGGTCATTTATCTGGCCCGTAAGTTCATCGAGCATGCGATCCATCTCCTTGAGCAGCGAGGCATTATTGTCGACCGCTGACCCGCTCGCCACTGAACCGATTCATATTGTTGAGTACATAAGCGACTCGTGATATTGAAACTACTAGGTACCTTTTTTTCGTTTGCGTCGAGAAGACTTTGACAATGTCTGCACCTTGTTTTCCTCCAACTGCGCCAAATTTTCCTCGTTCTTGTTGAAAACCACGCGGAATGTATGACTTTGCGGAATGCTGAAATGCATGGTGAGGGGTTTGCCCGATTGCGGGATTGAGAGTGTTGAGACGGGTTTTTGTCGATCCATGTCCCCGTCAACAGCTATGAGAAGATCAAGTGGTCCTAATTTGTTCGAGGAAAAAGGCTTGATGAGCTCGTTGTATGCGGTGGTCAGTTGCTGATGCAACTGGAAGATGACATCTTCAATAGGAGTCTCTTCTGACACCTCCAGCGCACATGACAAACTGGGGTCCACGAGGACATTATTGCGAAAGGGGGGAAAGAGGATACGGACCGACATACATACTTATATATGTTAGAACTTTCGGAAGGTGTGATACCGGGTGTCGTTTGAAATTCAACAAGGTTTTAATTAACAATCCTAGTATCCTAGATGTCCACTAGAGTTTGTGCATTTTTGGGGAAACGTCTATTACTCCACAATATTCACAAAACATAAAAATTGGGTTCTTTGGCAGTTCGATAGCCTGACATCGAAAGTACAACATCTACCATTTTTATTTTTATTCGAAAATCGACGTGTTGAGTCCGGCGGAGAGTTACCGCGCAGAAAAGTGCAGCCTGGCATTTTCCACATGTGTTAACCCGGTACTAGCTCACATTTGTTACACGGAGTCTCTGTGTTCATTGACATCACTTGGATACAGCTCCCTACGCAGTATCACGGCTTGAGCGAAGAAATGGTGAGAAGATTTTAATGCGACGACCGGTTATTAAGTCGGTCTTCCGAGACGTATCGCTCCCCAAACAAAAAACAAACGCAAGTGAAGTAGTAGACTTACTAATTTCGTTCCAATCCTCATTCTATCACCTTGAGCACAATATATACATTAGCGTCACTATAGCACATAGAATCTGTATCGTCTACTATAGGGCGCACGGACAATAAACTCTTTTTTATTTCAAAAGTGGCTGGTTTATCTTTCCATTTCAACGCTGAGCGTTGGGAAGTGCGCCTACCGGCGCTGAATGTGAGGCGACTATTTGTGAACACCGACTCTATACCAGGCCTTGCTGGATCGAGGAAACTACGGGTATGGTACGATCTCTGTTTTATCATTGTGAATCATCGCACTGTCTGACAAATTTTATATGGCATGTTCTCCAGATCCATACAGGCGAGAAATAAAGATCATGGGGCCTTTCTTTTACCAGTCTTTCTCCAGCCACTGCAGATGTTCCTCAACAATCCTATCATCTCAATCGCTTCCTCTTCGTCATCATCATAATGAGCCGCGTCGATCGGCCAAAGGCTTTCCCTGTGCTCCATGAGCTTGACCACATGCAATTTTGCCGTTGCTCTCTGGTTGTAACCAGACTCCGTGGCAGACATTGTGTGCACAGAGTACTCTATGTGCTTAGCGGCTTCTGCCAAGAGTAGATGTCTAGGTCGGTGATAATCGTCAGGATGGGCACTTTGTGAATACATGAGAGGTACCTTGCTTCGGCATTGGACGGAGCGTTGCTCAAGTTGACCCACAACCCTTCATCGCTATCGTCCCAGCGGAGAATTCTGTGTAAAGCCTGTCTAATAGTGCGGAAGACTTCTTTCCTTGCTCGTTCCTAAGCGATATCGTTCATCATTTTAGTGCGCTATGCAGGATTTCGACTTACGGGTATTTTCTTGGAGATCATCGCTTCCAGTTCAATATCAATCTCGGGCAGGTCTATCTGAGGTTCTGAAAGATAGTGTTATTTAAAGCTTCTTCATGTGCTCACGTTCGGACATACCATCATCGAGGGAAACACCACTACCTTGCCCAAAGTCCATAGGTTCCTCTTCCAGGACATCGTCTTGCAGCAGCTCGTCTCCCGGATGTCGAGCAGAATTAAAGCAAACCTCGACGACTTCAATCTCGTCATTGCCGTGATTTTGTTCTTCACCTTTTTGGGTGGTTGCTGAGCATCCGAAGACTCTATAGCACGCGCTTCTTGAGGAGGTTGTTTGAACGGCACCCTAAATGGTGTTTTGAATGGCTTCCTTAGGTATCGACAGAACTATAAGGCTTCGTGACTATCATGGTGTCAGATGGACTCGAATTCAACATTGGAACGCGTATTGCTCACTCAATGCAGGCGGCAGTGCCTCTAGCTTTGCCTTCTTCATGGACGGACCTGCTGGACAGGCGTTGGGCCTTCTCAACCCAACACTTCTCGCCTGTCCAGGATTGTACTGACCAGGAGGAGGCTTTTGAGGCGCTGGACATGAACCATCGGCTTCGTCTTCGAACGCATCCGCGTTGAAGGAACGCGAGTGCGATAGTGCGGCAACGCGGTCCTCTGATGAGAGATTCTGTTTTCTGCGCAGGGCTTTATCAGGGTATTTGCATACCTAGGGTGCACTCTATCACGGTTTGCACTGAAGAAGGAACTCTGAAGACGCACATCAACACATATTATCACAGTAGCTCTTGACGACCTCCTTGTCGCTCGTATCGATTTTTTCACCAAAATACTTGCAGATAGACTTGAATTGATTCAGATTAGATCGAGCCAATCTAGTGATAAGGATAAGACCAACCACGTGTCGACACATAGTGCGTTTTCCGCATAGTTAATCAACTGGATCTCATGAGTTTTTTGACGCCAGCAAAGAAAAGTCACTTACTGCACTTGAAGCTGTCAATAGATCTTTGACTGGGTTGCGGACCGTACATGTGCTTGCTGCGTGTTGTCTCTTAGCATGGCTATCAGAAACTAGCTTGCGGAGGCGGAAGGCATCTTCACGAGCTATAAGTTGTATTCGAGTATCAGTTGTGTCCGTTAGCGAACAATGATGACCTTACAGTAATAGAGGACGCATTTTGATGGCTAGAGGAAAATAATCAGCAAGAGAAAGT